>NC_092238.1:43873256-44004639 GCF_036320965.1 Panulirus ornatus | reverse complement strand
CATACACATGTATATACATACGTCCACACACGCAAATATACATACCTACACAGCTTTCCATGGTTTACCCCAGACGCTTCACATGCCTTGATTCAATCCACTGACAGCACGTCAACCCCGGTATACCACATCGCTCCAATTCACTCTATTCCTTGCCCTCCTTTCACCCTCCTGCATGTTCAGGCCCCGATCACACAAAATCTTTTTCACTCCATCTTTCCACCTCCAATTTGGTCTCCCTCTTCTCCTTGCTCCCTCCACCTCCGACACATATATCCTCTTGGTCAATCTTTCCTCACTCATCCTCTCCATGTGCCCAAACCACTTCAAAACACCCTCTTCTGCTCTCTCAACCACGCTCTTTTTATTTCCACACATCTCTCTTACCCTTACGTTACTCACTCGATCAAACCACCTCACACCACACATTGTCCTCAAACATCTCATTTCCAGCACATCCATCCTCCTGCGCACAACTCTATCCATAGCCCACGCCTCGCAACCATACAACATTGTTGGAACCACTATTCCTTCAAACATACCCATTTTTGCTTTCCGAGATAATGTTCTCAACTTCCACACATTCTTCAAGGCCCCCAGAATTTTCGCCCCCTCCCCCACCCTATATATATATATATATATATATATATATATATATGCTGGAAATGAGATGTTTGAGGACAATATATATATATATATATATATATATATATATATATATATATATATATATATATATATATATATATATCGGTGCAACTGGAGGGATGTCTGATCATTATCTTGTGGAGGCGAAAGTGAAGATTTGTAGAGGTTTTCAGAAAAGATGAGAGAATGTTGGGGTGAAGAGAGTGGTAAGAGTAAGTGAGCTTGAGAAGGAGACTTGGATGAGGAAGTACCAAGAGAGAAAGAGTAGAGAATGGAAAAAAGGTGAGAACAAAGGAGGTAAGGGGAGTAGGAGCAGAATGGGATGTATTTAGGAAAGCAGTGATGTCTTGCGCAAAAGATGCTTGTGGCATGAGAAGCGTAGGAGGTGGGCAGATTAGAAAGGGTAGTGAGTGGTGGGATGAAGAAATAAGATTGTTAGTGAAAGAAAAGAGAGAGGCATTTTTGCAGGGAAATAATGCAAATGAGTGGGAGATGTATAAAAGAATGAGGCAGGAGGTCAATAGAAAGGTGCAAGAGGTGAAAAAGAGTGCAAATGAGCGTTGGGGTGAGAGAGTATCATTAAATTTTAGGGAGAATAAAAAGATGTTTTGGAAGGAGGTAAATAAAGTCCGTAAGAAAAGGGAAGACATGGGAACTTCAGTGAAGGGGGCTAATGGGGAGGTGATAACAAGTAGTGGTAATGTGAGAAGGAGATGGAGTGAGTATTTTGAAGGTTTGTTGAATGTGTTTGATGGTAGAGTGGAAAATGTAGAGTGTTTTGTTTGAGGTGGTGTGCAAAGTGAGAGGGTTAGGGAGAATCATTTGGTAAACAGAGAAGAGGTAGTAAAAGCTTTGCGGAAGATGAAAGCCGGCAAGGCAGCAGGTTTGGATGGTATTGCAGTGGAATTTATTAAAAAAGGGGGTGACTGTATTTATTGACTGGTTGGTAAGGTCATTTAATGTATGTATGATTCATGGTTAGGTGCCTGAGGATTGGCGGAATACTTGCATAGTGCCATTGTACAAAGGCAAAGGGGATATGAGTGAGTGCTCAAATTACAGAGGTATAAGTTTGTTGAGTTTTCTTGGTACATTTTATGGGATTGTATTGACTGAGAGGGTGAAGGCACGTACAGAGCATCAGATTGGGGAAGAGCAGTGTGGTTTCAGAAGTGGTAGAGGATGTGTGCATCAGGTGTTTGCTTTAAAGAATGTATGTGAGAAATACTCAGAAAAGCAAATGGATTTGTATGTAGCATTTATGGATCTGGATAAGGCATATGATAGAGTTGATAGAGATGCTCTGTGGAAGGTATTAAGAATATATGGTGTGGGTGGCAAGTTGTTAGAAGCAGTGAAAAGTTTTTATCGAGGATGTAAGGCATGTGTATGTGTAGGAAGAGAGGAAAGTGATTGGTTCTCAGTGAATGTAGGTTTGCGGCAAGGGTGTGTCATGTCTCCATGGTTGTTGAATTTGTTTATGGATGGGGTTGTTAGGGATAGTGAGTGCAAGAGTTTTCGAAAGAGGAGGAAGTATGCAGTCTGTTGTAGATGAGAGAGCTTGGGGAGTGGGTAAGTTGTTGTTCGGCTGATGATACAGCGCTGGTGGCTGATTCATGTGAGAAACTGCAGAAGCTGGTGACTGAGTTTAGTAAAGTGTGTGAAAGAAGAAAGTTAAGAGTAAATATGAATAAGAGCAAGGTTATTAGGTACAATAGGGTTGAGGGTCAAGTCAATTGGGAAGCAAGTTTGAATGGAGAAAAACTGAAGGAAGTAAAGTGTTTTAGATGTCTGGGAGTGGATCTGGCAGCAGATGTAACCATGGAAGCGGAATTGAATCAGAGGATGGGGGAGGGGGCGAAATTTCTGGGAACCTTGAAGAATATTTGGAAGTCGAGAACATAACCTCGGAAAGCAAAAATGGATATGTTTGAAGGAATAGTGGTTCCAACGTTGTTATATGGTATCGAGGCGTGGGCTATGGGTAAAGTTGTGCGCAGGGGTGTGGATGTGCTGGAAATGAAATGTTTAAGGCCAATGTGTGGTGTGAGGCGGTTTGATTGAGTAAGTAATGTAAGGGTAAGAGAGATGTGTAGAAATAAAAAGAGTGTGGTTGAGAGAGCAGAAGAGGGTGTTTTGAAATTGGTTGGACACATGGAGAGAATGAGTGAGGAAAGATGGACCAAGAGGATATATGTGTCAGAGGTGGAGGGAACGAGGAGAATTGGGAGACCAAATTGGAGGCGGAAAGATGGAGTGAAAAAAAATTTGAGTGATCGGGGCCTGAACATGCAGGAGGGTGAAAGCGTTCAAGGAATAGAGTGAATTGGAACGATGTGGTATACCGGGGTCGACGTGCTGTCAATGGATTGAACCAGGGCATGTGAGGCGTCTGGTGTAAACCATGGAAAGTTCTGTGGGATCTGGATGTGGAAAGGGAGCTGTGGTTTCGGTGCATTATTACATGGCAGCTAGAGACTGAGTGTGAAGGAATGGGGCCTTTGTTGTCTTCTCTTAGCGCGACCTCGCACACATGAGGGGGGAGGGGGCTGTTATTCCATGTGTGGTGAGGTGGCGATGGGAATAGATAAAGGCTGACAGTATGAATTACGCACACGTGTATGTATGTATATGTCTGTTTGTGTATATAAATGTGTGTACATTGAGATGTATAGGTATGTATATTTGCGTGTTTGGACGTGTATGTATATACATGTGTATGTGGGTGGGTTGGGCCATTCTTTCGTCTGTGTCCCTGCGCTACCTCGCTAACGCGGGAGACAGCGACAAAGCAAAATAATAAGAAATAATAATAATAATGATGATAATAATAATAAAATATTATATATATATATATATATATATATATATATATATATATATATATATATATATATATATATATATATATATATATATATATATATATATATATGTGTATAAGATTTCCTTAGACGCGATCCCTAAATGTGGATAGCGACAGCTTAATCTTCTCTCACTTATTCAGTAAGGCGAGGATGATTTACATGACAGACATCCCCTTTTATTGCTCCCGGTACATACATCTATACCCGTCAGGGCGTTATGCTGGCAGAAAATGTACATATTTATTTCTCTTTTATATAAAAACTTATGGAAAATATGGAAGCACGAATCATAATGGCTCCTCTAGGCACAGGTGTCCCAGATAGACTCAGAGAGGAAGAATTTTTGGATGAATGATTTCAAGTGACGATGCTTAATGTTACTCTATTTTTTCTCTGATGAAAGGAATGAATTCAAATCTTTTGACGAGGAGGGACACGCCTACACATGATTGATTGTCCGATGATTTTTGAACAGGTCTAATAAGGTAATGCTCGATCAAAGATTTTACGTTGAAAGAAAAATTTAGTAGCATTGTGAAAATCTCAAAGTACGATTCATTAAGGCTCTGCAATGATATTCACATTTATTCAAAAGTTTCATTAACGTTCTTGCACGAGCAGGGGGCGCCATCATTATTCAAAACGAACGTTAATTGCTCTTAAATGTCTCGCTGAATCTTTTAAACCTCATGAAATGATTACAAATATGGTATAATCTAGTCGGGCAAACATCAACCATCGAAATAGGAGATGGCTTGTCAGGAGGGAAGTTGGGAGTGGTCTTATTAGTGTCCGTGTATGCGGTAACTTCAATCTAAGGTTCTGAGGTCTCTGACTAAAAAAGAAAACCTGTCGGGATTCTGCTTCTAAAAAATGAAAAATAAATGGGAAAATTCTCTCCTCCAGGGTGTAGCCCAGTGATTATGATATTATTGAAACCAGTAGAACTGCCTCCACAGTGCTCTGAATTCCTGCACGCTAGCTTATGTAAGACAGTGTGACCCCTGCCGTCCATTGTATATTCAACCATGGAAAATGTGAGTGACTTCTGGACACGAGAAATGTAATCCTTCTTCTAAGCAGGAGACTTTAATCTTCCGGTCCCAGTACCATCAGGTTGTCTGCAATCACCAGTGAGTACCTCCTGAGTGCTCAGTTTTCTGGCACCTGTGCCCCAGTAAATCTTGATTTAACTCGCAAAGTAAATAAACCCAGCACAGTCTGAGTCCGCGTAGGATTCTTCTGGGAGTCGACCCAAGTTTGGACAGCCACTAACTTGCAGTTCCGCTCCACAATGTGGAAAGTGTCTAGAGCACGGACAGGTGAGGTGCGCTTCATCATGATGATGTCTTCACTGGGGAGACCACTTGGTGACGGAATGTCTTTGCCAATCGTCGCCAAGCAATTAGCGCAGATGAGATCGGGGAAAATGTAGCTCATATGTCCCTTAGATGAAAGGGAATTAAATATAGCAATAACTTCATCGACGTGATTACAAGATGGTCGCCTGGAGTCGTAATACTCAGCATTCTAATGACAACGGGTGTAGATGGTGTCCAATCCATGGGCCCGTATTTTGTATGTACTGCAGAAGGTGGATTCAAATTCAACTTGTATGTGAAATGGTTCCTAAAATCTCCTTTTTCAAAATAATAAAGGTTTATCCATATTTTCTCTAGCGTTTTAATCCAGTTGCTCTTCTTGATGTATATACTAATAAGGTATCAATATGGTAATAATTAGCTCCAAAGAATCCAATATGGTAAAATGAATGCCAAGGAGAGAAGTATTATGAGAACACTTTTATGATACGTATATTTTTAGCCAAATTCAGAAAGCATTCCTCTTTTCTTGCTGCGTTTGCCCTTTTGGGAGCCGAGGAACATCTTGTCATACATCATCCCCGCGAGCATGCCAAGGTGAGGGCCAAGCAAATTTCTGGGAATGTTGCACCAGCGTCCTGAGAGCATCCCGCTCTCATGAGACCAACACAAAAATTTCATTTTCATTTGCACAGGCGCCCGTGTCATCGCATCAGCCTCTTAAGGTTGCCCTGCCAGGAGCTGGGCAGATATCTGAATCTGTCAGAGTCCACACACTTGATTCGTCGTAATTTTTTCCCCTCCTTAATTTGCGCTAGTTAGGAGCTAGGCTGATTCTGGAGTTCGCCTAAGCGGGGACCCAAGTATTTTTCTATTTTCTATCATTGCACTTTGTTGATGTGTAGATGGAAGATATGAGGACTGAAACAGAGTTGGTGTACAGAAAGTGGAAATTCTACAGACTATGTCTAATCAGCTATGAGGAGCTGGTAGATGCATCAGGGAGCTTTCCTCACCTTCTAAGTGAAAGCAGTTGCTCGACGATTCGTTTCCAATGCTGCAATACCCTGTGCCACTAGATTTTCCACTCCAGCCGTATTACGAGATAAGCTTTATTGGACACAACAATAAGAACTTTTCAAATACAAGGCCTTCTTTAGGACTTTATATTATGTTCTTCATATATGCATCTGGTGACATTCAAAACCATATTATACATTCTTAGGAGTTTTGGAAAGAGGGGCAAGTATGAAGTCTGTTGGGGATGAGAGAGCTTGGGAAGTGAGTCAGTTGTTGTTCGCTGATGATACAGCGCTGGTGGCTGATTCATGTGAGAAACTGCAGAAGCTGATGACTGAGTTTGGTAAAGTGTGTGAAAGAAGAAAGTTAAGAGTAAATGTGAATAAGAGCAAGGTTATTAGGTACAGTAGGGTTGAGGGTCAAGTCAATTGGGAGGTGAGTTTGAATGGAGAAAAACTGGAGGAAGTGAAGTGTTTTAGATATCTGGGAGTGGATCTGGCAGCGGATGGAACCATGGAAGCGGAAGTGGATCATAGGGTGGGGGAGGGGGCGAAAATTCTGGGAGCCTTGAAGAATGTGTGGAAGTCGAGAACATTATCTCGGAAAGCAAAAATGGGTATGTTTGAAGGAATAGTGGTTCCAACAATGTTGTATGGTTGCGAGGCGTGGGCTATGGATAGAGTTGTGCGCAGGAGGATGGATGTGCTGGAAATGAGATGTTTGAGGACAATGTGTGGTGTGAGGTGGTTTGATCGAGTAAGTAACGTAAGGGTAAGAGAGATGTGTGGAAATAAAAAGAGCGTGGTTGAGAGAGCAGAAGAGGGTGTTTTGAAATGGTTCGGGCACATGGAGAGAATGAGTGAGGAAAGATTGACCAAGAGAATATATGTGTCGGAGGTGGAGGGAACGAGGAGAAGAGGGAGACCAAATTGGAGGTGGAAAGATGGAGTGAAAAAGATTTTGTGTGATCGGGGCCTGAACATGCAGGAGGGTGAAAGGAGGGCAAGGAATAGAGTGAATTGGATCGATGTGGTATACCGGGGTTGACGTGCTGTCAGTGGATTGAATCAAGGCATGTGAAGCGTCTGGGGTAAACCATGGAAAGCTGTGTAGGTATGTATATTTGCGTGTGTGGACGTATGTATATACATGTGTATGGGGGTGGGTTGGGCCATTTCTTTCGTCTGTTTCCTTGCGCTACCTCGCAAACGCGGGAGACAGCGACAAAGCAAAAAAAAAAAAAAAAAAAAAGGTTCATTTTACATATAGTCTTAACATATCATTAACTCATAGAATATTGTTAGCGAGTGTTACATTAGGTATTACTTTACTTGTAGGCATTATATTAATGAAACATATTAGTTTTGCTATTCACAGAGTGAATTACACAATATTGATATAAATCGCAACAATACCGCAGTTCCCTCATTAGTGCATAACACTACTATTCTGTCTCTGATGGACCTGCTGGATGATTATCTTCGAATTACTGGTGTGAAATTAATCGCATATTACCTTTAACGTAATTTCAGATGCATTACTTGCAATATAGCTCTCCAATCTGCAGTCCCATTTAGCGGGTTACTGTATTATAAGAGGATATGTCTTTCCAGTGTTCTCTTGATCACATCAAAAACTCTAATCTTGTTCAAAGTACCCAACATCTGGCCACAAATGCACACAGTGTATTTTCAAAGCCATTTCTTCGTGAAATAACTAGAATTCTGTAGCATCACTTCTTTAAAAAGGCATCCTATCATGACAGATCTATCTCCACATGAACATTTCGCAACTCAGTTTATTCTTGATAACTCCTGCTGACAGTTATTATTGTTATCATTATCATCATTATCATTATTGTTATTAACATCATTATTGTTTTTATCATTATCACTATTATCTTTATTGTTATTATATACTTATAAATTTTTTTTTATTATGCTTAGTCGCTGTCTCCAGCGTTAGCGAGGTAGCCCAAGGAAAACAGACCAAAGAATGGCCCAACCCACCCACATACACATGTATATGCATAACCGCCCACACACGCATATAGATATATACACACACACACATATATATATATATATATATATATATATATATATATATATATATATATATATATATATATATATATATATATATATATATACCAATACATATATATGTATACACATGTACATATTCATACTTGCTGCCATCATCCATTCTCGCCGCCACCCCACCACTATTGAAGTTACACCCCCTTCCACTGCGCGCGCGCGAGGTAGCGCTAGGAAAGACAACAAAGGCCACATTCGTACACATTCAGTCCCTAGCTGTCATGTATAATGCACCGAAACCATAGCTCCTTTTCCACAACCAGGCCCAAAAAAACTTTCCATGGTTTACCCAAGACTCTTCACATGCCCTGGTTCTATCCAATGACAGCACGTCGTCCCCAGTATGCCACATCGTTCCAATTCACTCTATTCCTTGCATGCCTTTCACCCTCTTGTATTTTCAGGCCCCGATCGCTCAAAACCTTTTTCACCTCATCGTTTCACCTCCAATTTGTTCTCCAGCTTCTCCTTGTTCTCTTCACCTCGGACATATATCCTCTTTGTCAGTCTTTCCTCACTCATTCCCTCCATGTGTCCAAACAATTTCAATATACCTAATTCTGCCCTCTGAACCACACTCTTTTTACTACCACACATCCCTCTTACCCATCATCACTTTCTCGATCAAACCACCTCACACCCCATATTTTCCTCAAACAATTCATTTCCAACACATCCACCCACCCTCCGCACAACCCTATCTATAGCCCATGCCTCGCAAGCACATAACATTGTTGGAGCCACCATTCTGTCAATAACCCATTTTTGATCTCCAAGATAACGCTCTCGCCTTCCACACATTCTTCAATGCTCCCAGAACCTTCGCCCCCTCCCCCACCCTGTGACTCAATTCCGTTTCCATGGTTCCATCCGTTGCCAAGTCCACTCCCAAATATCTAAAACACTTCACTTCATTATTATTATTTTATTATTATTATTATTATTATTATTATTATTATTATTATTATTATTATTATTATTATTATTATTATTATTATTTTATTATCATTATTATTATTATTATTATGATTATTATTATTATTACCATTATTATTATTATTATCATTATTATTATCATTATTATTATAATTACTATTATTGTTATTGTTATCATTATTGTTATTATTATTATTATTATCATTATCATTATTGTTATTATTATCATTATCATTATCATTATTATTATATTATTATTATTATTATTATTATTATTATTGTTATTATTATTATTACTATTATTATTATCATTATTATCATTATTATTTATATCATTATTATTATCATTATTACTACTATGATCATTATTACTGATATCATTATTATTATTACTATTGTTATTATTGTTATTATTATCATCATCATTATTATTATTATTGTCATTATCATTACTATTATTATTATTATTATCATTATTATTATTATTGTTGTTATTATTATTATTATTATCATTATCATTATCATTATTATCATTATCCTTATTACTATAACGTGTGGGAACAACCTGTTCTATCGATGTGATAAACAGACATAGGTGAGCATGACCTCAGCTTGAACCACACACAACGCCTGACATGAATTCATCCTTTCCAGTGAATCGACGGCTCTGTTGGACCTTAAAACAACAATTCCGTTAGAAAAACATTTTCACCCAAAATTCTTGTAGGCATAGAATTCAATAACACACAAATTCAATGGTACGGAACAATATACACATGAAGAAACAGGAAAAAATATATTCAATAGAATCGTGTATAACAGCAGTGGCAACAGAAAGGACTGTTGAACATCGAGCCACGCGCACACACACACACACACACACACACACACACACACACACACACACACACACATATATATATATATATATATATATATATATATATATATATATATATATATATATATATATATATATATATATATATATATATATATATATATATATATATATATATTCCTTTTTTTCATACTGTTCGCCATTTCCTGCGTTAGCGAAGTAGTGTTGAGAACAGAGGACTGAGCCTTACTTGGCTCCGACTCTGTTCCTTCTTTTGGAAAATTGAAAACGAGCGGGGAGGATTTCCAGCGCTTCGCTCCATTCCCTTTTAGTCGCCTTCTACGACTCGCAGGGAATACGTGGGAAGTTTTCTTTTTCCCCAATCACCCTAGATAACATATAAATGTATATGTATATTATTTTATATTTCATTTATTACTTATTTTGCTTTGTCGCTGTCTCCCGCGTTTGAGAGGTAGCGCAAGGAAACAGACGAAAGAATGGCCCAACCCACCCACATACACATGTATATTCATACACGTCCACACTCGCAAATATACATACCTATACATCTCAACGTATACATATATATACACACATAGACATATACATATATACACAGGTACATAATTCATACTTATTTATTTTTTATTTTGCTTTGTCGCTGTCTCCCGCGTTAGCGAGGTAGGGCAAGGAAACAGACGAAAGAATGGCCCAACCCGCCCACATACACATGTATATACATACACGTCCAGACACGCAAATAAACATACCTATACGTCTCAAAATACACATATATATACACACACAGACATGTACATATATACACATATACATAATTCATGCTGTCTGCCTTTATTTGTTCCCACCGCCACCCCGCCACACATGGAATAACAACCCCCTCCCCCCTCATGTGTGCGAGGTAGAGCTAGGAAAAGACACCAAAGGCCCTATTCGTTCACACTCAGTCTCTAGCTGTCATGTAATAATGCACCGAAACCATAGCTGCCTTTCCACATCCAGGCCCCACAGAACTTTCCATGGTTTACCCCAGACGCTTCACATGCCCTGGTTCAATCCATTGACAGCACGTCGAACCCGGTATACCACATTGTTCCAATTCACTCTATTCTTTGCAAGCCTTTCACCCTCCTGCATGTTCAGGCCCCGATTGCTCAAAATCTTTTTACTCCATCCTTCCACCTAAAATTTGGTCTCCCACTTCTCCTCGTTCCCTCCACCTCTGACACATATATCCTCTCTGTCAATCTTTCCTCACTCATTCTCTCCATGTGACCAAACCATTTCAAAATACCCTCTTCTGCTCTCTCAACCGCACTCTTTTTATTTCCACACATCTCTCTTACCCTTACATTACTCACTCGATCAAACCACCTCACACCAAATATTGTCCTCAAACATCTCATTTCCAACACATCCACCCTCCTGCGCACAACTCTATCCATAATCCACGAATCGCAACCATACAAAATTGTTGAAACCACTATTCCTTCAAACAAACCCATTTTTGCTTTCTGAGATCATGTTCTCGACTTCCAAACATTTTTCAATGCTCCCAGAATTTTCGCACCCTCCCCCACCCTGTGATTCACTCACGCTTCCATGGTTCCATCCGCTGCCAGATCCACTCCCAGATATCTAAAACACTTTACTTCCTCCAGTTTTTCTCCGTTCAAACTTGCTTCCCAATTGACTTGACCCTCAACCCTACTGTACCTAATAACCTTGCTCTTATTCACATTTACTTTTTAACTTTCTTCTTTCACACACTTTACCAAACTCAGTCACCAGCTTCTGCAGTTTCTTACAGGAATCAGCCACCCGCGCTGTATCATCAGCGAACAACAACTGACTCACTTCCCAAGCTCTCTCATCCACAACAGACTGCATACTTGCCCCTCTTTCAAAAACTCTTGCATTCACATCCCGAGCAACCCCATCCATGAAAAAATTAAACAACCATGGAGACATCACACACCCCTGCCGCAAACCTACATTCACTGAGAACCAATCACTTTCCTCTCTTCTTACACGTACACATGCCTTACATCCTCGATAAAAACTTTTCACTGCTTCTAACAACTTGCCTTCCACACCATATATTCTTAAAACCTTCCACAGAGCATCTCTATCAACTCTATCATATGCCTTCTCCAGATCCATAAATGCTACATACAAATCCATTTGTTTTTCTAAGTATTTCTCAAATACATTCTTCAAAGCAAACATCTGATCCACACATCCTCTACCACTTCTGAAACCACACTGCTCTTCCCCAATCTGATGCTCTGTACATGCCTTCACCCTCTCAATCAATACCCTCCCATATAATTTACCAGGAATACTCAAGAAACTTATACCTCTGTAATTTGAGCACTCACTTATCCCCTTTCCCTTTGTACAATGGCACTATGCAAGCATTCCTCCAATCCTCAGGCACCTCACCATGAATCATACATACATTCAATAACCTTACCAACTAGTCAACAATAAAGTCACCCCCTTTTTTTTAATAAATTCCGCTGCAATACCATCCAAACCTGCTGCCTTGCCAACTTTCATCTTCCGTAAAGCTTTTACTACCTCTCCTCTATTTACCAAATCATTTTCCCTAACCCTCTCACTTTGCATACCACCTCGACCAAAACACCCTATATCTGCCACTCTATCATCAAACACATTCAACAAACCTTCAAAAAACTCACTCCATCTCCTTCTCACATCACCACTACTGTTATCACCTCCCCATTAGCCCTCTTCACTGAAGTTCCCAATTGCTCCCTTGTCTTACGCACTTTATTTACCTCCTTCCAAAACATCTTTTTATTTTCCCTGAAATTTAATGATACTCTCTCACCCCAACTCTCATTTGCCCTCTTTTTCACCTCTTGCACCTTTCTTTTGACCTCCTGCCTCTTTCATTTATACCTCTCCCACTCATTTGCATTTTTTTCCTGCAAAAATTATCCAAATGCCTCTCTCTTCTCTTTCACTAATAATCTTACATCTTCATCCCACAACTCACTACCTTTTCTAATCAACCCACCTCCCACGCTTCTCATGCTACAGGTATCTTTTGCGCAAGCCATCACTGCTTCCCTAAATACATCCCATTCGTCCCCCACTCCCCTTACCTCCTTTGTTCTCACCTTTTTCCATTCTGTACTCAGTCTCTCCTGGTACTTCCTCACACAAGTCTCCTTCCAAAGCTCACTTACTCTCACCACTCTCTTCACCCAACATTCTCTCTTCTCTTCTGAAAACCCCCACATATCTTCTCCTTCGCCTCCACAAGATAATGATCAGACATCACTCCAGTTGCACCTCTCAGCACATTAACATCCAAAAGTCTCAGTTTCGTGCGTCTATCAATTAACACGTAATCCAATAACGCTCTCTGGCCATCTTTCCTACTTGCATACGTATAATTATGTATATCTCTCTTTTTAAACTAGGTATTCCCAATCACCAGTCCTTTTTCAGCACATAAATCTACAAGCTCTTCACCATTTCCATTTACAACACTGAACACTCCATGTATACCAATTATTCCCTCAACTGCCATATTACTCACCTTTGCATTCAAATCACCCATCACTATAACCCGGTCTTGTGCATCAAAACCACTAACACACTCATTCAGCTGCTCCCAAAACACTTGCCTCTCATGATCTTTCTTCTCATGCCCAGGTACATATGCACCAATAATCAACCATCTCACTCCATCAACTTTCAGTTTTACCCATATCAATCTAGAATTTACTTTCTTACACGCTATCACATACTCCCACAACTCCTGATTTAGGAGTAGTGCTACTCCTTCCCTTGCTCTTGTCCAGTCACTAACCCCTGACTTTACTCCCAAGACATTCCCAAACCACTCTTCCCCTTTGCCCTTGAGCTTCGTTTCATTCAGAGCCAAAACATCCAGGTTCCTTTCCTCATACATACTACCTA
This sequence comes from Panulirus ornatus, assembly GCF_036320965.1. Taxonomy (NCBI): domain Eukaryota; kingdom Metazoa; phylum Arthropoda; class Malacostraca; order Decapoda; family Palinuridae; genus Panulirus; species Panulirus ornatus. Next base: position 43,990,925 of record NC_092238.1, on the reverse strand, counting down.
TCTCTCCTTTTTTCTCATCTTGGTTACATCCACACACATTTAGACACCCCAATCTGAACCTTCGAGGAGGATGAGCACTCCTCGCGTGACTCCTTCTTCTGTTTCTCCTTTTAGAAAGTTAAAAATACAAGGAGGGGAGGGTTTCTGGCCCCCCGCTCCCTTTCCGTTTAGTCGCCTTCTACGACTCTTGAGGAATGCGTGGGAAGTATTCTTTCTCCCCTATCCCAAGGGATAATAATTCATACTGTCTGCCTTTATTCATTCCCATCGCCACCCCGTCACACATGAAATAACAACCCCATCCCCCCTCATGTGCACGAGGTAGTGCTAGGAAAAGACAACAAAGGCCATATTCGTTCACACTCATTATCTAATTATTATGTAATAATGCACCGAAATCACAGCTCCCTTTCCACATCCAGGCCCCAGAGATCTTTCCATGGTTTATCCCAGGCGCTTCACATGCCGTGGTTCAATCCATCGACACCACACCGTTCCAATTCACTCCATTCCTTGCAAGCCTTTCACCCTCATGCATGTTCAGGCCCCGATCACTCAAAATCTTTTTCACTCCATCTTTCCACCTCCGATTTGGTCTCCCAATTCTCCTTGTTTCCTCCACCTCTGACACATATATCCTCTTGGTCAATCTTTCCTCATTCATTCTCTCCATGTGACCAAACCATTTCAAACCACTATCTTCTGCTTTCTCAACCACTCTTATTACCACATATCTCTCTTACTTTATTATTACTTACTCGTTCAAACCACCACACACCACATATTGTCCTCAAACATCTCATTTCCAGCACATCCATCTTCCTCCGAACAACTCTATCCGTAGCCCACGCCTCGCAACCATATGAAATTGTTCGAACCATTATTCCTTCAAACATAGCCATTTTTCCTTTCCGAGATAATGTTCTCGACTTCCACACATTCTTCAACGCTCCCAGAATTTTCGCCCCCCCCCCCCCCCCCCCCCCCCCCCCCCCCCCCCTATGATTCACTTCCGCTTCCATGGTTCCATCCGCTGCCAAATCCACTCCCAGTTATCTAAAACACTGCACTTCCTTCAGCTTTTCTCCATTTAAACTTACCTCCCAATTGACTTGACCCTCAACCCTACTGTACCTAATAACGTTGGTCTTATTCACATTTACTCTCAACTTTCTTCTTTCACACACTTTACCAAACTCAGTCACCAGCTCCTAATGTTTCTCGCATGAATCAGCTACCAGCGCTTTATCATCAGCGAACAACAACTGACTCACTCCCCAAGCTCCAACATCCATAACAAACTGTATACTTGCCCCTCTTTCCAAAACACTTGCATTCAACTCCCTAACAACCCCATCCATAAACAAATCAAACAACCATAGAGACTTTACACACCCCTGCCGCAAACCTACATTCACTGAGAACCAATCACTTTCCTCTCTTCCTACACATACATATGCCTTATATCCTCGATAAAAACTTTTCACTGCTTCTAACAACTTGCCTCCCACACCATATATTCTTAATACCTTCCACAGAGCATCTCTATCAACTCTATCATATGCCTTCCCCAGATCCATAAATGCTACATATAAGTCCATTTGCTTTTCTAAGTATTTCTCACATACATTCTTCAAAGCAAACACCTTATCCACACATATTCTACAACTTCTGAAACGACACTGCTCTTCCCCAATCTGATGCTCTGTACATGCCTTCACCTTCTCAATCAATACCCTCTCATACAATTTACCAGGAATACTCAAGAAACTTATACCTCTGTAATTTAAGCACTCACTTTTATCCCCTTTGCCTTTGTACAATTGCACTATGCAAGCATTCCTCCAATCCTCAGGCACCTCACCATGAGTCATACATACATTAAATAACCTTACCAACCAGTCAACAATACAGTCACCCCCTCTTTTAATAAATTCCACTTCAATAACATCCAAACCTGCTGCCTTGCCGGCTTTCGTCTTCCGCAAAGCTTTTATTACCTCTTCTCTGTTTACCAAATCATTTTCCCCAACCCTCTCACTTTGCACACCACCTCGACCAAAACACCCTATATCTGCCACTCCATCATCAAACACATTCAAGAAACCTTCAAAATACTCACTCCATCTCCTTCTCACATCACCACTACTTGTTATCACCTCCCCATTAGCCCTCTTCACTGAAGTTCAAATTTGTTCTCTCGTCTTACGCAGTTTATTTACCTCCTTTCAAAACATCTTTTTATTCTCCCTAAAATTTAATGATACTCTCTCACCCCAACTCTCATTTGCTCTCTTTTTCACCTCTTGCACCTCTCTCTTGACCTCCTGCCTCTTTCTTTTATACATCTCCTACTCATTTGCTTTACTTCCTTGCAAAAATCGTCCAAATGCCTCTCTCTTCTCTTTCACTAATAATCTTACATCTTCATCCCACCACTCACTACCCTTTCTAATCTGACCACCTCCCACACTTCTCATGCCAGAAGCACCTTTTGTGCAAGCCATCACTGCTTCCCTAAATACATCCCACTGCTCCCCCACTCTCTTTACATCCTTTGTTCTCTCCTTTTTCCATTCTGTACTAAGCCTCTCCTGGTACTATCTCACACAAGTCTCTTTCCCAAACTCACTTACCCTCACCACTCTCTTTACCCAAACATTCTCTCTTATTTTTTGAAAATCTCTAGAAATCTTCACCTTCGCCTCCACAAGATAATGATCAGACATCCCTCCAGTTGCACCTCTCAGCACATTAACATCCAAAAGTCTCTCTTTCGCGCCCCTATAAATTAACACGTAATCTAATAACGCTCTCTGGCAATCTCTCCTACTTACATACGTATACTTATGTATATCTCTCTTTTTAAACCAGGTATTCCCAATCACCAGTTCTTTTTCAGCACATGAATATACAAGCTCTTCACCATTTCTATCACTGAACACCCCATGTACACCAATTATTCCCTCAATTGCCAAATTACTCACTTTTGCATTCAAATCACCTATCACTATAACCCGGTGTCGTGCATCAAAACTACTAACACACTCACTCAGCTGCTCCCAAAACACTTGCCTCTCATGGTTTTTATGCCCAGATGCATATGCACCAATAATCACCCATCTCTCTCCATCCACTTTCAGTTTTACCCATATCAATCTAGATTCTACTTTCTTACACTCTATCACATATTTCCACCACTCCTGTTTCAGGAGTAGTGCTACTCCTTCCCTTGCTCTTGTCCTCTCAGTAACCCCTGACTTAACTCTTAAGGCATTCCCAAACCACTCTTCCCTTTTACCCTTGATATTCGTTTCACTCAGAGCCAAAACATCCAGGTTCCTCTCCACAAACATACTACCTATCACTCCTTTTTTTCCATCTTGGTTACATCCACACCCATTTAGACACCCCAGTCTGACTAAAGGGGACGGGAGCGGGGGGCTGGAAACCCTCCCTTCCTTGCATTTTAACTTTCTAATAAGGGAAACATATATATATGTATATATATATATATATATATATATATATATATATATATATATATATATATATATATATATATATATATATATATATATATATATATATATATATATATGTATATATATATATATATATATATATATATATATATATATATATATATATATATATATATATATATATATATATATTATATATATTATATCCCTGGGGATAGGGGAGAAAGAATACTTCCCACGTATTCCCTGCGTGTCGTAGAAGGCGACTAAAAGGGGAGGGAGCGGGGGGCTGGAAATCCTCCCCTCTCAATTTTTTTTAATTTTCCAAAAGAGGGAACAGAGAAGGGGGCCAGGTGAGGATATTACCTCAGTGGCCCAGTTCTCTGTTCTTAACGCTACCTCGCTAATGCGGGAAATGGCAAATAGTTTGAAAAAAAAAAAAAAAAAATATATATTATACTTTGTCGCTGTCTCCCGCATTTGCGAGGTAGCGCAAGGAAACAGACGAAAGAAATGGCCCAACCCACCCCCTACACACATGCACACACACACGTCCACACACGCAAATATACACACCTACACAGCCCTCCATGGTTTACCCCAGACGCTTCACATGCCTTGATTCAATCCACTGACAGCACGTCAACCCCGGTATACCACATCGCTCCAATTCACTCTATTCCTTGCCCTCCTTTCACCCTCCTGCATGTTCAGGCCCCGATCACACAAAATCTTTTTCACTCCATCTTTCCACCTCCAATTTAGTCTCCCTCTTCTCCTCGTTCCCTCCACCTCCGACACATATATATATATATGTGTGTGTATATATATAATACTGTAGAAATAAAATGATGACAACATGAGTAATCAAATTTATTCTCAATCACTAACAAAGAAAACGTCATCGTCTTCATCATCACTGGCGATGTTAATAATAACGGGTTCGACTCCCTCATGTATGTTGTCAGTCCTACAGTATTCTTAAATTTACGGGAGTGCTGAACAGCTCCCACCCACACGTCCTTGTGTACCAATTGCCTGGCTTCTTTCAATCTTGCCTTTAGGTTCGTCCGGGTAAACCGCTGGAGTGTGGAGCTCGCATGACGCTTCATAAATCCCCATACTTGCTCGATGGCGTTGAGCTCGGGGTGGCCAGGTGGCAACCGTATGACCTGGTGGCCCCACATACGGATGGTGTTGTCGATCTTATACTGGGGCTGTGGACGGTTCTGCTGGCAGAGGACCAGCAGCTCAGGGCGAGTGGCAGCAGGTGGGATGGAAATCTTGCGCTGCTCCAGCCACCTGATGAGGTCCGCCTTCCTGGTGGCTGTGGTAGGGCATCTGTCCTCCATCAGCTGGCTGTGGTATGGTGCATTGTCTAGCACAAGTACCGATGGCTCAGGCAGTGACGGAAGGCGCTGCGTTGTTAGCCATTGCAGGAACAGTTCGGCATTCATTTCTCCATGATAATCACCCTAGCTGGTCTTGGCTGGGTAGCACAGCTATGTGCCGTCAACAAAGCCTTCGTCCTTGCTACTTGCGACCACTACAAATCGCTCCCCTTCACCAGGTGATACCTGACGACTGTACGTGGTGTTTCTTGGAGCCTTATGTGGTATCTACCCACTGCCTACTGTGGCCCACCCTGGTGGTAAACCAGGTCTCATCCACATATACCACCTTCCTTCCCTCCTCTCTGTGGCGCTGTAGAGCCCGGCCCGGAGAGCGTCAATCCGACGACACACAACGTCCAGCGATTCCCTCCTTACATACATCTTTCGCTGTGACAGTCTGTATTGAAATCCATGGTGTGCAGGATCCACCAAACTGTTGTGTCAGAGGTATCCCCCGGGAGGATACCATGTGTTTTCAGGTCGGCTGGTATGACTCTCAGTGCTAAATATTGTTTTTCCGAAAACTTCTTGTGGATGTGGCGCCGTACCGCACCGATAGTAAAGTTATCACAAACAGCCGATGTAGGTGGTGGTGGTGCCGGTGTGGAAGGGGAGGCTGTGGTGGTGGTGTTGACTATGCCCCTTACTCTTGACACAGTCATGCCCACGATGTGCGCAACTCGCTCGTAAGGCCTGTGTGCATAAAAATCAATGTGGTCTGGGGGGTGTTCGAGGTGTTGAAGGAGGGTTAGACGAGTACCCCACACTCGTCCGATTCTCTATAAAACCTTTGATATGATGACTGGCGTAGGCTTAGTATCACTCAGTAAACTCCTCACATAGCACATATAGCAATGTGGTATGTTAGCCATAAATTAGGCCCGGGTGTTAAGGATAGCGTGCTAAAATATCATAGTGATACAACCATTCGCTTAGCAGAAATTTGTGAAAACCAGCGCTTATCCGCCGCTGAAACGTATAGTAGGCTTAGTCCATTGACAGCACGTCGACCCAGGTATAACAACCATATCGTTCCAATTCATTCTATCCCGAGAAAGCCTTTCACCCTCCTGAATGTTTAGACCCCTATCGCTCAAATTTTTTTTTTCGAATTTGCCTTGTGTAAGGAAGCTTTGAAAATTCGAATGATAATGTATGATTATGTTTGTCTGCTGTGGATGTGATTTCCAATATCATTCTCAGGTCTTGGTTTTAAGCGTACCACATCGTAAGTAGTTTCGTGATAAAAGATGAAATGAGGTGAATCCTGAACAGAGGTGTCTATTGTTGAATATAGTGCCCTTTGTCCAGTACAGACGGCTTTACCCCACATATCATTGTCATGATTTATGATCTGACACATCACGTTCAATATTTTCCAGTATTAGGTCACTCAACAAAAACGTTACTACCTGGGAGTTTAGTTACAGCAATATACGACTTTTATCTACTATGTTATGTAAGTTGAAACGGTAGAGACAATTTGGTCTCCCTCTTCTCCTCGTTCCCTCCACCTCCGACACATATATTCTCTTGGTCAATCTTTCCTCACTCATTCTCTCCATGTGCCCGAACCATTTCAAAACACCCTCTTCTGCTCTCTCAACTACACTCTTTTTATTTCCACACATCTCTCTTACCCTTAAGTTACTTACTCGATCAAACCACCTCACACCACACATTGTCCTCAAACATCTCATTTCCAGCACATCCATCCTCCTGCGCACAACTCTATCCATAGCCCACGCCTCGCAACCATACAACATTGTTGTAACCACTATTCCTTCAAACATACCCATTTTTGCTTTCCGAGATAATGTTCTCGACTTCCACACATTCTTCAAGGCTCCCAGAATTTTCGCCCCCTCCCCCACCCTATGATCCACTTCCGCTTCCATGGTTCCATCCGCTGCCAGATCCACTCCCAGATATCTAAAACACTTCACTTCCTCCAGTTTTTCTCCATACAAACTCACCTCCCAATTGACTTGACCCTCAACCCTACTGTACCTAATAACCTTGCTCTTATTCACATTTACTCTTAACTTTCTTCTTTCACACACTTTACCAAACTCAGTCACCAGCTTCTGCAGTTTCTCACATGAATCAGCCACCAGCGCTGTATCATCAGCGAACAACAACTAACTCACTTCCGAAGCTCTCTCATCCCCAACAGACTTCATACTTGCCCCTCTTTCCAAAACTCTTGCATTCACCTCCCTAACCATCCCATCCATAAATAAATTAAACAACCATGGAGACATTACACACCCCTGCCGCAAACCTACATTCACTGAGAACCAATCACTTTCCTCTCTTCCTACACGTACACATGCCTTACATCCTCGATAAAAACTTTTCACTGCTTCTAACAACTTTCCTCCCACACCATATATTCTTAATACCTTCCACAGAGCATCTCTATCAACTCTATCATATGCCTTCTCCAGATCCATAAATGCTACATACAAATCCATTTGCTTTTCTAAGTATTTCTCACATACATTCTTCAAAGCAAACACCTGATCCACACATCCTCTACCACTTCTGAAACCACACTGCTCTTCCCCAGTCTGATGCTCTGTACATGCCTTCACCCTCTCAATCAATATCCTCCCATATATATATATATATATATATATATATATATATATATATATATATATATATATATATATATATATATATATATATATATATATATATATGTATATATATATCTGTATATCTATATATATATACATATATAAATATATATATATATATATATATATATATATATATATATATATATATATATATATATATATATACATATATATATATATATATATATATATATATATATATATATATATGTATATATATATATATATATATATATATATATATATATATATATATATATATATATATACATATATTTTATTTATTTATTTATTTTGCATTGTTGCTGTCTCCCGCGTTAGCGAGGTAGCACAAAAAACAGACGAAAAAATGGCCCAACCCACCCACATACACATGTATATACATACACGTCCACACAGGCAAACATACATAACTATATATCTCAATATACACATATATATATATACACACGCAGACATATACATATATACACATGTACATAATTCATACTGTCTGCCTTTATTTATTCCTATCGCCACCTGGCCACACATGGAATAACGACCCCCTCCCCCATCATGTGTGCGAGGTAGCGCTAGGAAAAGAAAACAAAGGCCCCATTCGTTCACACTCAGTCTCAAGCTGTCATGTAATAATGTACCGAAACCACAGCTCCCTTTCCACATCCAGGCCCCACACAACTTTCCATGGTTTACCCCAGACACTTCCCATGCCCTGGTTCAAACCATTGACAGCACGTCGACCCCGGTACACCACATCGTTCCAATTCACTCTATTCCTTGCACGCCTTTCACCCTCCAGAATGTCCAGGCCCCGATCACTCAAAATCTTTTTCACTCCATCTTTCTACCTCCAATTTTGTCTCCCACTTCTCGTTCCCTCCACCTCCGACACACATATCCTCTTGATCAATTTCTCCTCACTCATTCTCTCCATGTGACAAAACAATTTCAAAACACAGTCTTCTAATCTCTCAACCACACTCTTTTTATTTCTACACATCTCTCTTACCCCTACATGACTTACTCGATCAAACCACCTCACACTACATATTGCCCTCAAACATCTCATTTCCAGCACATCCACCCTCCTCCGCATAATTCTATCTATAGCCGACGCCTCGCAACCATACAACGTTGCTGGAACCACTATTCCTTCAAACATGCCCATTTTTGCTTTCCGAGATGATGTTCTCAACTTCCAAACATTCTTCAAGGCTCCCATAATTTTCGCCCCCTCCCCTACCCTATGATTCACTTCCGCTTCCATGGTTCCATCCGCTGCCAGATCCACTCCCAAATATCTAAAACACTTTACGTCCTCCAGTTTTTCTCCATTCAAACTTACCTCCCAATTGACTTGACCCTCAACTCTACCGTAACTAATAACCTTGCTCTTATTCACATTTACTCTTAACTTTCTTCTTTCACACACTTTACCAAACTCAGTCACCAGCTTCTGCAGTTTCTCACATGAATCAGCCACCAGCGCTGTATCATCAGCGAACAACAACTGACTCACTTCCCAAGCTCTCTCATCCACAACTGACTGCATACTTGCCTCTCTTTCCAAAACTCTTGCATTCATCTCCCTAACAACCCCATCCATAAACAAATCAAACAAACATGGAGACATCGCACACCCCTGCCGCAAACCTACATTCACCGAGAACAAATCACTTTCCTCTCTTCCTACATGTACACATGTCTTATATCATCGATTAAAACTTTTCACTGCTTCTAACAACTTGCCTCCCACACCATATATTCTTAATACCTTCCACAGTGCATCTCTATCAACTCTATCATATACCTTCTCCATATCTATAAATGCCACATACAAATCCATTTGCTTTTCTAAGCATTTCTCAGATACATTCTATAAAGCAAACACCTGATCCACACATCCTCTACTACTTCTAAAACAACACTGCTCTTCCCCAATCTGATACTCTGTATATGCCTTCACCCTCTCAATCAATACCCACCCATATAATTTACCAGGAATGCTCAACAAACTTATACCTCTGTAATTTGAGCACTCACTCTTATCCCCTTTGCCTTTGTACAATGGCACTATGCAAGCATTCCGCCAATCCTCAGGCACCTCACCATGAAGCATACATACATTAAATAATCTTACTAAGCTGTCAACAATACAGTCACCCCCTTTTTTAATAAATTCCACTGCAATACCATCAAACCTGGTGCCTTGCCGGCTGTCATTTTCCGCAACGCTTTTACTAACACTTCTCTGTTTACCAAATCATTTTCCCTAACCCTCTCATTTTGCGCACCACCTCGACCAAAAGATCCTATATCTGCCACTCTATCATCAAACACATTCAACAAACCTTCAAAATACTCACTCCATCTCCTTCTCACATCACCACTACTTGTTATCACCTTCCCATTAGCCCCCTTCACTGAAGTTCCCATTTCCTCCCTTGTCTTACGCACTTTATTTACCTCCTTCCAAAACATCTTTTAATTCTCCCTAAAATTTAATGATACTCTCTCACCCCAACTCTCATTTTCCCTCTTTTTCACCTCTTGCACCTTTCTCTTGACCTCCTGTCTCTTTCTTTCATACATCTCCCACTCATTTGCATTATTTCCCTGCAAAAATCGTCCAAATGCATCTCTCTTCTCTTTCACTAATAATCTTACTTCTTCATCCCACCACTCACTACCTTTTCTAATCAACCCACCTTCCACGCTTTTCATGCCACAAGCATCTTTTGCGCAAGCCATCACTGCCCCCCTAAATACATTCCATTCCTCCCCCACTCCCCTTACCTCCTTTGTTCTCACCTTTTTCCATTCTGTACTCAGTCTCTCCTGGTACTTCCTCACACAAGTCTCCTTCCCAAGCTCACTTACTCTCACCATTCTCCTCACCCCAACTTTCTCTCTTCTTTTCTGAAAACCCATACAAATCTTCACCTCGCCTCCACAAGATAATGATCAGACATCCCTTCAGTTGCACCTCTCAGCATATTAACGTCCAAAAGTCTCTCTTTCGCGCGCCTATCAATCAACACGTAATCCAATAACGCTCTCTGGCCATCTCTCCTACTTACATACATATATATATATATATATATATATATATATATATATATATATATATATATATATATATATATATATATATATATATATATATATATATATATATATATATATATATATATATATATATATATATCCATGGATACTTGAAAGATTCTTTACTAAGATTCTCTACTGTCAGTTACATAAGTCTGTGTTAAGTTGAAATATCCTGAGTTCTGGTACGTTTTGAGAGAAACTCAGGTGCTGTGAAATAAGATCACTTGGAATTTCATCATATTTGGAATAATTTCCACCTAATTACATTTTAGCTGTTTGGGAAAATATCCTGAAAAGAAAATCTAACAGCATGATTCTAGAAATTACGAAGTATGTCGAAGAACTATAGTGTTATGATTTCATTTTTCTTTTGCGGGTTTCAAAAATACCTTCGAGAAATAAAATTCAAATGGGAAGGAAAGCGTGTGGATCTCCCATTCTCTGTGTCTTCTTGAGATACGCAACTTTCTCATAAAGCTCCCTGTTTTTTTGTAGTAGTGGCTGGTATCAGTAGTGTGCAAGATATAGCTATAATTTTTACAAAGGCGAAGAAGAGGAAAAGTTTGAATAGATATACAAGAAATGATTAAGTAATAAAGGCTGATATTACTTTACTCCTTAAAACTGATTATTTTCATATATATGTCACTAACTTTCTCACATGTAGACAGCTGGTGTCATCATTTACGATTATTTTGAGTCTAGTTTAAAGAACTGTTGAAGTGCCGTGTCCCTGCCTGATTCGAGGCTGCTGCTGGAGTTCAAGGTTATTGGCTGAATGTTGAAGAAGCACTTGCTCTTTCTGTGGGCGCAGGCGGAAAGACGTTGCCTTGTTCAGGGTCGAAGCTTTAGGAAGTTGTTCCCGGGGGACAGCGCCTGGTTCAGAGCCTGAACTTGAAGTGGGTCGCTTTGCTGACTGAGAAGGCAGGGATGGATGACGGGGCGGGGCGCAGAACACCTGGGTCATTTACCTAGGCTAAAAGCTTTCAGAAGTTTGTTCTTGTGTGGTGGTAACTCCTCTCATGAGCAACACTTCAACGACAACTGTAGTGTAAATGATTCACCTATGAGCAAAGCAGCAGAACTGCTAAGATTTCTTTCATGTGTTACCCTCGCAAAAACGTTCGGTGTTTTGGGTGGTGTTCGATTTAGCAATGCCTTCGGTTACTAGCTGAAAGAATAATAAAAGAATATATATATATATATATATATATATATATATATATATATATATATATATATATATATATATATATTATATATATATATATATATATATATATATATATATATATATATATATATATATAATATATATATATATATATATATATATATATATATATATATATATATATATATATATATATATTTTCTTTTTCTTTTTTTTTTTTTTTTTTCGCTGTCTCCCGCGTTTGCGAGGTAGCGCAAGGAAACAGACGAAAGAAAATGGCCCAACCCACCCCCATACACATGTATATACATACGTCCACACACGCAAATATACATACCTACACAGCTTTCCATGGTTTACCCCAGACGCTTCACATGCCCTGATTCAATCCACTGACAGCACGTCAACCCCGGTATACCACAACGATCCAACTCACTCTATTCCTTGCCCTCCTTTCACCCTCCTGCATGTTCAGGCCCCGATCACACAAAATCTTTTTCACTCCATCTTTCCACCTCCAATTTGGTCTCCCACTTCTCCTCGTTCCCTCCACCTCCGACACATATATCCTCTTGGTCAATCTTTCCTCACTCATTCTCTCCATGTGCCCAAACCATTTCAAAACACCCTCTTCTGCTCTCTCAACCACGCTCTTTTTATTTCCACACATCTCTCTTACCCTTACATTACTTACTCGATCAAACCACCTCACACCACACATTGTCCTCAAACATCTCATTTCCAGCACATCCATCCTCCTGCGCACAACTCTACCCATAGCCCACGCCTCGCAACCATACAACATTGTTGGAACCACTATTCCTTCAAACATAGCCATTTTTGCTTTCCGAGATAATGTTCTCGACTTCCACACATTCTTCAAGGCTCCCAGTATTTTCGCCCCCTCCCCCACCCTATGATCCACTTCCGCTTCCATGGTTCCATCCGCTGCCAGATCCACTCCCAGATATCTAAAACACTTTACTTCCTCCAGTTTTGCTCCATATATATATATATATATATATATATATATATATATATATATATATATATATATATATATATATATATATATATATATATATATATATATATATATATATATATATATATGTATATATATATATATATATATATATATATATATATATATATATATATATATATATATATATATATATATATATATATATATATATATATATATATATATATATATATATATGTATATATATATATATATATATATATATATATATATATATATATATATATATATATATATATATATATATATATGTATATATATATTCTTTTATTATTCTTTCATACTATTCGCTATTTCCCGCATTAGCGAGGTAGCGTTAAGAACAGGGAACTGGGCCTTTGAAGGGATATCCTCGCCTGGCCCCCTTCTTTGTTCCCTCATTTGGAAAACTGAAGAAAAAAAAAAGAGAGAGGGGAGGATTTCCAGCCCCTCGCTCCCGGCCCTTTCAGTCGCCTTCTACGTATATGTATACATATATATATGTATATATATATATATATATATATATATATATATATATATATATATATATATATATATATATATATATATATATATATATATACATATTATCCCTGGGGACAGGGGAGAAAGAATACTTCCCACGTATTCCCTGCGCGTCGTAGAAGGCGGCTAAAGAAGGAACAGAGAAGGGGGCCAGGTGAGGATATTCCCTCAAAGGCCCAGTTCTCTGTTATTAACGCTACCTCGCTAACGCGGGAAATGGCGAATAGTTTGAAAGAAGAAATATATATATATATATATATATATATATATATATATATATATATATATATATATATATATATATATATATATATATATATATTTATTTACTTTGCTCTATCGCTTCCTCCCGTGTTAGCGAGGTACCGCAAGGAAGCAGACGAACGAAATGGCCCAACCCACCCACATACACATGTATATACATACACGTACACACACGCAAATATACATACCTATACATCTCAACGTATACATATATATACACACACAGACATATACATATATACACATGTACATAATTCATACTGTCTGCCTTTTTTCATTCACATCGCCACCCCGCCACACTTGAAATAACAACCCCCTCTCCCCTCATGTACTCGAGGTAGCGCTAGGAAAGGACAACAAAGGCCAAATTTGTTCACATTCAGTCTCTAGCTGTCATGTAATAATACGCCGAAAACCACAGCTCCCTTTCCACATCTAGGCCCCACAGAACTTTCCATGGTTTACCCCAGACGCTTCACATGCGCTGGTTCAATCCAATGACAGCACGTCGACCCCAGTATACAACATCGTTACAATTCACTCTATTCCTTGCACGCCTTTCACCCTCCTGCATGTTCAGGCCCCGATCACTCAAAATCTTTTTCACTCCATCTTTTCACCTCCAATTTGGTCTCCCACTTCTCCTCGTTCCCTCCGCCTCAAACACATATATCCTCTTTGTCAATCTTTCCTCACTCATTCTCTTCATGTGACCAAACCATTTTCAAACACCCTCTTCTGCTCTCTCAACCACACTCTTTTTCTTACCACACATCTCTCTTACCCTATTATTACTTACTCGATCAAACCATATCACACCAAAAATTGTCCTCAAACATCTCATTTCCAGCACATCCACCCTCCTCCCCACAACTCTATCCATAGCCAACGCCTCGCAACCATATAACATTGTTGGAACCACTATTCCTTCACACATACCCATTTTTTGCTTTCCGAGATAATGTTCTCGACTTCCACACATTCTTTAACGCTCCCAGAACTTCCGCACCATCCCCCCCCCTATGATTCATCTCCGCTACCATGGTTCCATCCGCTGCCAGATCCACTCCCAGATATTAAAAACACTTCACTTCCTCCAGTTTTTCTCCATTCAAACTTACCTACCAGTTGACTTGTCCCTCAATCCTACTGTACCAAATAACGTTCCTTATATTCACATTTACTCTCAGCTTTCTTCGTTAACAAACTTTACCAAGCTCAGTCACCAGCTTCTGCAGTTTCTCACATGAATCAGCCACCAGCGCTGTATCATCAGAGAACAACAACTAAGTCACTTCACAAGCTCTCTCATCCACAACAGACTGCATACTTGCCCTTTTTCCAAAACTCTTGCATACACCTCTCTAACAACCCCATTCTTAAACAAATTAAACAACCATGGAGACATCACACACCCCTGCCACAAACCAACATTCAATGAGAACCAATCACTTTCCTCTCTTCCTACGCGCACACATGCCTTACATACTCGATAAAAACTTTTCACTGCTTCTAACAACTTGCCTCCCACACCATATATTCTTAGTACCTTCCAAAGAGTATTTCTATCAACTCTATCATATGCCTTCTCTAGATCCAAAAATACTACATACAAATCCATTTGCATTTCTAAGTATTTCTCATATACATTTTTCAAAGCAAACACCTGATCCACACATCCTCTACCACTTCTGAAACCACACTGGTCTTCCCCAATCTGACGTTCTCTACATGCCTTCACCCTCTCAATCAATACCCTCCCATATAATTTCCCAGGAATACTCAACAAACTTATACCTCTGTAATTTGAGCACTCACTTTTATCCCCTTTGCCTTTGTACAATTGAAATATGCAATCATTCCACCAATCCTCAGGCACCTTACCAACCAGTCAACAATACAGTCACCCCCTTCCTTAAAAAATTCCAATGCAATAACATCCAAACCCGCTGCCTTGCCGGCTTTCATCTTCCGCAAAGCTTTTACTACCTCTTCTCTATTTACCAAATCATTTTCCATAACCCTCCCATTTTGCACACCACCTCGACCAAAACACCCTATATCTGCCACTCTATCATCAAACATATTCAGCAAACCTTCAAAATATTCCTTCCATCTCCACACATCATCACTACTTGTTATCACCTCCCCATTAGCCCCCTTCACTGAAGTTCCCATTTGTTCCCTTGTCTTACGCATTTTATTTACCTCCTTCCAAAACATCTTGCTTTTCTCCCTGAAATTTAATGATACTCTCTCACCCAAACTCTCATTTGCCCTTTGTTTCACCTCTTGCACATTTCTCTTGACCTCCTGCCTCTATCTTTTATACATATCCCACTCATTTGCATTATTTCCCTGCAAAAATCGTCCAAATGCCTCCCTCTTCTCTTTCACTAAAAATCTTACTCCTTCATCCCTCCACTTACTACCCTTTCTAATCTGCCCAACTCCCACGCTTCTCATACCACAAGCATCTTTTGCGCAAGCCATCACCGCTCCCCTAAATACATCCCATTCCTCCCCCACTCCCCTTACCTCCTTAGTTCTCACCTTTTTACATTCTGTACTCAGTCTCTCCTGGTACTTCCTCACACAAGTCTCCTTCCCGAGCTCACTTACTCTCACCACTCTTTTCACCCCAAAATTCTCTCTTCTTTTCTGAAAACCCATACAAATATTCACCTTCGCCTCCACAAGATAATGATCAGACATCCCTCCAGCTGCACCTCTTAGCACTTAAACGCCCATAAGTCTCTCTTTCGCGCCCCTATCAATTAACACGTAATGTAATAACGGTCTCTGGCCATCTCTCCTGCTTACATACGTATGCTTATGTATATCTCTCTTTTTAAACCAGGTATTCCCAATCACCAGTCCTTTTTCAGCACAGAAATTTACCAGCTCTTTACCATTTCCATTTACAACAGTGAACACCCCATGTACACGAGTTATTCCCTTAACTGCCACAATACTCACCTTTGCACTCAAATCAACCATCGCTATAACCCGGTCTCGTGCATCAAAACTACTGACAAACTCACTCAGCTGCTCCCAATACACCTGCCTCTCATGAACTTTCTTCTCATGCCCAGGTGCATATGCACCAATAATCACCCATCTCTCTCCTTCCACTATCAGTTTTACCTATATAAATCAAGAGTTTACTTTCTTACACTCTATCACATACTCCCACCACTCCTACTTCAGGAGTAGTGCTACTCCTTCCCTTGATCTTGTCCTCTCACTGATCCCTGACTTTAATCCTAAGACATTCCAAAACCACTCTTCTCCTTTACCCTTGAGCTTCCTTTCATTCAGAGCCAAAACATTCAGGGTCCTTTCCTCAAACATACTACCTATCTCTCCTTTTTTCTCGTCTTGTTTTTTAAATCCACACACATTTAGACACACCAGTCTGAACCTTCCAGGAGGATGAGCACTCCCCGCGTGACTCCTTCTGTTTCCCTTTTAGAAAGTTAAAATGCAATTAGGGGAGGTTTTCCAGCCCCCCCGCTCCCGCCCCCTTTAGTCGCCTTCTACGAGACGTGAGGAATGCGGGGGAAGTATTCTTTCTCCCCTATCCCCAGGATATATATATATTTATTTATTTATATATTACACTTTGTCGCTGTCTCCCGCGTTTGCGAGGTAGCGCAAGGAAACAGACGAAAGAAATGGCCCAACCCCCCCCATACACATGTATATACATACGTCCACACACGCAAATATACATACCTACACAGCTTTCCATGGTTTACCCCAGACGCTTCACATGCCTTGCTTCAATCCACTGACAGCACGTCAACCCCGGTATACCACATCGCTCCAATTCACTCTATTCCTTGCCCTCCTTTCACCCTCCTGCATGTTCAGGCCCGATCACACAAAATCTTTTTCACTCCATCTTTCCACCTCCAATTTGGTCTCCCTCTTCTCCTTGTTCCCTCCACCTCCGACACATATATCCTCTTGGTCAATCTTTCCTCACTCATCCTCTCCATGTGCCCAAACCACTTCAAAACACCCTCTTCTGCTCTCTCAACCACGCTCTTTTTATTTCCACACATCTCTCTTACCCTTACGTTACTCACTCGATCAAACCAACTCACACCCACATTGTCCTCAAACATCTCATTTCCAGCACATCCATCCTCCTGCGCACAACTCTATCCATAGCCCACGCCTCGCAACCATACAACATTGTTGGAACCACTATTCCTTCAAACATACCCATTTTTGCTTTCCGAGATAATGTTCTCGACTTCCACACATTCTTCAAGGCCCCCAGGATTTTCGCCCCCTCCCCCACCCTATGATCCACTTCCGCTTCCATGGTTCCATCCGCTGCCAGATCCACTCCCAGATATCTAAAACACTTCACTTCCTCCAGTGAGTATTTTGAAGGTTTGTTGAATGTGTTTGATGATAGAGTGGCAGATATAGGGTGTTTTGGTCGAGGTGGTGTGCAAAGTGAGAGGGTTAGGGAAAATGATTTAGTAAACAGAGAAGAGGTAGTGAAAGCTTTGCGGATGATGAAAGCCGGCAAGGCAGCAGGTTTGGATGGTATTGCAGTGGAATTTATTAAAAAAGGGGGTGACTGTATTGTTGACTGGTAGGTAAGGTTATTTAATGTATGTATGACTCATGGTGAGGTGCCTGAGGATTGGCGGAATGCGTGCATAGTGCCATTGTACAAAGGCAAAGGGGATAAGAGTGAGTGCTCAAATTACAGAGGTATAAGTTTGTTGAGTATTCCTGGTAAATTATATGGGAGGGTATTGATTGAGAGGGTGAAGGCATGTACAGAGCATCAGATTGGGGAAGAGCAGTGTGGTTTCAGAAGTGGTAGAGGATGTGTGGATCAGGTGTTTGCTTTGAATAATGTATGTGAGAAATACTTAGAAAAGCAAATGGATTTGTATGTAGCATTTATGGATCTGGAGAAGGCATATGACAGAGTTGATAGAGATGCTCTGTGGAAGGTATTAAGAATATATGGTGTGGGAGGCAAGTTGTTAGAAGCAGTGAAAAGTTTTTATCGAGGATGTAAGGCATGTGTACGTGTAGGAAGAGAGGAAAGTGACTGGTTCTCAGTGAATGTAGGTTTGCGGCAGGGGTGTGTGATGTCTCCATGGTTGTTTAATTTGTTTATGGATGGGGTTGTTAGGGAGGTAAATGCTAGAGTTTTGGAAAGAGGGGCAAGTATGAAGTCTGTTGGGGATGAGAGAGCTTGGGAAGTGAGTCAGTTGTTGTTCGCTGATGATACAGCGCTGGTGGCTGATTCATGTGAGAAACTGCAGAAGCTGGTGACTGAGTTTGGAAAAGTGTGTGGAAGAAGAAAGTTAAGAGTAAATGTGAATAAGAGCAAGGTTATTAGGTACAGTAGGGTTGAGGGTCAAGTCAATTGGGAGGTGAGTTTGAATGGAGAAAAACTGGAGGAATATATATATATATATATATATATATATATATATATATATATATTATATATATATATATATATATATATATATATATATATATATATATATATATATATATATATATATATATATATATATATATATATATATATATATAAATATATATATATATATATATATATATATATATATATATATATATATATATATATATATATATATATATATATATATATATATATATATATATATATATATATATATATATATATATATATTTATATATATATATATATATATATATATATATATATATATATATATATATATATATATATATATATATATATATATATATATATATATATATATATATATATATATATATTTGTGTGCGTGGAAGTCGAGAACATTATCTCGGAAAGCAAAAATGGGTATGTTTGAAGAAATAGTGGTTCCAACAATGATGTATGGTTGCGAGGCGTAGGCTATAGATAGAGTAGTGCGCAGGAGGGTGGATGTGCTGGAATGGAGATGTTTGAGGACAATGAGTGGAGTGAGGTGGTTTGATCGAGTAAGTAATGTAAGGGTAAGAGAGATTTATGGAAATAAAAAGAGCGTGGTTGAGAGAGCAGAAACGGGTGTTTTGAAATGGTTTGGGCACAAAGATGAGGAAAGATTGAACAAGAGGATATATTTGTCGGAGGTGGAGGGAACGAGGAGAAGTGGGAGACCAAATTGTAGGTGGAAAGATGGAATGAAAAAGATTTTGAGTGATCGGGGCCTGAACATGCAGGAGGGTGAAAGGCGGGCAAGGAATAGAGTGAATTGGATCGATGTGGTGTACCGGGGTTGACGTGCTGTCAGTGGATTGAATCAGGGCATGTGAAGAGTCTGGGGTAAGCCATGGAAAGTTGTGTTGGGCCTGGATGTGGAAAGGGAGCTGTGGTTTCGGGCATTATTCATGACAGCTAGAGACTGAGTGTGAACAAATGGGGCCTTTGTTGTCTTTTCTTAGCGCTACCTCGCACACATGAGGGGGGAGGGGGATATATTCCATGTGTGGCGAGGTGGCGATGGAAATGAATAAAGGCAGACAGTGTGAATTATGTGCAAGGGTATATATGTATGTGTCTGTGTGTATATATATGTGTACATTGAGATGTATAGGTATGTATATTTGCGTTTGTGGACGTGTATGTATATACATGTGTATGGGGGTGGGTTCGGCCATTTCTTTCGTTGGTTTCCTTGCGCTACCTCGCAAACGCGGGAGACAGCGACAAAGCAATATAAAAAAATAATAATAATAAAAACATATATATATATATATATATATATATATATATATATATATATATATATATATATATATATATATATGTATATATATATATATATATATATATATATATATATATATATATATATATATATATATATAATATATATATATATAATATATATAAAAAAATATATATATATATATAATATATATAAAAAAATATATATATATATATATATATATATTTTTTTTTTTTCATACAATTCGCCATTTCCCGCATTAGCGAGGTAGCGCTAAGAACAGAGGACTGGGCCTTTGAGGGAATATCCTCACCTGGCCAACTTCTCTGTTCCTTCTTTTGGAAAAAAAAAATAAAAAAAAAAACGAGAGGGGAGGATTTCCAGCCCCCCGCTCCCATCCCTTTTAGTCGCCTTCTACGACACGCAGGGAATACGTGGGAAGTATTCTTTCTCCCCTATCCCCAGGGATAACATATATATATATATATATATATATATATATATATATATATATATATATATATATATATATATATATATATATAGCAATGTAAAAAAATAATAAAAAAAACAAATATATATATATATATATATATATATATATATATATATATGTATATATATATATATATATATATATATATATATATATTAAATTGATGAGAACTACTATTGACGTTTGTGTAAATAGATTATACATTTCCCTTTTCCATAGCCAGAGGTTGAACCATTATGTGACATTCATTTTCTCATTTCATTTCAAGCTAGAAGTTTCAGTTTTCTAAATTATTCTTACTTTTTTCATATGTATATATATGTATATGTGTGTGTGTGTATATGTGCGTGTATATGTGCATGTATGTATATATGTATATATATATATATATATATATATATATATATATATATATATATATATATATATATATATATATATATATATATATATATATATATATATATATATATATATATATATATTATCCCTGGGGATAGGGCTGAAAGAATACTTCCCACGCATTCCTAGCGTGTCGTAGAAAGCGATTAGAGGGGACGGGAGCGGGGGGCCAGAAATCCTCCCCTCCTTGTATTTTTCTAACTTTCTAAAATGGGAAACAGAAGAGGGAGTCACGCGGGGAGTGCTCATCCTCCTCGAAGGCTCAGATTGGGGTGTCTAAATGTGTGTGGATGTAACCAAGATGTGAAAAAAGGAGAGATAGGTACTATGTTTGAGGAAAGGAACCTGGATGTTTTGGCTCTGAGTGAAACGAAGCTCAAGGGTAAAGGGGATGAGTGGTTTGGGAATGTCTTGGGAGTAAAGTCAGGGGTTAGTGAGACGACAAGAGCAAGGGAAGGAGTAGCAGTACTCCTGAAACAGGAGTTGTGGGAGTATGTGATAGAATGTAAGAAAGTAAATTCTCGATTAATATGGGTAAAACTGAAGGTTGATGGAGAGAGATGGGTGATTATTGGTGCATATGCACCTGGGCATGAGAAGAAAGATCATGAGAGGCAAGTGTTTTGGGAGCAGCTGAATGAGTGTGTTAGTGGTTTTGATGCACGAGACCGGGTTATAGTGATGGGTGATTTGAATGCAAAGGTGAGTAATGTGGCAGTTGAGGGAATAATTGGTATACATGGGGTGTTCAGTGTTGTAAATGGAAATGGTGAAGAGCTTGTAGATTTATGTGCTGAAAAAGGACTGGTGATTGGGAATACCTGTTTTAAAAAGCGAGATATACATAAGTATACGTAGGTAAGTATGAGAGATGGCCATAGAGCGTTATTGGATTACGTGTTAATTGACAGGCTCGCGAAAGAGAGACTTTTGGATGTTAATGTGCTGAGAGGTGCAACTGGAGTGATGTCTGATCATTATCTTGTGGAGGCTAAGGTGAAGATTTGTATGGGTTTTCAGAAAAGAAGAGTGAATGTTGGGGTGAAGAGGGTGGTGAGAGTAAGTGAGCTTGGGAAGGAGACTTGTGTGAGGAAGTACCAGGAGAGGACTGAGTACAGAATGGAAAAAGGTGAGAACAATGGAAGTAAGGTGAGTGGGGGAGGAATGGGATGTATTTAGGGAATCATTGATGGATTGCGCAAAAGATGCTTGTGGCGTGAGAAGAGTGGGAGGTGGGTTGATTAGAAAGGGTAGTGAGTGGTGGGATGAAGAAGTAAGATTATTAGTGAAAGAGAAGAGAGAGGCATTTGGACGATTTTTGCAGGGAAAAAATGCAATTGAGTGGCAGATTTATAAAAGAAAGAGACAGGAGGTCAAGAGAAAGATGCAAGAGGTTAAAAAGAGGGCAAATGAGAGTTGGGGTGAGAGAGTATCATTAAATTTTAGGGAGAATAAAAAGATGTTCTGGAAGGAGGTAAATAAAGTGCGTAAGACAAGGGAGCAAATGGGAACTTCAGTGAAGGGCGCAAATGGGGAGGATATAACAAGTACTGGTGATGTGAGAAGGAGATAGAGTGAGTATTTTGAAGGTTTGTTGAATGTGTTTGATGATAGAGTGGCAGATATATGGTGTTTTGGTCGAGGTCGTGTGCAGAGTGAGAGGGTTAGGGAAAATGATTTGTTAAGCAGAGAAGATGTAGTAAAAGCCTTGCGGAAGATGAAAGCCGGCAAGGCAGCAGGTTTGGATGGTATTGCAGTGGAATTTATTAAAAAAGGGGGTGACTGTATTATTGACTAGTTGGTAAGGTTATTAAATGTATGTATGACTCATGGTGAGGTGCCTGAGCATTGGCGGAATGCGTGCATAGTGCCATTGTACAAAGGCAAAGGGGTTAAGAGCGAGTGCTCAAATTACAGAGGTATAAGTTTGTTGAGTATTCCTGGTAAATTATATGGGAGGGTATTGATTGAGAGGGTGAAGGCATGTACAGAGCATCAGATTGGGGAAGAGCAGTGTGGTTTCAGAAGTGGTAGAGGATGTGTGGATCAGGAGTTTGCTTTGAAGAATGTATGTGAGAAATACTTAGAAAAGCAAATGGATTTGTATGTAGCATTTATGGATCTGGAGAAGGCATATGATAGAGTTGATAGAGATGCTCTGTGGAAGGTATTAAGAATATATGGTGTGGGAGGCAAGTTGTTAGAAGCAGTGAAAAGTTTTTATCGATGATGTAAGGCATATGTACGTGTAGGAAGAGAGGAAAGTGATTGGTTCTCAGTGAATGTAGGATTGCGGTAGGGGCGTGTATGTCTCCATGGTTGTTTAATTTGTTTATGGATGGGGTTGTTAGGGAGGTGAATGGAAGAGTTTTGGAAAGAGGGGCAAGTATGAAGTCTGTTGGGGATTAGAGAGCTTGGGAAGTGAGTCAGTTGTTGTTCGCTGATGATACAGCGCTGGTGGCTGATTTATGTGAGAAACTGCAGAAGCTGGTGACTGAGTTTTGTAAAGTGTGTGAAAGAGGAAAGTTAAGAGTAAATGTGAATAAGAGCAAGGTTATTAGGTACAGTAGGGTGAGGGTCAAGTCAATTGGGAGGTAAGTTTAAATGGAGAAAAACTGGAGGAAGTGAAGTGTTTTAGATATCTGGGAGTGGATCTGGCAGCGGATGGAACCATGGAAGCGGAAGTGGATCATAGGGTGGTGGAGGGGACGAAAATCCTGGGAGCCTTGAAGAATGTTTGGAAGTCGAGAACATTATCTCGGAAAGCAAAAATGGGTATGTTTGAAGGAATAGTGGTTCCAACAATGTTGTATGGTTGCGAGGCGTGGGCTATGGATAGAGTTGTGCGCAGGAGGATGGATGTGCTGGAAATGAGATGTTTGAGGACAATGTGTGGTGTGAGGTGGTTTGATCGAGTAAGTAACGTAAGGGTAAGAGAGATGTGTGGAAATAAAAAGAGCGTGGTTGAGAGAGCAGAAGAGGGTGTTTTGAAAATGTTTGGGCACATGGAGAGAATGAGTGAGGAAAGATTGACCAGGGGGATATATGTGTCGGAGGTGGAGGGAACGAGGAGAAGTGGGAGACCAAATTGGAGGTGGAAAGATGGAGTGAAAAAGATTTTGTGTGATCGGGGCCTGAACATGCAGGAGGGTGAAAGGAGGGCAAGGAATAGAGTGAATTGGATCGATGTGGTATACCGGGGTTGACGTGCTGTCAGTGGATTGAATTAGGGCATGTGAAGCGTCTGGTGTAAACCATGGAAAGCTGTGTAGGTATGTATATTTGCGTGTGTGGACGTATGTATATACATGTGTATGGGGGTGGGTTGGGCCATTTCTTTCGTCTGTTTCCTTGCGCTACCTCGCAAACGCGGGAGACAGCGACAAAGCAAAAAAAAAAAAAAAAAAAAATATATATATATATATATATATATATATATATATATATATATATATATATATATATATATATATATTCTTTCTTTCAAATTATTCGCCATTTCCCGCGTTAGCGAGGTAACGTTAAGAACAGAGGACTGGGCCTATGAGGAATATACTCACCTGGCCCCCTTCTCTGTTCCCTCTTTTGCAAAATGAAAAAAAAAAATAAAATGAGAGGAGAGGATTTCCAGCTCCTCGCTCCCTCCCCTTTTAGTCGCCTTCTACGACACGCAGGGAACACGTGGGAAGTATTCTTTCTCTCCTATCCCCAGGGAGATATATATATATATATATATATATATATATATATATATATATATATATATATATATATATATATATATATATATATATATATATACACGCGTATAATTCGTGGTTTCCACTGTCTCAAACAGTTTTTATTCAGTGATCCACCTGCGTCATCCTTCTTGGTGTTATATACCTATGTTACATGAGCTCCCAACTTTTTATCATGGTGTCCGGATTATCATACAAAGTGTCTTCTCACAACTAGTAATTCGACATTTTCTGCCAGATGATATCCCTTGCAGGCATTGAATCAATTGCACTGAGCTTGTCATACATGCATAGTTAAAGGCTTTATTGTGTATGACAGAAGAATAAGAATGAAGGAATTTCAAATAGAAGAACGTCAGCTAGATCCCTGGAAGTGAGGTGGACATAGCCATTGTGGTCTAATGTGTGACTATTTCGTATTCATGACGCAGACTTCGAGAGCGCCCCACCGTATGGTCAACTTGTTTACTACTCCTCTCACGGCTGGGACCAATCTTTAACGGTTGTTCATCTTTTTCTATTACTTTTCCCACAACTGTGATCAGCCTCCAGAAAGCGGTTAGTTTATCTTTCCCTACACTCAGTGTTGAGAGGTTTATCAGCTCTTGGTCAAACTTACACACGAGGTGAAACGGGTAGTAAGGATAAAGGAAAGGTTAACGCTGCTTGAGTAAAACACTGAAATGTTTTCTGTTGAAGAAATGTATGGATAACCCTCTGGTCGGGAGACTGAAATGGCGTTTTACGCGCATATAATGTTCTGAGACGATTGTACTAGAATCCTAATGATTCTTTTCTAAGTTGTACGCTGACTCTGTAGTATAGTGTGGTTGAAAGTAAGGTAAAGAAAGAATCCAAGAACCATTTTATTGGGTAAGTAGCTGTGAGAATTTAAAGGATGTAATGCTATTCATTTTCTATTTACTATGTATAGACAAATTCACCTGAGTTGAAAGGACTTCTCAACAATGGTGAGGGCCGTAGAATGTTAACTCCAGGTGAATGTCGAGTGGCTAAAACAACTAAGGGACGAGGGAGGGGAGATGATGGTATCTGTTTTGTGAAAACATTTCACTTAGTCTTAAGAGAGCTTAAGATGATTTCATGTTTACAAAACGTAATATTTTGTTGAGTCCTTCATTGTGTCCCTCTATGATAGGAACAGAGGGGCAGCTGGGCACGCAGGCAAAATTTTATTATGTCTGCCAAATATTTCCATTGGATGAGACCCAAATTAGATATTTTCATGTGTTTATCATCCTTATGCAAAACACCAAACCGTCCTAAAGAGATGAAGATCAAATTGTAGATGTACATTAGCGCTGAGCCTATCTCAATCAAATTTTCCGAATGATAGTTTGAAGAAACCGGTAACACCTTCCACGTGAGGGATGGGGGCAACAGATTCCCGTATGAACTTTCGGTGAAAGACAGGTTGATGATGAAGTAATGAGTAGCATCTTGATGCTACTAAGACATGACTTACTACTGTATCTCAACTTAGAGATGCTGAACCGAGATCTGTATGTGATGCTCTAGGACCTAATAGAACACTAGGGTCTATTGATACCTTAACTGCATTATCAGTTATTTACTATGTGAATGGTCCACGATATGTGAATGAGAAGATCCAAGATAATACTTGTTATGTCAATATTCATAGGGAAGCAGTAACTGGTCCAAGTTCTACATAATGAATAGTACTTTGAACTCAAAACACCATCATTCTTTGAGGCGCGGCTGACGGTGACGTCACGGGCCACAATGACGCTCCTCAGAGTGAGGTGGAACTGACCAGCAGTTCCTATTTTGTACTATAACTACAGTGAAGTTAATCTGTTTTAGACGACTGTCCGACATGGGGCTACGCGAAATGGTGCGTTATACAGTGACCACACATTCTCACATCTCTGTATTGACATTTCTGGGAAACATCTCCAACCCGATACACTTACCTAAGCATATGTTTTTTATTATGATATATGAAGAGAATTTGGGGTAATCGTATTTGTATGATCGTATCATCGTATCACCGCTACAAGACGAAACTCTCTTTACGAGGAGGATATCTAGGAGAGCGCAAGAAACAGCTGGTGAAATTGCTGACAGATATAAAGAAAATCGTTGCAGAAGAGCCTAAGAATCAGCTGCAGACAGAAATCTCTTATACTGAGTTTTGCAGATATCCGTGTTAATTGTAACGACATCCACCCGTACAAGTTATAAAGAAAATCATACCACATACAAAAGATGGATACCTCAACTTGTGATATCATGATCCCCTCCGCATTAAATACTCGTGATAGATACTTAACAAGACAACAAGGACGCTTTCTGAAATAAAAAGACAAATTTGCCTTTTTGGAAAGACTTCGAATCATGCTACAGAAATTAAGAGCAGACTAGAGTGACCCTTCCTACGGAAAGACGTCAGAGATTTGGCCGGAAGCTTTTACAGGACTCACTCTGCTAACAACGATGGGGGACCTTCTCAAACTTCGATGTTCACAGCATTCTAATTCACACTAACAAAGCTGCAGTTAGTGGAGACTGTCATGTGAAGTCGAAAGTCTCTCCGTATAGCTACCTTTATGTTAAAATCTCCCAATGTGATAAAATCTAGCTCATTACAAATTTCCGTACACTGATTATAAAATCTTTCGTCTACCATTGGGCATAGACTAGTCCTACTTTCTCACTAAGTTTACCATTAATTTACAAAAAAATGAAATCGACCTTTTCAACAGCTACAACATTTTTTACCACTGGACTTAAATGAGCTTGAACAGAGAGCAAGACACCACCCCTACTTGGTATCCCTTACTCATATTAAACAGGTTGTACCCTGGCACTGAAGATTTGGCGAACAATTCTCTGTTGTTGATATCTAACCAAAATTTAGAAATGTTAATCATATTTTCCTTCTAACTTTGTTGTTTCCAGCTCTGAGACCTTATTTTGTACACTGCGAGCGTTAACATGAAGTATCTTTTGAGGAAAGTGAGATTTATTTCGAAGGGTACTTGCGGAGAGGGATGGGTCTGCTCCACACGAATTGCGTTTTTTTTTTCTCTTTTTCTACCAAAACGCGCAACTCCCACCTCACTTAGGAGGGATAGTTTTGGATCATTGTTCCTCAGCTAAAGTGCTTCAGATGAGAAACAGCTGGAGAAGCATGGAACAGCTTGATGGCATGAAAAAGCAGGAATGGAACCAGGTTATCCCAGCGAGGTTTTTTTTTTTTTCAAACAACATAATGAGAATGTACACTTATGCTATATTGTTTGAAGCACATTAATGTTATCACCTGTGAATTCAACATTCATCAGTTATTCGTGAGAGGTAATTGGATAATAGTGACGACGGTGACACTTCCTCGCATTTCCCACCCTCACACGGGTCATACAGACTAGCGACACAGGGACATCACTCGAGCCCTGAAGTCGTCGGCTCCTCCACATTTGAAGTGTGTCAACCACTTGGAACGAATCATAAAAGTGAGGTTCTGACTTTCAGCCATCTTGATGCCCTGTTAGTCCATCTCGGTGAAATGCAATTAGCTGAATTATTTTCCTATCTCCCCCATCCCTGTGCGGTGAAGACTCATCTTTACGGCGCACCAATTAGGTAAGTAAACTGTACGTATTTTATTGTCCCGATTGACAGGGAAAACGTCTTGCAGGAGCCATGTTAATTCAATTTAATTGCACGAAGTAAACAGACGTCTTAAGTTGGTGCGTATCCTGCGTGTGAAGAGGTTTGACTCCATCATTACCTTGACTTACAGCATTGCAGATGGCTATATCACGAATTAAAGCAGATTTACGCTTCAAATCTGATTTCGTTTTGGAAGCATATCTATGTATATACTTATATAGTCATCACATGCTGGACAGCTGAGAAAAAGCTCACTTGTTTCCCGAGTCTTTAGAACAATCATTTTGCACTATGTTGTTTATCATCGATACCTTCTGCTGCTACAAAACTATACTATTTTGAGTTATGTTTGCAGAAATCTCTCTCTCTCTCTCTCTCTCTCTCTCTCTCTCTCTCTCTCTCTCTCTCTCTCTCTCTCTCTCTCTCTCTCTCTCTCTCTCTCTCTCTGAAGGAAACAACTATCCAAGGCGTACAACATGGGTGAGTTAGGCAGGAATTTAGAGGTTGTTAGGGAATGAGGCGACATTTATGGAGGGGAAAGTGTTTCGCCTTTGAGGATAATGCAGTTGCCTTTACACTGGGGAATGAGAGTGAGAGTAATGGCCTTATGGTGAAGGGTTTGAAGCCAGGTGACTGAAGCACTCGGCTGGGGGCTACACTGAGCCTGGGGAAATATAACAATAACGTTAGGGTTCGAATTTACTGCTCTTTGCAAGTGAATTATGGTCATGTTTGAGAAGCGTGTGTTTTCATACGTGGCGCTTGTGTCGGTGACAGAATGTGTTGGTCTTGTCATCCGACGATGAAGCTTCTGACAACTGACGTTGATGATGTTTTGAGGGAGGGAAAATTGATACAACCGGGATGGCCAGGACTGCTAGCTGCAGTATCTGATGACAATGGCATCACAGCTGACTTGCTGCTCTGTCAAAAGATCATTATTTTCACTAAAGAATTAATCATATTAGTGATGATGAGGCTGCAATCGTGGACCATCATAGTGAGTACGAATACCGATTTTGGAGAGAACTCTACAGTGATGTAGATGTGAGACTGAATTGCAGGATACTGAATATCTGTGTTTAGTAAATAACATATAGGTTGAATAAGATCTTATCTCGTTGTTCTGGATACATTTCTGATGACCTTATGATGAACAGTGTCATTAAAATAGTATAAACAATCAACAGGAAAGAGGTTGGTGGCCTGACATGCACTGTGTTCATGGTTTAGTCAAAGTCTCAGGTCTAGGCGACGGCTTTTTCGGTGAAGTGGACAAGATAGTTTTTTAAGATTATGTTGATATGACAGGTTAAGATGCTACCGGGGTCTTACCCTAGAGAATATCCATTTTTTTTAGACAAGCATCTGGTAAGTCGTAGACCTGGTGCAAAGGAAAATGAATAAGAAATAGCATCATACTCAGAATTTTGTGGCTATATTCTGAAACCTCCATGTTGTAAACGTTTTCCAAAACTCCCATGATAAACAGAACAGTTATCGTTTACATAACGGTTAGGTTACATTTATGGATTAGAAAACGAGGCTACCAATCAAGCCAGAATGTGAAAAAGATGATAGATAATCACGGCGCATAATCATCCCTCTCTTTAGTGTGACTGTGTTCCACCAGAGCCAGTTTCTAATCACAATGATTCTTAGCTCTTTGGCGAATATTGCGTAAGAAATGTTCTTCCACCTTGACGACTACGCATATATTCGTTGATACTTGGGCCCACGGTCACGACGATGGCTAGGCCCTTGATAGACGAGGGTGTGACACTTGAGTACGATGGTCTGGCCTGACGCTTGACCTTCAGAACTCAGATCAAAGATTACACCATCAAATCGACACGTTATGCTCGAGGGTCGTGCGGTAGTGCTAAAAGAAGGGGTTGAGTCTTTATATAGATATTAAGGATCAACATAGCCTAGTATATTCTAAAGAGTTATGAGTTACGAGTCAAATTAAGTCATTTCTATAGATCACTGAAACTTAAAATCCTTTATAAAATTCTATGCTCTCAGTAGATGTGGAGATGCTGGCTACTAACTCACAGATGTATGAAGTTGTGCCATCAGTGGTTGGCAAAGGCGTGAGGTGTTGTGGTTTGACTGAAAAGCTAGAAGGATACGGGAGTCATCGGCATTGCAAGACAATAGCTAGAATTTATAACTGGCACCGTGATCCATGAACACTAAATGTCTGCATTCGCTTTTAACACAAGAACACCAATTAGAAATATATGAAATGAAGCCCTTAGGTCATACTCATTTAGATGAAAAACAGAGTATAGAAAACATCAGTGATTATCAAGGTGTTTCGCTGTTGACTGCTGTAAGCAAAGACCATGTTCGTCTGTTGTTGGGGTCGACCCCAGATCCTCTATTGGGGTGTTAACAACGATTAAACCTGCACCAAAACGTCGGTAAATATCGGGACATCTGCTCAGACCTGTGTTTCTAATGTGTGTCATCATGAGCCATGAAATAGGCATCTTGTAGCATTTACACTATGAAAGGTGCTGAAGTCGGCGAATCACTGTAATTTTAGGGAGTTACATGACCGGATGATCACTACAGAGATTACTAACCAGACTTCAGACATCTTTCTTATATTCATCACGATTTGTCTCCCTTAGTTACAGAGGAATAGCTTTAAACTGCCTTTCAGTTACATCTAGGTTGATATATGGCAACGACCTTCCAAAGCCAATAGCAACAGTGCCTATATCACTGACTATTGAGTTTAATGGTAGAACTCACTTCAGGAAGTAGCATACAAAGTAGTGAAGCATTTTCTGAGAGTGGGACATAATGTAGCAATGTTTTGGTCTCTACGAAATGTTAGTTAGGTTCACATAATTCCATTCTCTGGGTATGGAGGATGTTATCATGGGCTTATTCGACGTATTTCATGATACTGGTGTTATGGCAAAGGATCTTTGAAAACATTCAACACGTTTGTTGTTGGGCTGCAGCTATGACAAGGCACGCCGGAATTACTTTCATATCAAACAGCTGCTTAGTCTCCTACTATCCTTAGAATGCCTATGTATAAAACAAGGACACATTATATCAGGTTCAAAATATTTATATATTTATTAGTTTATCTAGTTTGCTTTGTCGCTGTCTCCCGAGTTAGCGAGGTAGCGCAAAAAAACAGACGAAAGAATGGCCCAACCAGCCCACAGACACATGTATATACATACACGTCCACACACGCAGATACACATATCTATGCATCTCAAAGTATACATATATATACACACATATATATATCCAAATATACACATGTACATAATTCATACTATTTGCGTTTATTGATTCCCATCGCCACCACGCCACACATGAATTAGCAACCCCCTCCCTCCTCATGTGAGCGAACTAGCGCTAGGAAAAAACAACTCAGTCTCTAGCTGTCATGTAATAATGCACCGAAAACACAGCTCCCTTTCCACATCCAGGCCACAGAGAACTTTCCATGGTTTACCCCAGACGCTTCACATGCCCTGGTTCAATCCATTGACAGCACGTCGACCCTGGTATACCACATCGTTCCAATTCACTCTATTCCGTGCCCGCCTTTCACCCTCCTGCATGTTCAGGCCCCGATCATTCAAAATCTTTTTCACTCCATTTTTCCACCTCCAATTTGGTTTCCCACTTCTCGTTCCCTCCACCTCTGACACATATATCCTCTTGGTCAATTTTCCTCACTCATTCCCTCCATGTGACCAAACCATTTCAAAGCACCCTCTTCTGCTCTCTCAACCACACTCTATTTATCACATTATATCCCTCTTACCCTATTATTACTTACTCGATCAAACCACCTAATACCACATATTGTCCTCAAACATCTCATTTCCAGCACATCCACTCTACTCCTCACAACTCTATCCATAGCCCACGCCTCGCAACCATACAACATTCTTCAAGCCACTATTCCGTCAAACATACCCATTTTTGCTTTCTGAGTTAATATTCTCGACTTCCACACATTCTTCAACGCTCCCAGAACTTTCGCCCTCTCCCCCACCCTATGATTCACTTCCGCTTCCATGGTTCCATCCGCTGTCAAATCCACTCCCAGATATCTAAAACACTTTACTTCCTCCAGTTTTTCTCCATTCAAACTTACCTCCCAATTGACTTGTCCCTCAACCCTTCTGTACCTAATACACTTGCTCTTATTCACATTTACTCTTAACTTTCTTCTTTCACACACTTTACCAAACTCAGTCACTAGCTTCTACAGTTTCTCACACGAATCAGCCAACAGCGCTGTATCATCAGCGAACAACAACTGACTCACTTCCCAAGCTCTCTCATCCACAACAGACTGCATACTTGCCCATCATTCCAAAACTCTTGAATTCACCTCCCTAACAAACCCATCCATAAACAAATTAAACAACCATGGAGACATCACACACCCATGTCGCAAACCTATATTTACTGAGAACCAATCACTTTCCTCTCTTCCTACACGTACACATGCCTTACATCCTCGATCAAAACTTTTTACCGCTTCTAACAACTTGCCTCCTACACCATATACTCTTAATATCTTCCACAGAGCACTCTCTATCAACTCTGTCATATTCCTTATCCAGATCGATAAATGCTGCATGCAAATCCATTTGCTTTTCTAAGTATTTCTCGCATAAATTCTGCAAAGCAAACACCTGATCTACACATCCTCTACCACTTCTGAAACCACACTGCTCTTCCCCAATCTGATGCTCTGCACATGCCTTCGCCCTCTCAATCAATACCCTGCCATATAATTTCCTAGGAATGCTCAACAAACATATATCTCTGTAATTTGAGCACTCACTTCTATCCCCTTTGCCTTTGTACAATGGAACTATTCAAGCATTCCGCCAATCCTCAGGCACCTCACCATGAGTCATACATACATTAAATAACCTTACCAACCAGTCAACAATACAGTCACCCTCTTTTTTGATAAATTCCACTGCAATACCTTCCAAACCTGCTGCCTTGCTCGCTTTCATCTTCCGCAGAGCTTTTACTCCCTCTTCTCTATTTACCAAATCATTCTCCCTAACCCTCTCACTTTGCACACCACCTCGACCAAAACACCCTATATTTGCCACTCTATCATCAAACACATTGAACAAACCTTCAAAATACTCATTCCATCGCCTTTTCACATCACCACTCCTTGTTATTACCGCCCCATTAGCCCCCTTCATTGAAGTTCCCATTTGTTCCCTTGTCTTGCGCACTTTATTTACCTCCTTCCAGAACATCTTTTTATTCTCCCTAAAATCTAATGATACTCTCTCACCCCAACTCTCATTTGCCCTCTTTTTCACCTCTTTTACCTTTCTCTTGAACTCCTACCTCTTTCTTTTATACATCTCCCACTCAAATTACATTTTTTCCCTGCAAAAACCGTCCAAATGCCTCTCTTCTCTTTCACTAATAATCTTACTTCTTCATTCCACCACTCACTACCCTTTCTAATCTGCCCACCTCCCACGCTTATCATGCCACAAGCATCTTTTGTGCAAGCCATCACTGCTTCCCTAAATACACCCCATTCCTCCCCCACTCCATTTACATCCTTTGTTCTCACCTTTTTCCATTCTGTACTCAGTGTCTCCTGGTACTTCCTCACACATGTCTCCTTCCCAAGCTAACATGCTCTCACCACTCTTTTCACCCCAACATTCTCTCTTCTCTTCTGAAATCCTATACAAATCTTCACCTTCGCCTTCGAGGGATAATGATCAGACATCTCTCCAGCTGCACCTCTCAGCACATTAAAATCCAAAAGTCTCTCCTTCGCGCGCCTCTCAATTAACAATTAATGAAATAACGCTCTATGGCCACCTCTCCTACTTATATACGTATACGTATGTCTATCTCTGTTGCACATTGGTCCCGAGTTCGATCCCCGCTGTTGGAGGTTTGTATGTGATACACACACACACACACACACACACACACACACACATCTATATATATATATATATATATATATATATATATATATATATATATATATATATATATATATATATATATATATATATATATATATATATAGATATATATATATATGTTGTGGGAGTACGTGATAGAATGTAAGAAAGTAAATTCTCGATTAATATGGGTAAAACTGAAAGTTGTTGGAGAGAGATGGGTGATTATTGGTGCATATGCACCTGGGCATGAGAAGAAAGATCATGAGAGGCAAGTGTTTTGGGAGCAGCTGAATGAGTGTGTTAGTGGTTTTGATGCACGAGACCGGGTTATAGTGTTGGGTGATTTGAATGCAAAGGTGAGTAATGTGGCAGTTGAGGGAATAATTGGTATACATGGGGAGTTCAGTGTTGTAAATGGAAATAGTGAAGAGCTTGTAGATTTATGTGCTGAAAAAGGACTGATGATTGGGAATACCTGGTTTAAAAAGCGAGATATACATAAGTATACTTATGTAAGTAGGAGAGATGGCCAGAGAGCGTTATTGGATTACGTGTTAATTGACAGGCGCGCGAAAGAGAGACTTTTGGATGTTAATGTGCTGAGAGGTGCAACTGCAGGGATGTCTGATCATTATCTTGTGGAGGCAAAGGTGAAGATTTGTATGGGTTTTCAGAAAAAAAAAGAGTGAATGTTGGGGTGAAGAGGCTGGTGAGAGTAAGTGAGCTTGGGAAGGAGACTTGTGTGAGGAAGTACCAGGAGAGACTGAGTACAGAATGGAAAAAGGTGAGAACAATGGAAGTAAGGGGAGTGGGGGAGGAATGGGATGTATTTAGGGAATCAGTGATGAATTGCGCAAAAGATGCTTGTGGCATGAGAAGAGTGGGAGGTGGGTTGATTAGAAAGGGCTAGTGAGTGGTGGGATGAAGAAGTAAGAGTATTAGTGAAAGAGAAGAGAGAGGCATTTGGACGATTTTTGCAGGGAAAAAATGCAGTTGAGTGGGAGACGTATAAAAGAAAGAGACAGGAGGTCAAGAGAAAGGTGCAAGAGGTGAAAAAAAAGGGCAAATGAGAGTTGGGGTGAGAGAGTATCATTAGATTTTAGGGAGAATAAAAAGATGTTCTGGAAGGAGGTAAATAAAGTGCGTAAGACAAGGGAGCAAATGGGAACTTCAGTGAACGGCGCAAATGGGGAGGTGATAACAAGTAGTGGTGATGTGAGAAGGAGATAGAGTGAGTATTTTGAAGGTTTGTTGAAAGTGTTTGATGATAGAGTGGCAGATATAGGGTGTTTTGGTCGAGGTGGTGTGCAAAGTGAGAGGGTTGAGGAAAATGATTTGGTAAACAGAGAAGAGGTAGTGAAAGCTTTGCGGAAGATGAAAGCCGGCAAGGCAGCAGGTTTGGATGGTATTGCAGTGGAATTTATTAAAAAAGGGGGTGACTGTATTGTTGACTGGTTGGTAAGGTTATTTAATGTATGTATGACTCACGGTGAGGTGCCTGAGGATTGGCGGAATGCGTGCATAGTGCCATTGTACAAAGGCAAAGGGGATAAGAGTGAGTGCTCAAATTACAGAGGTATAAGTTTGTTGAGTATTCCTGGTAAATTATATGGGAGGGTATTGATTGAGAGGGTGAAGGCATGTACAGAGCATCAGATTGTGGAAGAGCAGTGTGGTTTCAGAAGTGGTAGAGGATGTGTGGATCAGGTGTTTGCTTTGAAGAATGTATGTGAGAAATACTTAGAAAAGCAAATGGATTTGTATGTAGCATTTACGGATCCGGAGAAGGCATATGATAGAGTTGATAGAGATGCTCTGTGGAAGGTATAAAGAATATATGGTGTGGGAGGCAAGTTGTTAGAAGGAGTGAAAAGTTTTTATCGAGGATGTAAGGCATGTGTACGTGTAGGAAGAGAGGAAAGTGATTGGTTGTCAGTGAATGTAGGTTTGCGGCAGGGGTGTGTGATGTCTCCATAGTTGTTTAATTTGTTTATGGATGGGGTTGTTAGGGAGGTGAATGCAAGAGTTTTGGAAAGAGGGGCAAGTATGAAGTCTGTTGGGGATGAGAGAGCTTGGGAAGTGAGTCAGTTGTTGTTCGCTGATGATACAGCGCTGGTGGCTGATTCATGTGAGAAACTGCAGAAGCTGGTGACTGAGTTTGGTAAAGTGTGTGAAAGAAGAAAGTTAAGAGTAAATGTGAATAAGAGCAAGGTTATAAGGTACAGTAGGGTTGAGGGTCAAGTCATTTGGGAGGTGAGTTTGAATGGAGAAAAACTGGAGGAAGTGAAGTGTTTTAGATATCTGGGAGTGGATCTGGCAGCGGATGGAACCATGGAAGCGGAAGTGGATCATAGGGTGGGGGAGGGGGCGAAAATTCTGGGAGCCTTGAAGAATATGTGGAAGTCGAGAACATTATCTCGGAAAGCAAAAATGGGTATGTTTGAAGGAATAGTGGTTCCAACAATGTTGTATGGTTGCGAGGTGTGGACTATGGATAGAGTTGTGCGCAGGAGGATGGATCTGCTGGAAATGAGATGCTTGAGGACAATGTGTTGTGTGAGGTGGTTTGATCGAGTAAGTAACGTAAGGGTAAGAGAGATGTGTGGAAATAAAAAGAGCGTGGTTGAGAGAGCAGAAGAGGGTGTTTTGAAATGGTTTGGTCACATATAGAGAATGAGTGAGGAAAGATTGACCAAGAGGATATACGTGTCGGAGGTGGAGGGAACGAGGAGAAGAGGGAGACCAGATTGGAGGTGGAAAGATGGGGTGAAAAAGATTTTGTGTGATCGGGGCCTGAACATGCAGGAGGGTGAAAGGAGGGCAAGGAATAGAGTGAATTGGAGCGATGTGGTATACCGTGGTTGACGTGCTGTCAGTGGATTGAATCAAGGCATGTGAAGCGTCTGGGGT
The DNA here is from genome assembly GCF_036320965.1 of Panulirus ornatus. Lineage (NCBI taxonomy): Eukaryota > Metazoa > Arthropoda > Malacostraca > Decapoda > Palinuridae > Panulirus > Panulirus ornatus. Next base: position 43,953,395 of record NC_092238.1, on the reverse strand, counting down.
AAACCATGGAAAGCTGTGTAGGTATGTATATTTGCGTGTGTGGACGTATGTATATACATGTGTATGGGGGTGGGTTGGGCCATTTCTTTCGTCTGTTTCCTTGCGCTACCTCGCAAACGCGGGAGACAGCGACAAAGCAAAAAAAAAAAAAAAAAATATATATATATATATATATATATATATATATATATATATATATATATATATATATATATATATATATATATATATATATATATATATATATATATATATGAATATATATGTATCTATATATATACATATTTATTCCTGGGGATAGGGGTGAAAGAATACTTCCCACGTATTCCCTGCGTGTCGTAGAAGGCGACTAAAAGGGAAGGGAGCGGGGTGCTGGAAATCTTCCCCTCTCTTTTTTTTTATTCCCCAAAGGAAGGAACAGAGAAGGGGGCCGGGTGAGGATGTTTCCTCAGAGGCCCAGTCCTCTGTTCTTAACGCTACCTCGCTGAGGCGTGAAATGGCGAATAGTATGAAAGAAAGAATATATACATATATATTGGAAAGGATCACAATTTTGCGCGTGATCAAGTATATATGTGTGTGTGTGTGTGTGTGTGCGCGGGTGAATATAGTGCATGCAAACGAGCACTTTCATAGAGTACATATGCACTATATTCCTATTCATATACCTCCGTTATTTGTATAGTGAGTGGCTTAAAATGCATGCTGATGTTGATGTAAGCCTGGTGGAATTTGATCGGTGTATACCCCGTTGCTCATGGATATGCGACAAAGGATAATTAATTACTTGTTAGAGGATGGTTATTTCCTTATTAGAGGCAACCGTAGCAGAGCAGTTAGCGTTGTCGACTATGATGCAATAGGTCCTGGGTTCGAATCGTGGCTTTTGGAGGGTATTATGTGATATACACACACATATATATATATATATATATATATATATATATATATATATATATATATATATATATATATATATATATATATATATATATATATACACACAATCACCTGGCTGTGTTGTTGGTAATCAATCTAAAGTGCCAGGGGGAATTGGGGCCTGCAAGCCATGGCTTCAAGTAAAATCCCTCAATCAAGATATCAAATGACCGAATTAGGCTGCAAGGCCACCTTGACCACTCAGCTGCCTGTACTTAGGGAAAGGCCAATAACATTTTTACATTTATTTCCTAAATGTAATGATAGAGTTAGAAGCGATGTGGCATTCATCCTAGCACACATGTTAAACATACCTATAAATCCTATTTTGAAAATGTAAAGGCGGCATAAGACGAAACGCTTATAAATCAATTACGTATGCAGAATGAAAGAAAGGCAGAGCCACAGCATAGGGGCAATTATGCTCTAACTTCCTATTCTTAAACACAAGCGAGATTGATCTTATGACACAGAACTGATGGGCAATGATTAGTCATGAAACATGCACTTTGACAAGCTCATCTCCAAGCAAGGTGCAAACTGTAATTCCTGCAGTGCAGCATAGTACAGAGTGGCGTTTTGCTGTCTCTGGTATTAAAAGTTACCTAAGGGAGCATCAACCTATGACACATGTCATTGGAATGTGATCTCAGCCGATCGGTTGCCGGGGGCCCGGGCGTGTAGAAATTATTGTTCAGCGACGTACCACGTCCCTTCTGTGAGATCAGTATGTAGATGTACTAGAGTCTTGGCGTGCGGGAGTCCACGCTTAGAGACAACTCACGTTCCCCAGTTCAGGTCCACCTATACGTAGGCACATTGATCGCAGCGACGAGGCGCGCCCTGCATACGTCTTTGGTACGACTCACCGCTACCATCTCCACATAGTTAAGATTCTCTGTCTCCCCTACAGGCACCCTGTTGAGACTGAAGCTATTAGTGTATCTGTAGACATATAATTAGTTGGCTCGTTACCCTTGCAGAGGACGAGCCTGACGCACTACACATCCTGCTGTGACAAAGCGAGGTATGAGCTACCGGGATACCATGTTATTGTAGTACCAAGGTAATTAATTCAGCGTCCCTGCTGAATTGCTCCAACAATTTACTTTTCACTTTTTTACACTTGATGCATTTTAATATTGTCTGTAATTGGCTCTCTCTTCCTGCATTTTCTGACTTGAACACCACGAATATTACATTTCACAACTATCTTAATCCTATAGGAGACGTGCTATGGACGATTCCAGGTCTTGTGAGTTTGATACTTCAACTCGTACTAATAACTTCAGATTGAAATCTTGATAGAAACAGTGGAAGAAATTGAGCATCACTTCTAATATTAGTACAATTTGTTTTTTTTTTCACGGTTAAGTAAACTGTTTTAGGAGAATACTTCTAATAGGTAAATCTCTCGATAAGTGAGTGAGGTATGGCCACGACGCAATCATGATTCATAACCTGGCAATGTATACTTGTATATACGAATCTCTAGCATGAAATATCACATGAAATCGATGTAAACCATTCACTTCTAAGCGCCCCAAGATTCAAAACCGGGTCAAATACTCGACATGAGAAATGTGAACACTCAGATTTGAAGACACAAAAGTGTCCCATCTCAGACCGTCTTCTATGATTCATTAGATCCCTCGCCACCTCTCGTGAATTAATGCGTGAAGGGAGACCCGACTTCGTTCAACCTCAGAAACACCCTAAATAGATTTTCTGGGTATTACAGTGCTATGTTTAAATCTCTAGTAGGTTCTGTCATGTAAAATTGATGCAAGTCATTCATTTCTGTACGCCGAAAGTTTCGAAATCGAGTAAAGTGCTAGACTCAAGGAGTGTAGCCACTCGACTTTGACGGTAAAATAGTTTTCCATCTCAGACAGTCGTCTATGATCCAGGAGATCCCTCCACCTTTTTATGAAGTGATAAGTTAAAGGAGATCCAACCGCGTTAGAGCCTTAGAAACAATCCAAATCAATTACCTGCGCGCTACTGTGATATACTCACTCCCTCCCTTCCTCACCTCTTGTCTTCCCGTTACCACTTAGGAATCTAGGAAAGCCATGCATACACGTGCAGAAGTGTGTGGTATTGGGAAGCTAGAATGTGGGCGTGTCAGAAATGGTGGATTGTGGTGGGATGATGAAGTTAAGCTCCAAATGGAAACTGGAAAAAAAATGGTGTGTGTTCGTCACCATCAGGGAGAGCGAACGAGTGCCTGGGAGATGTTCAACAAGAAGCGATAGGAGATCAAGAGGGATGTGCAGGGGAGAAGATGAGGGTAAATGAAAGATTGGATGAGAAATTACATGCAAACTTCAGGGAGAATAAAAACATTTCTTGGAAAGAGGTAAATTGTGTGAAGGGAACATCAATGGTAGCAGGTGAAAGGGCGAAGAGGAGATGCATTGAATATTCTGAAGAATTGTTGAGTATGTCAGATTATTGGGTGGTGGATTTGGGGTTTTAGGACGTAAGGATACGAGGAATGAGGGTCAAGGCGAATAGTTTGGTGAACAAAGGCAGTGAAAGCCTTTCGTGAAATGAAGTGTGACAAGATTGGAATGAATGGGAAACAAAATGAATTTTTTAAGAAAGGAGGTGATGGCGTTGTTTTTCAGGTTGGTCAAGATTTTCCATGTATTTATGTCTCAGAAGTGGCGGAATGCTTGTATAATATCATTTTATTAAGGGAATGAGGACAAAAGTGAAAGTATACCTGGTAAATCATCGTGTAGATTGGTGACTGCGAGGACCGGTTATGTTCCTGAGAGGATGGATGATGTTACGAGCATCAGACTGGAAGGAAACAATGTGGCTTACGGAGCAGGAGAGAGTGTGTGAACCAGGTGTTTCTTTTGAAGAATGTGTATGAGAAAAATCTTAGAAATGGAGAAGGATCTGTATGTGGCATTACTGATCTGGACACGGTCGTGGGGAAACCACAGGGAGGTCAGTGGAGTGAGTCTGTGGATGGCGGTACTCTGGATTGGTGCATTACACATCAACTGGAGATTAAGATTTGAGCAGAAGACGGCCATGTATTTGTTTATTAATTGTACTGTCTTCGTAACCCTGGAAACGGCGAACAATAATAATATTGACAACAATGATGATTACTACAATGATTACTTTACTATAATTATTCTTATTATAATTATCATTTTTATCATTATCATTATCATCATTATTATTATCATTATTATTATTATTATTATTATTATTATCATTATTATTATTATTATTATTATTATTATTATTATTATTATTATTATTATTATTATTATTATTATTATCATTACCATCATTATTATTATCATTATTGTTATTATTATTAGTATTATTACTATTATCATTATTACTATTATCATCATCATCATCATCATCATTATCATTATTATCATAGTTATCATTGTCATTATCATCATTATTATTATCATTATCATTACTATTATCATTATCATTATTATCATTATTGTCATCATTATTATTATCATTATTATCATTATTATCATAATTATTATTATTATCATTATTATCGTCATTATCATTATTATCATTATCATTATTGCCATTATCATCATCATCGTCATCATCATTATCATGATTATTGTTATTACCATCATAATGTTAAAAGGTATGGTAAAAACACTAACATTAAAAACACCAAGAACATAGATATCACTGATTACGATAACAGCAAAAATACTCATCATATAAACACAAGGAACAATACTAATATATCTAACTCATTCTCATCTCTTAGATTTAAGGCTGATGCTTCCTGATCTACTTTTTCCTTAACTCAGGCAAAATGAACACTAAGACTATGTGGAATTCCAAAGATGGTGTTAGGAAGGAAAGTTAAGAGCTGCGGTATGAAGAGTGAAAAGGTGAGGTGCTGCAGAGAGAGAGTGAGAGAGAGAGAGAGAGAGAGAGAGAGAGAGAGAGAGAGAGAGAGAGAGAGAGAGAGAGAGAGAGAGAGAGAGAGAGAGAGAGAGAGAGAGAGAGAGAGAGATTTAGACTTTGCAGGAGGAAGGAGGTGTTGAAAGTGAGTTGCTGCAGAAGGAAGGTGATGAGGATGAGGTGGTGTAGCAGAGGAGTGTCAAAGGTGAATTGCTATAGATAGACGGTGCCTACAGTGAAGTACTACTGGGAAAAAAAGTACTGGTTGGAAGATGATACTTCAAGAGACTGCTGAAGGTGTTGAACAAAGAATATGACGATGGTAGTCTCATTAGGCAAATAATATTAAATGTACAATGTTTTGTAATGAAAATGTTGAGGGTGAAACGTTGAACGAAAAGAATGTTTCAAAGAACACGTATTCATTAAAGTAATTCACATGACATGAACAGATATTTATGAGGAAAGTGTGCGTGAGATAGAAGTTTTATACAATGTTCATCATAAAGTGTCTCTAAAATTTTTCATTGCCTGCCAGTGTTGAGCTAAGTATGGAAGCATGCGTTTGGTAGGTATGTTTTTGTTTTTCTATCCAGACACGGAACACACCGAGGCTAGACACTGACATAGCTGTAACACTTTCCCTACAAAGCTTGTCAGTGCTTGGTCTTCCCGATGGTTTTCTAAGTTATTACTTTTATAGAGCTGCTTTGCTTTGTAGTGAAAGATACAGTAGCACGCTAACGATTAGATTTTTTCCATTTTTGCAAGAACAGAATTACGAGTGGAGTTATCTAGCTGGTCACATCCGAATGATTACCGTTCAGTTCCATTAAAAGAGAAAAGAAAAAAAGAGGAAATGACGTTGTATATCAAGGAAGCAAGAATAGTGAAAACCAGAACATTTTCTAGTGGTCCATGTGGCAACGTTCTCCTGTCGATATATCATTTCAGAGGATCATGATAAAAGAATATTATATGATTTATATGGATACTGTATATATATGAAAAAGAAAATATTATTATTCATATAGAACCTTAGTTATAACTTACTGCTCAATATTTTTCAACATACGAGCAGGTACACGCTTATTACATTGTAAAATATGTATACTAGTTGACGGTTTCATTAAAAAATCCTAAATAAATATCTGTTCCTCTCATTAGCATGGAAATCCTAATCAACCTCACTTAATTAAGTTTCTGATATTCACACATTTTATAGCCGTATTCTGGATTCGGATTGGCTGTCTTTTCAGCTTAAACACTTCTTAATTACAACGGCTTTATCTGTCTCAGAAATTTTGTAAGTCTGAATACAGTTATGGAATACGAATGAAGGAAAAAGTAAATGAAGCGTGTCTGTGTTAAGTACGTCTCAGGATAGATGGAGAGTAGATGTTGCCATGTGAGCTGTTAGAATGCGCGCGTGGAAAGTAGCTGTAGAGAGGTAGCATATGAATGTAGATAGGAGGAGTGATGTAGCTTTGAAGTGGTGGACTTTAGATGCAAGTGAGACGAGTGTGGTGATAACTGGTTGGCTTTATATGTAAATAAAACGATTTTTGTTCTACACAAGTGGACTTTGAATGTAAATGAGACGACTGTAGCGATGAGGAGGTGGGGTATAGATGTAAATTATGAGGAGCTTGGCTACGGAAATGCAAATAATAGATATACATAAGACGACTGTAGCTAGGTAAAAGATGGACCATAGATGAAAAGAAATAACACGAGTGTTCTTGTAAAGCAATGGACTGTAGCTATGAAGAAATGAAGTGTGGCTATACATGTGTGGAGTGTGGTTGTTAACTTCTAAAGTATGAAAATGAGCTTGTGAACGTCACTGAACAAGAAGAGTGTGGAGAGATGTGTTTGATATACATTGTATATGAGTTTAAAAATTCATCATCGCCCTATACGTAAAGAACATCGATATATCATTGTAGAGTGTGGTGTGCGAACATGTCTGGTACATCCGCAGTTATATAGAATGTGGCACACACCAGCTTAAGCCTATGCCTGTGGATATGAGATAGTATTTGGCTTCGTAGTCTACATGACGAAAGGAGATTGAACATCTGGACAAGTTTAGAGTAGCTGTGAACATGTCGGGATTAGCTTGGAACAGATAATACCTGTCATACTTAGACATGTGAGGTTTTCTTAGTAAGTGATTTCTGTCTCTGGACTTCCGAGGTGTGAGAGTGTTCATTTGGATTACAGCTCTCACCTTGAACAGAATCGCTGCAAAAAGAAGAGTTTCTCATTGAAGATTAGATCTGGCTTTAAATCAGAAGCGAGAGGCCAACTAAATTTTCATAACGTGACACTGTTGCCCACTATTACAGAGAGCTCGTAGCACAAATAAAGAAGAGATATCACTGATTGGGTTCAGCGTACTATTGATCGTCCTTCATAGTCTACACTCCTCATCCTAACATTTCCTTAAGAACTTTAACTTATTGCCTCGTTTGTGTATGTTGAAAATGATAAAGAAAAATGAATTTGAAGAAAAACTATTTTTTTTGCTCATCTCTTGTATGCGAACATAATGCCTATCGTCTGCAGTCTGTCTTAGTCTGTAACTGTCAATATATTCCTCCTGGTCTTCTCAATAAACAGTTTATATCAAACCCTTTCCCGAGGTATTCTGTCGTAAAGTTCATAGCACACTCTCTTTACTACTTGTTGTAAGTATAGAGTGAATATCAAATACTGCCTTATGGTCTATGTGCTCTAAGACACTCAGTGAATACTACTGTCTCCCTCCTGGTCTTTTGTTGTAACTACACAGTGAACACCAACCTCTGCCTCGCGGTTTTTTGTTGTAAGCACCTACTGAATACTAGCCAATCTCTCCTGGCCTTCTTCTGCAAGTACACAATAAATGACAGCCAATCCTTTCTGGTTTTCTGTTATAAGTATAGAGTGAATACCAACCAATCCCTCCCAGTCTTCTGTTATAAGTACACAGTGAATACTAGCCTCTCGAACCTGGTCTTCTGTTGTCAGTACACAGTGAATACCGATCAATCCCTCCTGGTCTTCTGGTCCAGAAACATGTTCTCTACCCAACCTCTGCTGGCATACCAGATCGAGTGGGTCACGTCCCTTGAGAGTTTAACCCAGAATATTCATGATGAGGGTATAAAAAAATTCATCCTGCAAAGGATGTGTTCAATTATTCTCTTAATCTTCTAGCATTTCATATACTTAAACTCTGCAAGAAAAGTTTCTGCCGTTTTCATTCTTAATCTGTCTTGGGTACTTTGGTTATTATGCATTATTCAGTTATTTCAATTTTCTATATCTCCCCTTACGAGCCCTAAAGCTTGTGAGATTTTGATGAATGCACCGATGGGATTGACTTTTCTCCTACACGAAAAGATTAGGTATTCTTACATTCCTCTTTCGTCAGTCCCAAGATGTTGGTTTATAATGTATGTCATAACTGTGTCTCTTTACTTTTCTCATGTTCACTAGATGTTCTTTTCTGAAACCTTTCTATTGGTGCAATTTTTGCATCAGATCATGTGATGATTATGTGCTAGGTTTCAGCATAGGGATAGTTTATGAGGGACATTAAGAAAAAAAACAGGTCAATATGAAAGAGAAAAATATATTAGAAGCATGAGGGAAAGTCTGCTAATCACAGTATTCTAGGAAGGAACTGACCCGAATTGTCGTATAATCATTACTCCGCATTGATCAACGGTCATTTTATCTTATGATATCTACAACAATAAATTGACAACTTCACAAACGTCATCATTGATCCCTGTACTTTTCCTTCCATATTTGTGAGCTTTCTGGTTGTATCTCAAACAAACCGGCCTGAACCTGGAGCACATTGTTAGCTGCTGCTTCCCTTTCCTTTGTGTGGAGGCAAACCATAAGAAGACTGACCGTTATGATGCCTCCTTCTTTCCCGGAAAACGATTCCATTTAGTTCTCTACCTTCGTTCGTATTCCTTTCGTATTATGTATGCTTTGCGTCTTTATGAATCGGATCTGCAAAAAAAAGAATTAGTCTCTGTATACTTTTCTGTGATTTTCATTTTCTTTTCTTTGAGATGACCATTACGGGAAATTATATATCTATCTATCTATCTATCTATATATATATATATATATATATATATATATATATATATACGCGATCAAAGTGCATATGAACGTGCATCTTCATAGAACATACAGACCTCCAACAGCTAGGATCGAACGCAGGGCCCCTATGCAACTAGTGGGAGTGCTACCGCTGGGCTATGATCACCCCTAATAGGGAAATGACTAATCGAATACTATGTGCTCGAATACCCTTCGTCTCACGTTGGTGAGCATCGGGTTCTACAAAGGTCAATTCCCATTAGGCTCACAAAACCAGCAGATAGCATTTTGCCGAACCTAAGTGTTCAACGCAGAGGTATATGAATACGAAGGCGTTGTACAGTTAGGTTATATATATATATATATATATATATATATATATATATATATATATATATATATATATATATATATATATATATATATTTTTTTTTTCTTTTGCTTTGTTGCTGTCTCCCGCGTTTGCGAGGTAGCGCAAGGAAACAGACGAAAGAAATGGCCCAACCCACCCCCATACACATGTATATACAAACGTCCACACACGCAAATATATATACCTACACAGATTTCCATGGTTTACCCCAGACGCTTCACATGCCCTGATTCAATCCACTGACAGCACGTCAACCCCGGTATACCATATCGATCCATTTCACTCTATTCCTTGCCCTCCTTTCACCCTCCTGCATGTTCAGGCCCCGATCACACAAAATCTTTTTCACTCCATCTTTCCACCTCCAATTTGGTCTCCCACTTCTCCTCGTTCCCTCCACCTCCGACACATATATCCTCTTGGTCAATCTTTCCTCACTCATTCTCTCCATGTGCCCAAACCATTTCAAAACACCCTCTTCTGCTCTCTCAACCACGCTCTTTTTATTTCCACACATCTCTCTTACCCTTACGTTACTTACTCGATCAAACCACCTCACACCACACATTGTCTTCAAACATCTCATTTCCAGCACATCCATCCTCCAGCGCACAACTCTATCCATAGTCCACGCCTCGCAACCATACAACATTGTTGGAAGCAAAATTCCTTCAAACATACCCATTTTTGCTTTCCGAGATAATGTTCTCGACTTCCACACATTCTTCAAGGCTCCCAGAATTTTCGCCCCCTCCCCCACCCTATGATCCACTTCCGCTTCCATGGTTCCATACGCTGCCAGATCCACTCCCAGATATCTAAAACACTTTACTTCCTTCAGTTTTGCTCCATTCAAACTTACCTCCCAATTGACTTGACCCTCAACCCTACTGTACCTAATAACCTTGCTCTTATTCACATTTACTCTTAACTTTCTTCTTTCACAAACTTTACCAAACTCAGTCACCAGCTTCTGCAGTTTCTCACATGAATCAGCCACCAGCGTTGTATCATCAGCGAAAACAACTGACTCACTTCCCAAGCTCTCTCATTCACAACAGACTTCATACTTGCCCCTCTTTCCAAAACTCTTGCATTTACCTCCCTAACAACCCCATCCATAAACAAATTAAACAACCATGGAGACATCACACACCTCTGCCGCAAACCTATATTCACTGAGAACTAATCACTTTCCTCTCTTCCTACACGTACACATGCCTTACATCCTCGATAAAAACTTTTCACCGCTTCTAACAACTTGCCTCTCACACCATATATTCTTAATACCTTCCACAGAGCATCTCTATCAACTCTATCATATGCCTTCTCCAGATCCATAAATGCTACATACAAATCCATTTGCTTTCTAAGTATTTCTCACATACATTCTTCAAAGCAAACACCTGATCCACACATCCTCTACCACTTCTGAAACCACACTGCTCTTCCCCAATCTGATGCTCTGTACATGCCTTCACCCTCTTAGTCAATACCCTCCCATATAATTTACGAGGAATACTCAACAAACTTATACCTCTGTAATTTGAGCACTCACTCTTATCCCCTTTGCCTTTGTACAATGGCACTATGCACGCATTCCGCCAATCCTCAGGCCCCTCACCATGAGTCATACATACATTAAATAACCTTACCAACCAGTCAATAATACAGTCACCCCCTTTTTTAATAAATTCCGCTGCAGTACCATCCAAACCTGCTGTCTTGCCGGCTTTCATCTTCCGCAAAGCTTTTACTACCTCTTCTCTGTTTACAAAATCATTTTCCCTAACCGTCTCACTTTCCACACCAACTCGACCAAAACACCCTATATCTGCCACTCTATCATCAAACACATTCAACAAACCTTCAAAATACTCACTCTATCTTCTTCTCACATCACCACTACTTGTTATCACCTCCCCATTTGCGCCCTTCACTGAAGTTCCCATTTGCTCCCTTGTCTTACGCACTTTATTTACCTCCTTCCAGAACATTTTTTTATTCTCCCTAGAATCTAATGATACTCTCTCACCCCAACTCTCATTTGCCCCCTTTTTCACCTCTTGCACCTTGACCTCCTGTCTCTTTCTTTTATACATCTCCCACTCAATTGCATTTTTTCCCTGCAAAAATCTAAAATGGGAAACAGAAGAAGGAGTCACGCGGGGAGTGCTCATCCTCCTCGAAGGCTCAGACTGGGGTGTCTAAATGTGTGTGGATGTAACCAAGATGTGAAAAATGGAGAGATTGGTAGTATGTTTGAGGAAAGGAACCTGGATGTTTTGGCTGTGAGTGAAACGAAGCTCAAGGGTAAAGGGGAAGAGTAGTTTGGGAATGTCTTGGGAGTAAAGTCAGGGGATAGTGAGAGGACAAGAGCAAGGGAAGGAGTAGCAGTACTACTGAAACAGGAGTTGTGGGAGTATGTGATAGTATGTAAGAAAGTAAATTCTCGATTAATATGGGTAAAACTGAAAGTTGATAGAGACAGATGGGTGATTATTGGTGCATATGCACCTGGGCATGAGAAGAAAGATCATGAGAGGCAAGTGTTTTGGGAGCAGCTGAATGAGTGTGTTAGTGGTTTTGATGCACGAGACTGGGTTATAGTGATGGGTGATTTGAATGCAAAGGTGAGTAATGTGGCAGTTGAGGGAATGATTGGTATACATGGGGTGTTCAGTGTTGTAAATGGAAATGGTGAAGAGCTTGTAGATTTATGTGCTGAAAAAGGACTGGTGATTGGGAATACCTGGTTTAAAAAGCGAGATATACATAAGTTTACGTATGTAAGTAGGAGAGATAGCCAGAGAGCGTTATTGGATTACGTGTTAATTGACAGGCGCGCGAAAGAGAGACTTTTGGATGTTAATGTGCTGAGAGGTGCAACAGGAGGGATGTCTGATCATTATCTTGTGGAGGCTAAGGTGAAGATTTGTATGGGTTTTCTGAAAAGAAGAGTGAATGTTGGGGTGAAGAGGGTGGTGAGATTAAGTGAGCTTGGGAAGGAGACTTGTGGGAGGAAGTACCAGGAGAGACTGAGTACAGAATGGAAAAAGATAAGAACAATGGAAGTAAGGGGAGTGGGGGAGGAATGGGATGTATTTAGGGAATCAGTGATGGATTGCGCAAAAGATGCTTGTGGCATGAGAAGAGTGGGAGGTGGGTTGATTAGAAAGGGTAGTGAGTGGTGGGATGAAGAAGTAAGATTATTAGTGAAAGAGAAGAGAGAGGCATTTGGACGATATATATATATATATATATATATATATATATATATATATATATATATATATATATATATATATATATATATATATATATATATATATATATATATATATATATATATATGTATATATATATATATATATATATATATATATATATATATATATATATATATATATATATATATATATATATATATATATATATATATATATATATATATATATATATATATATATATATATATATATATTATTACATGACAGCTAGAGACTGGGTGTGAACGAATGGGGAATTTTTTGTCTTTTCCTAGCACTACCTCGCACACATGAGGGGGGAGGGGGTTGTTATTACATTTGTGGCGGGGTTGCGATGGGAATGAATAAAAGGCAGACAGTATGAATTATGTACACGTATATATATGTATATGTCTCTGTGTGTGTATACGTATATACGTTGAGATGTGGAGGTATGTATATTTGCGTGTGTGGATGTGTATACATGTGTATGTGGGTGGGTTGGGCCATTCTTTCGTTTGTTTCCTTGCGCTACCTTGCTAACGCGGGAGACAGCGACAAGGCAAAATAAATAAAGATATATATATGCAAAAGATGCTTTGGAAGGAAGTGAATAAGGTGCGTAAGTCAAAGGAGCAAATGGGAATTTCAGTAAAGGGGGCTAATGGGCAGGTAATAACAGGTAGTGGTGTCAGAAGGAGATGGAGTGAGTATTTTGAAGGTTTGTTGAATGTGTTTGATGATAGAGTGACAGATATAGGGTGTTTTGGTCGAGATGGTGTGCAAAGTGAGAGGGTTAGGGAAAATGATTTGGTAAACAGAGAAGAATAACAGCTTTGCGGAAAATGAAAGCCGGCAAGGCAGCAGGTTTGGATGGTATTATAGTGGAATTGAATAAAAAAGGGGGTAACTGTATTGATGACTGGTTGGTAAGGCTATTTAATGTATGTATGATTCATGGTGAGGTGCCTGAGGATTGGCAGAATGTTTCCATAGTGCCATTCTACAAAGGCAAAGGGAATGAGTGAGTGCTCAAATTACAGAGGTGTAAGTTTGTTGAGTATTCCTGGTAAATTATATGGGAGGGTATTGATTGCGAGGGTGAAGGCATGCTCAGAGCATCAGATTGGGGAAGAGCAGTGTGGTTTTAGAAGTGGTAGGGGATGTGTGCAACAAGTGTTTCCTTTGAAGAATGTATATTAGAAATACTTAGAAAAGCAAATTGATTTGTATGAAGCATTTATGGATCTGGAGAAGACATATGATATAGGTGATAGAGATGCTCTGTGGAAGGAATTAAGAATATATGGTGTGGGAGGCAAGTTGTTAGAAGCAGTGAAAAGTGTTTATCGAGGATGTAGGGCATGTGTACTTGTAGGAAGAGAGGAAAGTGATTAGTTCTCAGTGAATGTAGGTTTGCGGCAGGGGTGTGTGATGTCTCCATGGTTGTTTAATTTGTTTATGGATGGGGTTGTTAGGGAGGTGAATGTAAGAGTTTGGAGAGAGGGGCAAGTATGCAGTCGGTTGTGGATGAGAGAGCTTGGGAAGTGAGTCTGTTGTTGTTCGCTGATGATACAGCGCTGGTGGCTGATTCATGTAAGAAACTGCAGAAGCTGGTGACTGATTTTGGTAAAGAGTGTGAAAGAAGAAAGTTAAATAGTAAATATGAATAAGAGCAAGGTTATTAGGTAGAGTAGGGTTGAGGGGCAAGTCAATTGGGAGGTAAGTTTGAATGGAGAAAAACTGGAGGAAGTAAAGTGTTTTAGATATCTGGGAATGGATCTGGCAGCGGATGGAACTATGGAAGCGGTAGTGAATCATAGGGTGGGCAAGGGGGCGAAAATTCTGGGACACTTGAAGAATGTTTGGAAATCGAGAACGTTATCTCCGAAAGCAAAAATGGGTATGTTTGAAGGAATAGGGAATGCAACAATACTGTATGGTTGCGAGGCGTGGGCTATGGATAGAGTTGTGCGCAGGAGGGTGGATGTGCTGGAAATGAGATGCTTGAGGACACTATGTGGTGTGAGGTGGTTTGATCGAGTAAGTAACGTAAGGGTAAGAGAGATGTGTGGAAATAAAAAGAGTGTGGTTGAGAGAGCAGAAGAGGGTGTTTTGAAATGGTTTGGTCACAGGGAGAGAATGAGTGAGGAAAGACTGACGAAGAGGATATATGTGTCAGAGGTGGAGGGAACGAGGGGAAGGGGAAGACCAAACTGGAGGTAGAAAGATGGAGTAAAGAAGATTTTGAGTAATCGGGGCCTGAACATGCAGGAGGGTGAAAGGCGTGCAAGGAATAGAGTGAATTGGAACGATGTGGTATACCGGGGTCGACGTGCTGCCAATGGATTGAACCAGGATATAAGAAGCGTCTGGGGTAAACCATGGAAAGTTCTGTCGGGCCTGGATGTGGAAAGAGAGCTGTGGTTTTGGTGAATTATTATATGACAGCTATAGACTGAGTGTGAACGAATAGGGCCTTTGTTGTCTTTTTCTAGCGTTACCTCGCAAACATGAGGGGGGAGGGGGTTGTTATTCCATGTTTGGCGAGGTGGCTATGGGAATAAATAAAGGCAGACAGTAGGAATTTTGTACATGTGTATATATGTATATGTCTGTGTGTGTATATATATTTGTACATTGAGATGTATAGGTATGTATATTTGCGAGTGTGGACGTGTATGTATATACATGTGTATGTGGTTGGGTTGGGCCATTCTTTCGTGTGTTTACTTGCGTTACCTCGCTAACGCGGGAGACAGCGAAAAAGCAAAACAAATATATAAATGAATAAATATATATATATATATATATATATATATATATATATATATATATATATATATATATATATTTTTTTTTTTTTTTGCTTTGTCGCTGTACTCCCGCGTTTGCGAGGTAGCGCAAGGAAACAGACGAAAGAAATGGCCCAACCCACCCCCATACACATGCCTTGATTCAATCCACTGACAGCACGTCAACCCCGGTAAACCACATCGCTCCAATTCACTTTATTCTTTGCCCTTTTACCCTTCAGGCCCCGATTACACAAAATCTTTTTCACTCCATCTTTCCACCTCCAATTTGGTCTCCCTCTTCTCCTCGTTCCCTCCACCTCCGACACATATATCCTCTTGGTCAATCTTTCCTCACTCATTCTCTCCATGTGACCAAACCATTTCAAAACACCCTCTTCTGCTCTCTCAACCACGCTCTTTTTATTTCCACACATCTCTCTTACCCTTACGTTACTTACTCGATCAAACCACCTCAAACCACACATTGTCCTCAAACATCTCATTTCCAGCACATCCATCCTCCTGCGCACAACTCTATCCATAGCCCACGCCTCGCAACCATACAACATTGTTGGAACCACTATTCCTTCAAACATACCCATTTTTGCTTTCCGAGATAATGTTCTCGACTTCCACACATTCTTCAAGGCTCCCAGAATTTTCGCCCCCTCCCCCACCCTATGATCCACTTCCGCTTCCATGGTTCCATCCGCTGCCAGATCCACTCCCAGATATCTAAAACACTTCACTTCCTCCAGTTTTTCACCATTCAAACTCACCTCCCAATTGACTTGACCCTCAACCCTACTGTACCTAATAACCTTGCTCTTATTCACATTTACTCTTAACTTTCTTCTTTCACACACTTTACCAAACTCAGTCACCAGCTTCTGCAGTTTCTCACATGAATCAGCCTCCAGCACTGTATCATCAGCGAACAACAACTGACTCACTTCCCAAGCTCTCTCATCCCCAACAGACTTCATACTTGCCCCTCTTTCCAAAACTCTTGCAATCACCTCCCTAACAACCCCATCCATAAACAAATTAAACAACCATGGAGACATCACACACCTCTGCCGCAAACCTACATTCACTGAGAACCAATCACTTTCCTCTCTTCCTACACGTACACATGCCTTACATCCTCGATAAAAACTTTTCACTGCTTCTAACAACTTTCCTCCCACACCATATATTCTTAATAACTTCCACAGAGCATCTCTATCAACTCTATCATATGCCTTCTCCAGATCCATAAATGCTACATACAAATCCATTTGCTTTTCTAAGTATTTCTCACATACATTCTTCAAAGCAAACACCTGATCCACACATCCTCTACCACTTCTGAAACCACACTGCTCTTCCCCAATCTGATGCTCTGTACATGCCTTCACCCTCTCAATCAATACCCTCCAATAAAATTTACGAGGAATACTCAACAAACTTATACCTCTGTAATTTGAGCACTCACTCTTATCCCCTTTGCCTTTGTACAATGGCACTATGCACGCATTCCGCCAATCCTCAGGCACCTCACCATGAGTCATACATACATCAAATAACCTTACCAACCAGTCAATAATACAATCACCCCCTTTTTTAATAAATTCCACTGCAATACCATCCAAACCTGCTGCCTTGCCGGCTTTCATCTTCCGCAAAGCTTTTACTACCTCTTCTCTGTTTACCAATTCATTTTCCCTAATCCTCTCACTTTGTACACCACCTCGACCAAAACACCCTATATCTGCCACTCTATCATCAAACACATTCAACAAACCTTCAAAATACTCACTCCATCTCCTTCTCACATCACCACTACTTGTTATCACCTCCCCATTTGCGCCCTTCACTGAAGTTCCCATTTGCTCCCTTGTCTTACGCACTTTACTTACCTGCTTCCAGAACATCTTTTTATTCTCCCTAAAATTTAATGATACTCTCTCACCCCAACTCTCATTTGCCCTCTTTTTCACCTCTTGCACCTATCTCTTGACCTCCTGTCTCTTTCTTTTATACATCTCCCACTCAATTGTATTTTTTCCCTGCAAAAATCGTCCAAATGCCTCTCTCTTCTCTTTCACTAATAATCGTACTTCTTCATCCCACCACTCACTACCCTTTCTAATCAACCCACCTCCCACTCTTCTCATGCCACAAGCATCTTTTGCGCAATCCATCACTGATTCCCTAAATATATATATATATATATATATATATATATGCATATATATATATATATATGCATATATATATATATATATATATATATATATATATATATATATATATATATATATATATATATATATATATATATATTATCCCTGGGGATAGGGGATTAAGAATACTTCCCACGTATTCCCTGCGTGTCGTAGAAGGCGACTAAAAGGGGAGGGAGCGGGGGGCTGGAAATCCTCCCCTCTCGTTTTTTTTTAATTTTCCAAAAGAAGGAACAGAGGGGGCCAGGTGAGGATATTCCGAAAAAGGCCCAGTCCTCTGTTCTTAACGCTACCTCGCTAATGCGGGAAATGGCGAATGGTTTGAAAAAAAAAAAAAAAAAAAATATATATATATGTATATATATATATATATATATATATATATATATATATATATATATATATATATATATATTTATATATATAAATATATATATATATATATATATATATATATATATATATATATATATATATATATATATATATATATATATATATATATATATATATATAAATATATATATATATATATATATATATATATATATATATATATATATATATATATATATATATATATATATATATATATATATATATATATATATATATATATATATATATATATATATATATATAAACGACTTATGATGTGACTTTGATTAGAGCCTCAGTTGCCCCTGCCGTCCCAGATAACTTAAAAAGAAACAACTGAATCTCTCGGGATGGGAGTACTTCCCATTACACTGGTCAATTGACCCTTATCATTAACTTTAAAATTTGAACTTGCATCTCAATGGAGAACGTGCTAAAGGTGGATGAATGTGCCCCAGAATTTACTTGAATAAAAGACAAAAGAAACTATGCATTCCAAGTGAGTGTGCACGTACATTCGATGTCGACCATTATTGATCAAGGGTTTTAGTTGTTTCCTGGTAGTCAGAGGTTGACTATTCCTGGCAGGTATCATCCATTCTTTGTTTTAATGACTAGTATACCAGTTTTGTCCGGATGGTCTCAGCTCTTCTTTGAACTGAGAGATGGACTGAGGCAATATCTGATGCAGATCTGAAGTTCAGGTTGTGGACGCGTGTTGAATATCTTGTGCTTGAGTCTCTTGAGGTAAGAGGAGATTCTGAAGCCGCGGGTACACGATTGCTTTGGCTCTGCAGTGAATTATTGCTCTTGAGGTAAGGTGCAGGAATGTCTTTGGATGGATGTGCAGGGTAACTTCGGGACTGAAATGCACAATCATTTTGGAGCTGAGATGTAGGATTGTTGTAGAAGGTGGCGTCGTTGAGCGTCAAGCTTTGATTATTGGCCTTATGAAGCACTTTTGAGGTAGAGGCAGAGAATGGTAGCGACGTGAGATTGGGAGGTCAGGTGGTCTATGGGCTCTCTTATGTAGGGTCATTTACGATAAGGGCGATGAGCATTCTTATAATTCTGGTCTCCTACACACCCGTTCTCTGAGAGTCCGTCAGTATCGCGGCAATTGTTGCATCCACTTGAGAGGCTGGGTCACGAGGCTGAGCCGGCGGCATACGAGGTCCAGATATGAGTGGATGTCTGAATGACACGTCCATGCCATATGGAAACCTCTCTCATATGACACCTAAGGCACTTCTATAATTCCTTCAACACAGGTCTTGCTGGGGCAGATCCTAACAAAGCTGGGACGAGCATATGCCTATGTAGTCAGGTGTCAAGAGTCGGACTAGGCTACACATATGTTTCCGAAGCTGAGCCGTACCCTAACACCGGTAACGTGAGAGAGAGAGAGAGAGAGAGAGAGAGAGAGAGAGAGAGAGAGAGAGAGAGAGAGAGAGAGAGAGAGAGAGAGAGAGAGAGAGAGAGAGAGAGAGAGAGAGAGAGAGAGAGTCAGAGAATCCTTTATCCTTCGGGATTTGGTGGAAGAACAGGATTCACAAATAAACTGAAATCTCCCTGGAGGGTGTTTTGAGCACCCCAACCCACCACCAGCCTGTTGATAGCATCCCATTATGTCTGAATCTCCTGACGTAATGCCCTCCAAGTATTGGGTATTTCCTAGCCTGCTGATCGATGTCGATGCGTTCCATAGGCAGGAAAAAAATCTTTCGTTGATGACTGGTAATGATATCCTAACATGCCCATGAGATGTAGACACACTTGGCCAACGAGAACCTTACTTGGTGCTACAGTAAGTTCCACATGATATGCCTTGTTGATAGCGTTAAGATAGCGAATGTTGGTGTTAGTCGATGGATTGCCGGAAAATGTTAGCTTCCAGTATACATATCGATTAGCGAAGGTAGAATCCATGACTAAAGTTGATGGTAATCTCGGCATTGCTGTTCTCCAGGAAGTGGCTATTACGATGATATAGATGGTACCGGATGGGAGCAACATTGCTCTCCACAGCCAAAATAGCATGTTTTTCTTGGTTTAACACCGGACAAGCTAAATGAGACCCATGTCCACGGGTGATCATACTGACTGATCAGATGGATAGCCCTGAATCACCCTCTCTTTGGTGGTTTTATGTCCTCTTCAAATGTCTTTCCCTTTCAGGAAAGTCGTTCATCACTAGAAGACTATTCAATTCTCTGAACAAAATTCATAGACATGGTTGTTGGACCTTCTGTTACCCCTGTAACTTACAATAGCACTCCTGGTACTGTTGATAACAAGTACCATCGATATTAACAACCCAGGTGCTACCATCCTGGTACTGGCACCACTGGTACTGACACCCATGGTAATGGTATCACTAGCATCGGCACACCAACACTGGCATCACTAGACTGGTACTGGTAGCAATTGCGTTTGTTCCCACACTTCCCGATATATTTATCCAAGTACGAATTGCACAGGGGTCACACAACAGGCTTGCCACTAACGTCAAAATGACATCAACAAATTACCAAAGCTGTAGTTAGCTAGAGGCTATAATCGTTTCACAACCAGGGATAATGCATCGGTATACCACGATATTCACTTCAAAAACATTGCAAGTCAAAAAGTGCCACAAATCTTTCACACTGCCCAGTTACTTGAAAGATCTTTATACCTACACTCCTCGTGTAAAGAATTCCATAAATATAGATGAAAATAGAGAGAGTTGACACAGCCCTGTTGCTCCTAAGATTCCCGTATTATATCTAATAAGAATGACATCAATGATAATAATGATAATATTGATAATGATAATAATAATAATAATGCTAATAATAATGCTAATAATAATGATAATAATAATAATAATGATAATAATGATAATAGTAATAGTAATGATAATGATGATTATAATGATACTAATAAGAGTAATGATAACAATAATAATAATAATGATAATATTAATAATAATAATAATAATAATAATAATAATAATAATAATAATAATAATAATAATAGTAATAATAATAATGATAAAAATCATGACAATAATGATACTGATGATAACAGTAATTACTAAAATTATAATGATAATGATAATGATAACAATAATAACAATAACAATAATGATAACAATAACAATAATGATAATAATGATGATAATAATAATATTAGGGATAGGGGAGAAAGAATACTTCCCACGCATTCCCCAAATGTCGTAAAAGGCGACTAAAGAGGACAAGAGCGGGAGCTAGAAACTCTCACCTCCTTGTATTTAACTTTCTAAAAGGGGAAACAGAAGGACTCACGCGGGGAGTGCTCATCCTCCTCAAAGGCTCAGATTGAGGTGTCTAAATGTGTGTGGATGAAACCAAGATGAGAAAAAAGAAGAGATAGGTAGTATGTTTGAGGAAAGGAACCTGGATGGGAGTGAAACGAAGCTCAAGGGTAAAGGGGAAAAGTGGTTTGGGAATGTCTTGGGAGTAAAGTCATGGGTTAGTGAGAAGACGAGAGCAAGGGAAGGAGTAGCACTACTCCTGAAACAGGAGCGGTGGGAGTAGTTTATAGAGTGTAAGAAAGTAAACTCTAGATTGATATGGGTAAAACTGAAAGTGGATGGAGAGAGATAGGTGATTATTGATGCATATGCACTTGGGCATGAGAAGAAAGATCATAAGAGGCAAGTGTTTTGGGAGCAGCTGAGTGAGTGTGTTAGTAGTTTTGATGCACGAGACCGGGTTATAATGATGGGTGATTTAAATGCAAATGTGAGTAATGTGGTTGTTGAGGGAAAAATTGGTGTACAAGGGGTGTTCAGTGTTGTGAATGGAACTGATGAAGAACTTGTAGATTTATACGCTGAAAAAAGACTGGTGATTGGGAATACCTGGTTTAAAAAGACAAATATACATAAGTATACATATATAAGTAGGAGAGATGGCCAGAGAGCGTTATTGGATTACATGTTAATTGATAGGCGCGCATAAAGAGAGAATTTTGGATGTTTTTGTGCTAAGAAGTGCAACTGGAGGGATATCTCTTCATCTTCTTGTGGAGGCTAAGATGAAGATTTGTAGAGGTTTTCAGAAAAGAAGAGAGAATCTTGGGATGAGGAGAGTGGTGAGAGTAAGTGAGCTTGGGAAGGAGACTTGTGTGAGGAAGTATCGAGAGAGACTGAGTACAGAATGGAAAAAAGTGAGAACAAAGGACATAAAAGGGTTGGGGGAAGAATGGAATGTATTTATGGAAGCAGTGATGGCTTGCACAAAAGATGTTTGTGGCATTAGGAGCGAGGGAGGTGGGCCAAATTAGAAATGGTAACGAGTGGTGGGATGAAGGGGTAAGATTATTAGCGAAAGAGAAGAGAGAGGCATTTGGACGATTTATGCAGGGAAATAATGCAAATGATTGGGAGATGTATAAAAGAAACAGGCAGGAGGTCAAGAGAAAGTTGCAAGAGGTGAAAAAGAGGGCAAATGAGAGCTGGGATGAGAAAGTATCATTAGATTTTAGGGGGGGTAAAACGATGTTTTGCAAGGAGGTAAATAAAGTGAATAAGACAAGGGATCAATTGGAAACTTCAGTGAAAGTGGCTAATGGGGAAGGGATAACAAGTAGTGGTGATGTGAGAAAGAGATGGAGTGAGTATTTTGCAGATTTGTTGAATGTGTTTGATAATAGAGTGGCAGATATAGAGTCTTTTGGTCGAGGTGGTTTGCAAAGTGAGAGTTAGGGAGAATGATTTTGTAAACAGAAAAGGGGTAGTAAAAGCTTTGCGGAAGATGAAAGCCAGCATGGCAGCGGGTTTGGATGGTATTGCAGTGGAATTTATTAAAAAACGGGGTGATGGTATTGTTGATTGGTTGGTATGGTTATTTAATGTATGTATGACTCATGGTGTGGTGCCTGAGGATTGGCGGAATGCTTGCATAGTGCCATTGCACAAAGACAAAGGGGATGAAAGTGAGTGCTCAAATTACAGAGGTATAAGTATGTTGATCATTCCTGAAAAAATAATATGGGAGGGTATTGATTGAGAGGGTGAAGGTTTGTACAGAACATTAGATCGAGGAAGAGCTGTGTGGTTTCAGAAGTGGTAGATGATGTGTCGATCAGGTGTTTGCTCTGAAGAATGTGTGTCAGAAATACTTAGAAAAGCAGGTGGATTTATTTTTAGCATTTATGGATCTGGAAAAAGCATATGATAGAGTTGATAGAGATGCTCTTTGGAAGGTATTAAGAATATATGGTGTAGGAGGAAAGTTGTTAGAAGCAGTGGAAATTTTTTTCAATGATATAAGGCATGTGTACGTGTAGGAATAGAAGAAAGTGATTGGTTCTCAGTGAATGCTGGTGTGTGACAGGGGTGCGTGATGTCTCCATGGTTGTTTAATTTGTTTGTGGATGGGGTTGATAGGGAGGTGAATGCAAGAGTTTTGGAAAGGGAGGCAAGTATGCAGTCTGTTGTGGATGAGAGAGCTTGGGAAGTGAGTCAGTTGTTGTTCGCTGATAATATGGCGCTGGTATTTGATTCGGGTGAGAAACTGCAGAAGCTGGTGACTGAGTTTGGTAAAGAATTTGAAAGAAGAAAGCTGAGAGTAAAAGTGAATAAGAGTAATGTTGTTAGGTGCAGTAGGGTTGAGGGACATGTCAATTGGGAGGAAAGTTTGAATGGAGAAAAACTGAAGGAATTGAAGTTTTTCAGATATCTGGGTTTGGATTCGGCAGCGGATGGAACCATGGAAGCGGAAGTGAATTATAGGGTGGGGGAGGGGTCGAAAGTTCCGGGAGTGTTAAAGAATGTGTGGAAATCGAGAACGTTATCTTGGAAAGCAAAAATAGGTATGTTTGAAGGAAAATTATTTCCAACAATGTTATGTGGTTGCGAGGCGTGGGCTATATATATATATATATATATATATATATATATATATATATATATATATATATATATATAGAGAGAGAGAGAGAGAGAGAGAGAGAGAGAGAGAGAGAGAGAGAGAGTTGTGCGGAGTAGGGTGGATGTGCTGGAAATGAGATGTTTGAGGACAATATGTGGTGTGAGGTGGTTTGATCGAGTAAGTTATGATAGGGTAAGAGAGATGTTTGGTAATAAAAAGAGTGTGGTTGAGAGAGAAGGAGAGGGTGTTTTGAAATGGTTTGGTCACAGAGAATGAGTAAGGAAAGATTGACAAAGAGGAAATATTGTCAGAGGTGGAGGGAACGAGAAGTGAGAGACCAAATTGGAGGTGGAAAGATGAAGTGAAAAAGGTTTTGAGTGATCGAGGCCTGAACATGCAGGAGGGTGAAAGGCAAGCAAGTTATAGAATGAATTGGAACGGTGTGGTATACCGGGGTAGACGTGCTGTCAATGGATTGAACCAGGGCATGTAAAGCGTCTGGGGTAAACCAAGAAAAGTTCTGTGGGGCCTGGATATGGAAAGGGAGCTGTGGTTATGGTGCATTATACATGACAGGTAGAGACTGAGTGTGAACGAATGGGGCCTTTGTTGTCTTTTCCTAGTGCTACCTCGCACACATGAGGGGGGCGGGGGATGGTATTCCATGTGTGGCGATGTGGCGTTGGAAATGAATAAAGGCAGACAGTGTGAATTGTGTGCATGGGTATATATGTGTGTGTCTGTGTGTGTGTATATATGTGTACATTGAGATGTATAGGTATGTATATTTGCGTGTGTGGACGTGTATGTATATACATTGTGTATGGGGTGGGTTGGGCCATATATATATATATATATATATATATATATATATATATATATATATATATATATATATATATATATATATATATATATATATATATATATATATATATATATATATATATATATATATATGTCTGGTTGTGTATATATATATGTATACGTTGAGATGTATAGGTATGTATGTAGGTGGGTTGGGCCATTTTTTCGTCTCTTTCCTTGCGCTACCTCGCCTACGCGGGACACAGCGACAAAGTACGATAAAAACATAAGAAATAATAATAATGATAACAGTGATGATAACAGTAATGATGATATTAAAAATAATACTAATGAAAATAATGGTATGAATAAAATTAGTAATACTGCTACTACTATTACTTCTACTACTACTACAACTAATAATAATAATGATAACAATAATAATAGTAATAATAGTAATGATAGTAATAATAATAATAATAATAATAATGATAATAATGATAATAATGATAATAATAATGATACTCTTATTCTTTACTATACTTTGTCGTCGTCTCCCGCGTTAGCGCAAGGGAACAGACGAAAGAATGGCCCAACCCACCCACATACACAAGTATATACATACAGGTCCACACACGCACATATTCATACCTCTATACATCTGAACGTATACATATGGATACACACAGACATATACATATATACAAATGTACATAATCCATACTCTCTTCCCTTCTTCGTTCCCATCGCCACCCCGCCACACATGAAATGACAACCCCGCTCCCCCCGCATGTGTGCGAAGTAGCACTTGGAAAAGACAACAAAGGCCATATTCGTTGACACTCAGTCTCTAGCTGTCATGTAAAATGCATTGAAACCATAGCTCCCTTTCCACATCAAGGCCACACAAACCTTTCATGATTTACCACAGACGCTTCACATGCCCTGGTTCAATCCATTGACAGCACGTCGACCCCGTTATACCACATCGTTACAAATCACTCTATTCCTTCCACGCCTTTCACCCTCCTGCATGTTTAGGCCCCGATCACTCTAAATCTTTTTCACTCCATCTTTCCACCTCCAGTTTGGTCTCCCACTTCTCCTTGTTCCCTACATTTCTGACACATATATCCTCTTGGTCAATCTTTCCGTACTCATTCTCTCCATGTGACCAAACAATTTCAAAACACCCTCTTCTCACTCAACCACACTCATTTTATTGCCATACATCGCTCTTAACATTTCACTGCTTACTCGATCAAACCACCTCACACCGCATATTGTCCTCAAACTTGTCATTTCAAACACATGCCCCTTATTCTACACAACTCTATAATAATAATAATAATAATGATAATAATAATAATAATAACAATAATAATAATAATAATAATAATAATAATAATAATAATAATAATAATAATAATAATAATAATAATGATAATAATAAAAATGATAATAGTAATAATAATAGTAATAATAATTATAATGATAATAATAATATAATGGTAATAATAATAAGGATTATGATAATAATAATGATAATAATAATAATACTAATACTGGTGATAATATCAATACTAATGATAACAATAATAATAATAATAATAATAATAATAATAATAATAATAATAATAACAATAATAATGATAATAATAATAAAAATAATAATAATAACAATAATAATAATAATAATAATAATAATAAGAGCAGTGTTGTTTCAGAAGTGGTAGAGGATGTGTGGATCAGGTGTTTGCTTTGAAGAATGTATGCGAGAAATACTTAGAAAAGCAAATGGATTTGTATGTAGCATTTATGGATCTGGAGAAGGCATATGATAGAGTTGATAGAGATGCTCTGTGGAAGGTATTAAGAATATATGGTGTGGGAGGAAAGTTGTTAGAAGCAGTGAAAAGTTTTTATCGAGGATGTATGGCATGTTTACGTGTAGGAAGAGAGGAAAGTGATTGGTTCTCAGTGAATGTAGGTTTGCGGCAGGGGTGTGTGATGTCTCCATGGTTGTTTAATTTGTTTATGGATGGGGTTGTTAGGGAGGTAAATGCAAGAGTTTTGGAAAGAGGGGCAAGTATGAAGTCTGTTGGGGATGAGAGAGCTTGGGAAGTGAATCAGTTGTTGTTCGCTGATGATACAGCGCTGGTGGCTGATTCATGTGAGAAACTGCAGAAGCTGGTGACTGAGTATGGTAAAGTGTGTGGAAGAAGAAAGTTAAGAGTAAATGTGAATAAGAGCAAGGTTATTAGGTACAGTAGGGTTGAGGGTCAAGTCAATTGGGAGGTAAGTTTGAATGGAGAAAAACTGGAAGAAGTGAAGTGTTTTAGATATCTGGGAGTGGATCTGGCAGCGGATGGAACCATGGAAGCGGAATTGGATCATAGGGTGGGGGAGGGGGCGAAAATTCTGGGAGCCTTGAAGAATATGTGGAAGTCGAGAACATTATCTAGGAAAGCAAAAATGAGTATGTTTGAAGGAATAGTGGTTCCAACAATGTTGTATGGTTGCGAGGAGTGGGCTATGGATAGAGTTGTGCGCAGGAGGATGGATGTGCTGGAAATGAGATGTTTGAGGACAATGTGTGGTTTGATCGAGTAAGTAACGTAAGGGTAAGAGAGATGTGTGGAAATGAAAAGAGCGTGGTTGAGAGAGCAGAAGAGGGTGTTTTGAAATGGTTTGGGCACATGGAGATAATGAGTGAGGAAAGATTGACCAAGAGGATATATGTGTCGGAGGTGGAGGGAACGAGGAGAAGAGGGAGACCAAATTGGAAGTGGAAAGATGGAGTGAAAAAGATTTTGTGTGATCGGGGCCTGAACATGCAGGAGGGTGAAAGGAGGGCAAGGAATAGAGTGAATTGGAGCGATGTGGTATACCGGGGTTGACGTGCTGTCAGTGGATTGAATCGGGGCATGTGAAGCGTCTGGGGTAAACCATGGAAAGCTGTGTAGGTATGTATATTTGCGTGTGTGGACGTATGTATATACATGTGTATGGGGGTGGGTTGGGCCATTTCTTTCGTCTGTTTCCTTGCGCTACCTCGCAAACGCGGGAGACAGCGACAAAGCAAAAAAAAAAAAAAAAAAATACCGATAATTGTAGTAATCATAATGATGATAATAATGATAATAAAGATAATGATAATGATGATAATGATAATAATGATAATGATAATATTGACAAGAAGAAGAAGAAGAAGAAGAAGAAGAAGAAGAAGAAGAAGAAGAAGAAGAAGAAGAAGAAGAAGTAAAAGAAGATTTTATTTAGATGCAAAAGAAAGTACCGGATACAAGACTCCATAAATATTATCAAATAGCTCCCAAAGGTCTGACATTTCCATTAGTATATAACACAAAATAAACTACCCATCAGAATTAGCCTTGTAGGTCGTTCTAGCATCAGTGGCACAAATCGGCTCCGGTAGGGATCACGAAAAGATTACTAAAATTAGTTACAAAATTCCTTAAATTATATCAACGATAGAAATACAAGAGAAATGTATATATATATACATACATATATATATATATATATATATATATATATATATATATATATATATATATATATATATATATATATTTTTTTTTTTTTTTTTTTTTTTTTTTTTTATACTTTGTCGCTGTCTCCCGCGTTTGCGAGGTAGCGCAAGGAAACAGACGAAAGAAATGGCCCAACCCCCCCCCATACACATGTATATACATACGTCCACACACGCAAATATACATACCTACACAGCTTTCCATGGTTTACCCCAGACGCTTCACATGTCTTGATTCAATCCACTGACAGCACGTCAACCCCGGTATACCACATTGCTCCAATTCACTCTATTCCTTGCCCTCCTTTCACCCTCCTGCAAGTTCAGGCCCCGATCACACAAAATCTTTTTCACTCCATCTTTCCACCTCCAATTTGGTCTCCCTCTTCTCCTCGTTCCCTCCACCTCCGACGCATATATCCTCTTGGTCAACCTTTCCTCACTCATTCTCTCCATGTGCCCAAACCATTTCAAAACACCCTCTACTGCTCTCTCAACCACGCTCTTTTTATTTCCACACATCTCTCTCACCCTTACGTTACTTACTCGATCAAACCACCTCACACCACACATTGTCCTCAGACATCTCATTTCCAGCACATCCATCCTCCTGCGCACAACTCTATCCATAGCCCACGCCTCGCAACCATACAACATTGTTGGAACCACTATTCCTTCAAACATACCCATTTTTGCTTTCCGAGATAATGTTCTCGACTTCCACACATTCTTCAAGGCTCCCAGAATTTTCGCCCCCTCCCCCACCCTATGATCCACTTCCGCTTCCATGGTTCCATCCGCTGACAGATCCACTCCCAGATATCTAAAACACTTCACTTCCTCCAGTTTTTCTCCATTCAAACTCACCTCCCAATTTACTTGACCCTCAACCCTACTGTACCTAATAACCTTGCTCTTATTCACATTTACTCTTAACTTTCTTCTTCCACACACTTTATCAAACTCCGTCACCAGCTTCTGCAGTTTCTCACATGAATCAGCCACCAGCGCTGTATCATCAGCGAACAACAACTGACTCACTTCCCAAGCTCTCTCATCCCCAACAGACTTCATACTTGCCCCTCTTTCCAAAACTCTTGCCTTTACCTCCCTAACAACCCCATCCATAAACAAATTAAACAACCATGGAGACATCACACACCCCTGCCGCAAACCTACATTCACTGAGAACCAATCACTTTCCTCTCTTCCTACACGTACACATGCCTTACATCCTCGATAAAAACTTTTCACTGCTTCTAACAACTTGCCTCCCACACCATATATTCTTAATACCTTCCACAGAGCATCTCTATCAACTCTATCATATGCCTTCTCCAGATCCATAAATGCTACATACAAATCCATTTGCTTTTCTAAGTATTTCTCACATACATTCTTCAAAGCAAACACCTGATCCACACATCCTCTACCACTTCTGAAACCACACTGCTCTTCCCCAATCTGATGCTCTGTACATGCCTTCACCCTCTCAATCAATACCCTCCCATACAATTTACCAGGAATACTCAACAAACTTATACCTCTGTAATTTGAGAACTCACTCTTATCCCCTTTTCCTTTGTACAATGGCACTATGCACGCATTCCTCCAATCCTCAGGCACCTCACCATGAGTCATACATACATTAAATAACCTTACCAACCAGTCAACAATACAGTCACCCCCTTTTTTAATAAATTCCACTGCAATACCATCCAAACCTGCTGCCTTGCCGGCTTTCATCTTCCGCAAAGCTTTCACTACCTCTTCTCTGTTTACCAAATCGTTTTCCCTAACCCTCTCACTTTGCACACCACCTCGACCAAAACACCCTATATCTGCCACTCTATCATCAGACACATTCAACAAACCTTCAAAATACTCACTCCATCTCCTTCTCACATCACCACTACTTGTTATCATCTCCCCATTTGCGCCCTTCACTAAAGTTCCCATTTGCTCCCTTGTCTTACGCACTTTATTTACCTCCTTCCAGAACATCTTTTTATTTTCCCTAAAATTTAATGACACTCTCTCACCCCAACTCTCATTTGCCCTTTTTTTCACCTCTTGCACCTTTCTCTTGACCTCCTGTCTCTTTCTTTTATACATCTCCCACTCAATTGCATTTTTTCCCTGCAAAAATCGTCCAAATGCCTCTCTCTTCTCTTTCACTAATACTCTTACTTCTTCATCCCACCACTCACTACCCTTTCTAATCAACCCACCTCCCACTCTTCTCATGCCACAAGCATCTTTTGCGCAATCCATCACTGACTCCCTAAATACATCCCATTCCTCCCCCACTCCCCTTACTTCCATTGTTCTCACCTTTTTCCATTCTGTACACAGTCTCTCCTGGTACTTCCTCACACAGGTCTCCTTCCCAAGCTCACTTACTCTCACCACCTTCTTTACCCCAACATTCACTCTTCTTTTCTGAAAACCCATACAAATCTTCACCTTAGCCTCCACAAGATAATGATCAGACATCCCTCCAGTTGCACCTCTCAGCACATTAACATCCAAAAGTCTCTCTTTCGCACGCCTGTCAATTAACACGTAATCCAATAACGCTCTTTGGCCATCTCTCCTACTTACATAAGTGTACTTATGTATATCTCGCTTTTTAAACCAGGTATTCCCAATCATCAGTCCTTTTTCAGCACATAAATCTACAAGCTCTTCACCATTTCCATTGACAACACTGAACACCCCATGTATACCAATTATTCCCTCAACTGCCACATTACTCACCTTTGCATTCAAATCACCCATCACTATAACCCGGTCTCGTGCATCAAAACCACTAACACACTCATTCAGCTGCTCCCAAAACACTTGCCTCTCATGATCTTTCTTCTCATGCCCAGGTGCATATGCACCAATAATCACCCACCTCTCTCCATCAACTTTCAGTTTTACCCATATTATTCGAGAATTTACTTTCTTACATTCTATCACATACTCCCACAACTCCTGTTTCAGGAGTATTGCTACTCCTTCCCTTGCTCTTGTCCTCTCACTAACCCCTGACTTTACTCCCCAGACATTCCCAAACCACTCTTCTCCTTTACCCTTGAGCTTCGTTTCACTCAGAGCCAAAACATCCAGGTTCCTTTCCTCAAACATACTACCTATCTCTCCTTTTTTCACATCTTGGTTACATCCACACACATTTAGGCACCCCACTCTGAGCCTTCGAGGAGGATGAACACTCCCCGCGTGACTCCTTCTTCTGTTTCCCATTTTAGAAAGTTAATACAAGGAGGGGAGGATTTCCGGCCCCCCGCTCCCGTCCCCTCTAGTCGCTTTCTACGACACGCGAGGAATACGTGGGAAGTATATATATATATATATATATATATATATATATATATATATATATATATATCATACAAACCTCCAACAGCCTGGATCGAACACGAGACTCCTGTGTAACAGACGGGAATGCTACCTCTAGGCTATGTGCCAGGCCTATAGCCTAGCGGTAGCATTAGCTCCTGTTACACAAGGGTCCCGGGTTCGATCCTGGCTGTTGGAGGTTTGTATGTTCTATGAAGGTGCGCGTTCCTATACACTTTGTTCGTATATATATATATATATTTATATATGAGAAATGGGGTGAGAAAGTATCATTATATTTTAGGGAGAATAAATAGATGTTTTCGAAGGAGGTAAATAAAGTGCATAAGAGAAGAGAACAAATGGGAACATCGGTGAAAGGGGCTAATGGGGAGGTAATAACAAGTAGTGGTGATGTGAGAGGAAGATGGAGTGAGTATTTTGAAGGTTTGTTGAATGTATTAGATAATAGAGTGGCAGATATAGGGTGTTTTGGTCGAGGTGGTATACGAAGTGAGAGGGTCAGGGAGAATGATTTGTTGAACAAAGAAGAGGTAATGAAAGCTTTGCGGAAGAGAAAACCGGGAAAGCGGCAGCTTAGGATGGTATTGCAGTGGAATTATCAAAATAGGGGGTGAATGTGTTGTGGACTATTTGTTGAGGATATTCACTGTATGTATGGCTTATGGAGAAGTGCCTGAGGATTGGCGGAATGCATACATAGTGCGATTGTACAAAGCCAAAGGGGATAAAAGTGAATGTTCAAATTACAAAGGTATAAGTATGTTGAGCATTTCTGGGAAATTGTATGGAAAGGTATTGACTGAGATGGTGAACGCATGTACAGAGCATCAGATTGAGGAGGAGCGGTGTGGTTTCAGAGGGGCAGAGGATGTGTGGATCAGGTGTTTGCTTTGAAATATGTATGTGAGAAATACTTAGAAAATCAAATGGATTTGTGTTGCATTTATGGATCTAGAGAGGGTATATGATAGCGTTCATATAGATGCTCAGTGGAAGGTATTAAGTTATATGGTGCGGGAGGCAAGTTACTAGAAACATTGAAAAGTTTTTATTGAGGATGTAAGACATGTGTACGAGAAGGAAGAGAGGAAAGTGACTGGTTCTCAGTGAATGTCAGTTTACGGCAGGAGTGCGTGATGTCACCATGGTTGTTTAATTTGTTTATGGATGGGGTTGTTAGGGAGGTGAATGCAAGAGTTTTGGAGAGTGGGGCAAGTATGCAGTCTGTTGTGGATGAGAGAGCTTGGGAAATGAGTCAGTTGTTCGCTGATGATACAGCGCTGGTGGCTGACTCGTGTGAGAAACTGCAGAAGCTGGTGACTGAGTTTGGTAAAGTTTGTGAAAGAATAAGGTTGAGAGTAAATTTGAATAAAAGCAAGGTTATTAGGTACAGTTGGGTTGAAGGACAAGTAAATTGGGATGTAGGTTTGAATGGAGAAAGACTGGAGGAAGTGAAGTGTTTTAGATATCTGGGACTGGATTTGGCAGCGGATGGAACCATGGAAGCGGAAGTGAGTCACAGGGTGGGGAGGGAATAAAAGTTCTGGGAGCGTTGAAGAATGTGTGGAAGGCGTAAATATTATCTCGGAAAGCAAGAATGGGTATGTTTGAAGGAACAGTAGTTCCAACAATGTTATATAGTTTCAAGGCGTGGGCTATAAATAGGATTGTGCGGATTGTGGTGGATGTGTTGGATATAAGATGTTTGAAGACAATATGTTGTGTGATGTGGTAAGAGAGATGTTTGGCAATAAAACGAGTGTAGTTCAGAGAGCAGAAGAGGGTGTATTGAAATACTTTGGTCACATGGAGAGAATGAGTGAGGAAAGATTGACAAAGAGGATATGTATCAGAGATGGATGGAGCGAGGAGAAGTGGGAGACCAAATTGGAAGTGGAAAGATGCAGTAAAAAAGATTATTAGCGATCGTGGCCTGAACATGCAGGAGGGTGAAAGGCGTGCAAGGAGGAGAGAGAATTGGAACGATATGGTAGACTGAGGTCGACGAGCAGTCAATGGATTAAACCAGGGCATATGAAGCGTCTGGCGCAAAACATGGAACGTTTTGTGGGGCCTGGATGTGGAAAGGGAGCTTTAATTTCGGTTTGTTATGCAAGACAGCTAGAGAATGAGTGTGAACGAATTGGCCTTTTTAGTCTTTTCCTAGCGCTACCTCGCACGCATGCGGAGGGGAGGAGGGTGTCATTTCAAGTTTGGCGGGGTGGCAACGAGGATGAACAAATGCAGCAACTATGAATAATGTACATATGTATATATGTATATGTCTCTGTTTGTATATATATATATGTATATATATATATATATACATATATATATATATATATATATATATATATATATATATATATACATATATATATATATATATATTTTTTTTTTTTTTTTTTTTTTTTTTTTTTTATACTTTGTCGCTGTCTCCCGCGTTTGCGAGGTAGCGCAAGGAAACAGACGAAAGAAATGGCCCAACCCCCCCCCCCATACACATGTACATACACACGTCCAGACACGCAAATATACATACCTACACAGCTTTCCATGGTTTACGCCAGACGCTTCACATGCCTTGCTTCAATCCACTGACAGCACGTCAACCCCTATATACCACATGACTCCAATTCACTCTATTTCTTGCCCTCCTTTCACCCTCCTGCATGTTCAGGCCCCGATCACACAAAATCTTTTTCACTCCATCTTTCCACCTCCAATTTGGTCTCCCTCTTCTCCTCGTTCCCTCCACCTCCGACACATATATCCTCTTGGTCAATCTCTCCTCACTCATTCTCTCCATGTGCCCAAACCATTTCAAAACACCCTCTACTGCTCTCTCGACCACGCTCTTTTTATTTCCACACATCTCTCTTACCCTTACGTTACTTACTCGATCAAACCACCTCACACCACACATTGTCCTCAAACATCTCATTTCCAGCACATCCATCCTCCTGCGCACATCTCTATCCATAGCCCACGCCTCGCAACCATACAGCATTGTTGGAACCACTATTCCCTCAAACATACCCATTTTTGCTTTCCGAGATAATGTTCTCGACTTCCACACATTTTTCAAGGCTCCCAAAATTTTCGCCCCCTCCCCCACCCTATGATCCACTTCCGCTTCCATGGTTCCATCCGCTGACAGATCCACTCCCAGATATCCAAAACACTTCACTTCCTCCAGTTTTTCTCCATTCAAACTCACCTCCCAATTGACTCGACCCTCACCCCCACTGTCTCCCGCGTTTGCGAGGTAGCGCAAGGAAACAGACGAAAGAAATGGCACAACCCACCCCAATACACATGTATATACATACACGTCCACACACGCAAATATACATACCTACACAGCTTTCCATGGTTTACCCCAGACGCTTCATATTCCCTGATTCAATCCACTGACAGCACGTCAACCCCGGTATACCACATCGATCCAATTCACTCTATTCCTTCCCCTCCTTTCACCCTCCTGCATGTTCAGGCCCCGATCACTAAAAATCTTTTTCACTCCATCTTTCCACCTCCAATTTGGTCTTCCACTTCTCCTCGTTCCCTCCACCTCCGACACATATATCCTCTTGGTCAATCTTTCCTCACTCATTCTCTCCATGTGCCCAAACCATTTCAAAACACCTTCTTCTGCTCTCTCAACCACGCTCTTTTTATTTCCACATATCTCTATTACCCTTACGTTACTTACTCGATCAAACCACCTCACACCACACATTGTCCTCAAATATCTCATTTCCAGGACATCCACCCTCCTGCGCACAACTCTATCCATAGCCCACGCCTCGCAACCATAAAACATTGTTGGAACCACTATTCCTTCAAACATACCCATTTTTGCTTTCAGAGATAATGTTCTCGACTTCCACAAATTCTTCAAGGCTCCCAGGATTTTCGCCCCCTCCCCCACCCTATGATCCACTTCCGCTTCCATGATTCCATCCGCTGACACATCCACTCCCAGATATCTAAAACACTTTACTTCCTCCAGTTTTTCTCCATTCAAACTTACCTCCCAATTGACTTGACCCTCAACCCTACTGTACCTAATAACCTTGCTCTTATTCACATTTACTCTTAACTTTCTTCTTTCACACACTTTACCAAACTCAGTCACCAGCTTCTGCAGTTTTTCATATGAATCAGCCACCAGCGCTGTATCATCAGCGAACAACAACTGACTCACTTCCCAAGCTCTCTCATCCACAACAGACTTCATACTTGCCCCTCTTTCCAAAACTCTCGCATTCACCTCCCTAACAACCCCATCCATAAACAAATTAAACAACCATGGAGACATCACACACCCCTGCCGGAAACCTACATTCACTGAGAACCAATCACTTTCCTCTCTTCCTACACGTACACATGCCTTACATCCTCGATAAAAACTTTTCACTGCTTCTAACAACTTGCCTCCCACACCATATATGCTTAATACCTTCCATAGAGCATCTCTATCAACTCTATCATATGCCTTCTCCAGATCCATAAATGCTACATACAAATCCATTTGCTTTTCTAAGTATTTCTCACACACATTCTTCAAAGCAAACACCTGATCCACACATCCTCTACCACTTCTGAAACCACACTGCTCTTCCCCAATCTGATGCTCTGTACATGCCTTCACCCTGTATATATATATATATATATATATATATATATATATATATATATATATATATATATATATATATATATATATATATATATATGTATATATACATACATACATATATATATATATATATATGTATATATATATATATATATATATATATATATATATATATATATATATATATATATATATATATATATATATATATATATATATATATATATATATATATATATATATATATATATATATTTTTTTTTTTTCTCTTTTTTTTATACTTTGTCGCTGTCTCCCGCGTTTGCGAGGTAGCGCAAGGAAACAGGCGAAAGAAATGGCCCAACCCCCCCCCCCATACACATGTATATACATACGTCCACACACGCAAATATACATACCTACACAGCTTTCCATGGTTTACCCCAGACGCTTCACATGCCTTGATTGAATCCACTGACAGCACGTCAACCCCGGTATACCACATCGCTCCAATTCACTCTATTCCTTGCCCGCCTTTCACCCTCCTGCATGTTCAGGCCCCGATCACACAAAATCTTTTTCACTCCATCTTTCCACATCCAATTTGGTCTCCCTCTTCTCCTTGCTACCTCCACCTCCGACACATATATCCTCTTGGTCAATCTTTCCTCACTCATCCTCTCCATGTGCCCAAACCACTTCAAAACACCCTCTTCTGCTCTCTCAACCACGCTCTTTTTATTTCCACACATCTCTCTTATCCTTACGTTACTCACTCGATCAAACCACCTCACACCACACATTGTCCTCAAACATCTCATTTCCAGCACATCCATCCTCCTGCGCACAACTCTATCCATAGCCCACGCCTCGCAACCATACAACATTGTTGGAACCACTATTCCTTCAAACATACCCATTTTTGCTTTCCGAGATAATGTTCTCGACTTCCACACATTCTTCAAGGCCCCCAGAATTTTCGCCCCCTCCCACACCCTATGATCCACTTCCGCTTCCATGGTTCCATCCGCTGCCAGATCCACTCCCAGATATCTAAAACACTTCACTTCCTCCAGTTTTTCTCCATTCAAACTCACCTCCCAATTGACTTGACCCTCAACCCTACTGTACCTAATAACCTTGCTCTTATTCACATTTACTCTTAACTTTCTTCTTCACACACTTTACCAAACTCAGTCACCAGCTTCTGCAGTTTCTCACATGAATCAGCCACCAGCGCTGTATCATCAGCGAACAACAACTGACTCACTTCCCAAGCTCTCTCATCCACAACAGACTTCATACTTGCCCCTCTTTCCAAAACTCTTGCATTTACCTCCCTAACAACCCCATCCATAAACAAATTAAACAACCATGGAGACATCACACACCCCTGCCGCAAACCTACATTCACTGAGAACCAATCACTTTCCTCTCTTCCTACACGTACACATGCCTTACATCCTCGATAAAAACTTTTCACTGCTTCTAACAACTTTCCTCCCACACCATATATTCTTAATACCTTCCACAGAGCATCTCTATCAACTCTATCATATGCCTTCTCCAGATCCATAAATGCTACATACAAATCCAATTGCTTTTCTAAGTATTTCTCACATACATTCTTCAAAGCAAACACCTGATCCACACATCCTCTACCACTTCTGAAACCACACTGCTCTTCCCCAATCTGATGCTCTGTACATGCCTTCACCCTCTCAATCAATACCCTCCCATATAATTTACCAGGAATACTCAACAAACTTATACCTCTGTAATTTGAGCACTCACTCTTATCCCCTTTGCCTTTGTACAATGGCACTATGCACGCATTCCGCCAATCCTCAGGCACCTCACCATGAGTCATACATACATTAAATAACCTTACCAACCAGTCAAGAATACAGTCACCCCCTTTTTTAATAAATTCCACTGCAATACCATCCAAACCTGCTGCCTTGCCGGCTTTCATCTTCCGCAAAGCTTTTACTACCTCTTCTCTGTTTACCAAATCATTTTCCCTAACCCTCTCACTTTACACACCACCTCGACCAAAACACCCTATATCTGCCACTCTATCATCAAACACATTCAACAAACCTTCAAAATACTCACTCCATCTCCTCCTCACATCACCACTACTTGTTATCACCTCCCCATTTGCGCCCTTCACTGAAGTTCCCATTTGCTCCCTTGTCTTACGCATTTTATTTACCTCCTTCCAGAACATCTTTTTATTCTCCCTAAAATTTAATGATACTCTCTCACCCCAACTCTCATTTGCCCTTTTTTTCACCTCTTGCACCTTTCTCTTGACCTCCTGTCTCTTTCTTTTATACATATCCCACTCAATTGCATTTTTTCCCTGCAAAAATTGTCCAAATGCCTCTTTCTTCTCTTTCACTAATACTCTTACTTCTTCATCCCACCACTCACTACCCTTTCCAATCAACCCACCTCCCACTCTTCTCACGCCACAAGCATCTTTTGCGCAATCCATCACTGATTCCCTAAATACATCCCATTCCTCCCCCACTCCCCTTGCTTCCATTGTTGTCACCTTTTTCCATTCTGTACTCAGTCTCTCCTGGTACTTCCTCACACAGGTCTCCTTCTCAAGCTCACTTACTCTCACCACCCTCTTCACCCCAACATTCACTCTTCTTTTCTGAAAACCCATACAAATCTTCACCTTAGCCTCCACAAGATAATGATCAGACATCCCTCCAGTTGCACCTCTCAGCACATTAACATCCAAAAGTCTCTCTTTCGCACGCCTGTCAATTAACACGTAATCCAATAACGCTCTCTGGCCATCTCTCCTACTTACATAAGTATACTTATGTATATCTCGCTTTTAAACCAGGTATTCCCAATCATCAGTCCTTTTTCAGCACATAAATCTACAAGCTCTTCACCATTTCCATTTACAACACTGAACACCCCAGGTATACCAATTATTCCCTCAACTGCCACATTACTCACCTTTGCATTCAAATCACCCATCACTATAACCCGGTCTCGTGCATCAAAACCACTAACACACTCATTCAGCTGCTCCCAAAACACTTGCCTCTCTTGATCTTTCTTCTCATGCCCAGGTACATATGCACCAATAATCACCCACCTCTCTCCATCAACTTTCAGTTTTACCCATATTAATCGAGAATTTACTTTCTTACACTCTATCACAACTCCCACAACTCCTGTTTCAGGAGTATTGCTACTCCTTCCCTTGCTCTTGTCCTCTCACTAACCCCTGACTTTACTCCCCAGACATTCCCAAACCACTCTTCCCCTTTACCCTTGAGCTTCGTTTCACTCAGAGCCAAAACATCCAGGTTCCTTTCCTCAAACATACTACCTATCTCTCCTTTTTTCACATCTTGGTTACATCCACACACATTTAGGCACCCCACTCTAAGCCTTCGAGGAGGATGAGCACTCCCCGCGTGACTCCTTCTTCTGTTTCCCATTTTATAAAGTTAATACAAGGAGGGGAGGATTTTTGGCCCCCCGCTCC
Organism: Panulirus ornatus; assembly: GCF_036320965.1. NCBI lineage: Eukaryota > Metazoa > Arthropoda > Malacostraca > Decapoda > Palinuridae > Panulirus > Panulirus ornatus. The sequence continues at coordinate 43,913,615 of NC_092238.1, read as the reverse complement.
CGTCCCCTCTAGTCGCCTTCTACGACACGCGAGGAATGCGTGGGAAGTATTCTTTCACCCCTATCCCTAGGGATAATATATATATATATATATATATATATATATATATATATATATATATATATACATACACATACATACGCGCATACACACACACACACACACACACACACACACACACACACACACATACATATATATACATATGAAAAATGTAAGAAATAATTTAGAAAACTGAAACTTCTAGCTTGAAATGAAATGAAAGAATGAATGTCACATAATGGTTCAACCTCTGGCTATGGAAAAGGGAAATGTATAATTTATTTACACAAACGTCAATAGTAGTTCTCATCAATTTAACCACTGTATCAATTAGCTTCAATGTCTAAGCTACATTTTTTCCTATTTCACTATTTTCTATATATACATATGTATGTTTATATATCTATCTATCTATCTATCTATCTATCTATCTATCTATCTATCTATATATATATATATATATATATATATATATATATATATATCTATCTATATATATATATATATATATATATATATATATATATATATATATATATATATATATATATTGGGAAGAATCACAATTTTGCGCGTGATCAAGATATTCCCATGAGTCCACGGGGAAAATAAAACACGATAAGGTTCCCAAGTGCACTTTCGTGTAAAAATTACATCATCGGGGAGACACAAGAGAGAAATGTAAGTCACTTGATATACATCGAAGAGACGAAGCTAGGACACCATTTGGTAAACATATGATTGTCCAAAACAAACAACGAGCGTTCATAAACTAATCATTTTACAAATTTGATCAACAATAAAGTTAGCTAATTTGTATAGACCATCACTAATATTAAAACTATAATTCTTTGTGTATTTAATGAAAGAAGAATCAATGATATTTGTTTTGGTAATAGACTTAATAATGATTGTCCAAAACATACAACTAGCGTTCATAAACTTATCATTTTGCAGATTTTATCAACAATAAAGTTATCTAATTTGTATAGACCATCACTAATATTAAGATTATAATTCTTTGTGTATATAATAATAGAAGATTCAATGATATATTTCTTGGTAATAGAGTTAGAGTTAATAACTGAGATGGCGATACTCCAGTCAATACAATGATCATAGTTTTTAACGAGATTAAACAAGGCATTTGATTCTTATCCCGTTCTTATGCTATATTTATGCTGCTTAAGTATAAGAGAAAGTTCTTTACTAGTCTGACCAACATCAAATTCATCACATTTTCCACAAGGCACTTTATAGATGCAGCCAAGTGAATTTTCTGGTAAATTCCTGATTAAGATATTCTTTATAGTATTATTGTTGCTAAAGGCAACATTTTCATTAAAGGGTTTAAGCAACATGGGAAGCAAAGTGAAATTATTATCAAAAGGGAGAACTAAAAGATTCTTGGTGTCAGTTGGAGGTTTGGGCTCAACTATATAAAATGATTTCTTTGCTAACTTAAGGGATTTATCAATGAAAGATCTAGGGTACTTTAACCTGAATCCAATAGAATATATCAACCCAAACTCATCATCAATAAACTCTGGACTGCAAATACGTAATGCCCTGAGGAACATAGATTGAAAAGGTGATAATTTAACTGTCATGTTGAGATGAGTAATAATAAATATATGAACATACATTGGTGGGTTTTCTGTATATGCTAAACTTAAACTTGTTTCCTTGTCAATGAATCATGCAATCTAAAAATGGTAACATACCATTATTTTCATTTTCTACAATAAATTTGATGGAATGCACAAAATTGTTAAGTAAGGGGAGAAAAATTTGTAAATTTTCATTTCTTGGCCAAACACAAAGAACATCATCTACATACCTAAACCAAATTGCATTAAAAGGTAAGATATCCTTTAGCAATTTTGTTTCAAAAAAATACATATAAAGATTACTTATTACAGGTGAAAGGGGGTTACCTATTGCCATACCAAATTATTGAGCATAATAATCTCCATTAAATTGAAATACACAGTCTTTTATACACAATTTTATCAGTTCAATGAAATTAGACGTTGAAACAGGTAAATAAATATCATCCAAGACATCAAATAAATATTCTAAAAGGTTATCAACTGAAACTTTAATGAAAAGTGAGGAAACATCAAAGCTAACAAGTTTAAAATCAAAATTAACATTGATATTGTTTAGCTTGTTGACTAAATCTACATTGTTCATGATATTAGAATTTGATACATTACCCACTAAAGGGCTTAATAAAGAAACTAACCATTTTGACAATTTATATGTGATGGAGCCTACTGAACTCATTATACATCTTGATGGAAAATTCTGTTGGTATGTTTTGATAAGTCAATACATATATGGCAATGAAGGGGACAAAGATGACAAACTTTTGATAAGAGAAGTGTTACCTTTCAACAACAACTTCATTTCTTTATTGAAATGAGAATTAACTGCTTCTAAGGGATTTTTACTAAGTTTGGAATATGTTGTGTCATCATTTAGAAGATCATTCATTTTAGGCAAATAGTTACATTTGTGTAAAATCACAACAGAGTTAGACTTATCTGCTTTAGTGATATGTATTTCCTTGTCTTTTTTAAGGTGTTAATAGCGCTTATGAATCTTTTACGGTAATTAGCTAACACGGGTTCTGACAAACTGGCATATATTAAACCCTTCCAGATATTAATTTCTTGTGTCTCCCCTGATGATGTAATTATTACACGAAAGTGCACTTGGGAACCTTATCGTGTTTCATTTTTCCCATGGATTCATAGGAATATATATATATATATATACATACATACATATATATATATATATATATATATATATATATATATATATATATATATATATATATATATATATATATATATATATATATATATATATATACATATATATATATATATATATATATATATATATATATATATATATATATATATATATATATATATATATATTTTTTTTTTTTTTCTTTTTTTTCATATTATTCTCCATTTCTCGCATTAGCGATGTAGCGTTAAGAACAGAGGACTGGGCCTTAGAGGGAATATCCTCACCTGACCCCATTCTCTGTTCCTTCTTTTGGAAAATCAAAAAAAAAAAAAATGAGAGGGAAGGATTTCCAGCCCCCCGCTACCTTACCTTTTAGTCGCCTTCTACGACACGCAGGGAATACGTGGGAAGTATTCTTTCTCCCCTATCCCCAGGGATAATATATATATATATATATATATATATATATATATATATATATATATATATATATATATATATATATATATATATATATATATATATATATATATATATATATATATATATACATTTATATATTTATATATATATATATATATATATATATATATATATATATATATATATATATATATATATATACATATATATATATATATATATATATATATATATATATATATATATATATATATATATATATATATATATATATATATATATATATATATATATATATATGTATATATATATATATATATATATATATATATAGAGAGAGAGAGAGAGAGAGAGAGAGAGAGAGAGAGAGAGAGAGAGAGAAAGAGAGAGAGGGGACGGAAGCGGAGGGCCAGAAATCTTCCCCTCCTTGTTTTTTAACTTTCTAAAAATGGGAAACAGAAGGAGTCACGCGGGGAGTGCTCATCCTCCTCGTAGACTCAGATTGGGTTGTCTAAACGTGTGTGGATGTAACCAATAGGTTAAAAAAAGGAGAGATAGGTAGTATGTTTGAGGAAAGGAACCTGGATATTTTGGCTCTGAGTGAAACGAAGCTCAAGGGTAAAGAGGAAGAGTGGTTTCGGAATGTCTTGGGAGTAAAGTCAGAGGTTAGTGAGAGGACAAGAGTAAGGGAAGGAGTAGCAGTACTCCTGAAACAGGCGTTGTGGGAGTATGTGATAGAATGTAAGAAAGTAAATTCTCGATTAATATGGTTAAAACTGAAAGTTGATAGAGAGAGGTGCGTAAGACAAGGGAGCAAATGGGAACTTCAGTGAAGGGCGCTAATGGGGATGTGATAACAAGAAGTGGTGATGTGAGAAAGAGATGGAGTGAGTATTTTGAAGGTTTGTTGAATGATGATAGAGTGTTTGATGATAGAGTGGCAGATATAGGCTGTTTTGGTCGAGGTGGTGTGCAAAGATACAGGGTTAGGGAAAATGATTTGGTAAACAGAGAAGAGGAAGTAAAAGCTTTGCGGAAGATGAAAGCCGGCAAGGCAGCATGTTTTGGATGGTATTGCAGTGGAACCTAATAAAAAGAGGGGTGACTGTATTGTTGACTGGTTGGTAAGGTTATTTAATGTAAGGATGACTCATGGTGAGGTGCCTGAGGATTGGCGGAATGCGTGCATAGTCCCATTGTACAAAGGCAAAGGGGATAACAGTGAGTGCTCAAATTACAGAGGTATAAGTTTGTTGAGTATTCTTGTTAAATTATATGGGAGGGTATTAATTGAGAGGGTGAAGGCATGTACAGAGCACCAGATTGGGGAAGAGAAGTGTGGTTTCAGAAGTGGTAGAGGATGTGTGGATCAGGGGTTTGCTTTGAAGAATATATGTGAGAAATACTTAGAAAAACAAATGGATTTGTATGTAGCATTTATGGCTCAGGAGAAGGCATATGATAGAGTTGATAGAGATGCTCTGTGGAAGGTAATAAGAATATATGGTGTGGGAGGCAAGTTGTTAGAAGCAGTGAAAAGTTTTTATCGAGGGTGTAAGGCATGTGTACTTGTAGGAAGAAAGGAAAGTGATTGGTTCTTAGTGAATGTAGGTTTACGGCAGGGGTGTGTGATGTCTCCATGGTTGTTTAATTTGTTTATGGATGGGGTTGTTAGGGAGGTGAATGCAAGAGTTTTGGAAAGAGGGGCAAGTATGAAATCTGTTGTGGATGAGAGAGCTTGGGAAGTGAGTCAGTTGTTGTTCGCTGATGATACAGCCCTGGTGGCTGATTCATGTGAGAAACTGCAGAAGCTGGTGACTGGATTTCGTAAAGTGTGTGAAAGAAGAAAGTTAAGAGTAATGGTGACTTTACTCCCAAGACATTCCCAAACCACTCTTCCCTTCACCCTTGAGCTTCGTTTCACTCAGAGCCAAAACATCCAGGTTCCTTTCCTCAAACATACTAGCTATCTCTCCTTTTTTCACATCTTGGTTACATCCACACACATTTAGGCACCCCAATCTGAGCCTTCGAGGAGTATGAGCACTCCCCGCGTGACTCCTTCTTCTGTCTCCCATTTTAGAAAGTTAAAAAAAAAAAAAAAAAAAATACAAGGAGGGGAGGATTTCTGGCCCCTCGCTCTCGTCCTCTCTAGTCGCTTTCTACGACACGCGAGGAATGCGTGGGAAGTATTCTTTCACCCCTATCCCCAGGGACAATATACATATATATATATACACATACACACACATACACACACACACGCACATATACACACACACACACATACATATATATACAATGAAAAATGTAAGAAACAATTTAGAAAACTGGAACTTCTAGTTTGAAATGAAAAGAAAAAAAAATGAATGTCACATAAGGTTCAACCTCTGGCTATAGAAAAAGGAAATGTTTAATTTATTTACACAAAAGCTGGCAAGGCAGCAGATTTGGATGGTATTGCAGTGGAATTTATTAAAAAAGGGGGTGACTGTATTGTTGACTCGTTGGTAAGGTTATTTGATTTATGTATGACTCATGGTGAGGTGCCTGGGGATTGGCGGAATGCTTGCATAGTGCCATTGTACAAAAGCAAAGGGGATAAGAGTGAGTGCTCAAATTACAGAGGTATAAGTTTGTTGAGTATTCCTGGTAAATTATATGGGAGGGTATTGATTGAGAGGATGAAGGCATGTACAGAGCATTAGATTGGGGAAGAGAAGTGTGGTTTCAGAAGTGGTAAAGGATGTGTGGATCAGGTGTTTGCTTTGAAGAATGTATCTGAGAAATACTTAGAAAAGCAAATGGATTTGCATGTAGCATTTATGGATCTGGAGAAGGCATATGATAGAGTTGATAGAGATGCTCTGTGGAAGGCATTAAGAATATATGGTGTGATAGGCAAGTTGTTAGAAGCAGTGAAAAGTTTTTATCGAGGATGTAAGGCATGTGTACGTGTAGGAAGAGAGGAAAGTGATTGGTTATCAGTGAATGTAGGTTTGCGGCAGGGGTGTTGGGGATGAGAGAGCTTGGGAAGTGAGTCAGTTGTTGTTCGCTGATGATACAGCGCTGGTGGCTGATTCATGTGAGAAACTGCAGAAGCTAGTGACTGAGTTTGGTAAAGTGTGTGGAAGAAGAAAGTTAAGAGTAAATTTGAATAAGAGCAAGGTTATTAGGTACAGTAGAGTTGAGGGTCAAGTCAATTGGGAGGTGAGTTTGAATGGAGAAAAACTGGAGGAAGTGAAGTGTTTTAGATATCTGGGATTGGATCTGGCAGCGGATGGAACCATGGAAGCGGAAGTGGATCATAGGGTGGGGGAGGGGGCGATAATCCTGGTAGCCTTGAAGAATGTGTGGAAGTTGAGAACATTATCTCGGAAAGCAAAAATGAGTATGTTTGAAGGAATTGTGGTTTCAACAATGTTGTATGGTTGCAAGGCGTGGGCTATGGATGGAGTCGTGCGTAGGAGGGTGGATGTGCTGGAAATGAGATGTTTGAAGACAATGTGTGGTGTGAGGTGGTTTAATAGAGTAAGTAACGTAAGGGTAAGAGAGATGTGTAGAAATAAAGAGAGCGTGGTTGAGAGAGCAGAAGAGGGTGTTTTGAAGTGGGTTGGGCACATGGAGAGGATGAGTGAGGAAAGATTGACCAAGAGGATATATGTGTCGGAGGTGGAGGGAACAAGGAGAAGAGGGAGACCAAATTGGAGGTGGAAAGATGGAGTGAAAAAGATTTTGTGTGATCGGGGCCTGAACATGCAGGAGGGTGAAAGGAGGGCAAGGAATAGAGTGAATTGGAGCGATGTGGTATACCGGGGTTGACGTGCTGTCAGTGGATTGAAGCAGGGCATGTGAAGCGTCTGGGATAAACCATGGAAAGCTGTGTAGGTATGTATATTTGCGTGTGTGGACGTGTGTATGTACATGTGTACATGTGTACAACCATGGAAACATCACACACCCCTGCCGAAGACCTATATTCACTGAGAACCAATCACTTTCCTCTCTTCCTACATGTGCACGTGCCTTACATCCTCGATAAGAACTTTTCACTGCTTCTAACAACTTGCCTCCCACACCATATATTCTTAGTACCTTCCCCAGAGCATCTCTATCAACTCTATCGTATGCCTTCTCCAGATCCACAAATGCTACATACAAATCCATTTGCTTTTCTAAGTATTTCTCACATACATTCTTCAAAGCAAACACCTGATCCACACATCCTCTACCACTTCTGAAACCACGCTGTTCTTCACCAATCTGATGCTCTGTACATACCTTCACCCTTGCAATCAATACCCTCCAATATAATTTACCAGGAATACTCAAGAAACTTATACCTCTGTAATTTGAGCACTCACTCTTATCTCCTTTGCCTTTGTACAATGGCACTACGCAAGCATTCCGCCAATCCTCAGGCATTTCAACATGAATCATACATAAATTAAATAACCTTACCAACCAGTCTACAATACAGTCACCCCCAATTTTTTTAGAAATTCCACTGCAATAACATCCAAACCTGCTGCCTTGCCGGCTTTCATCTTCCGTAAAGCTTTTCTACCTCTTCTCTGTTTACCAAATCATTTTCCCTAACCCTCTCACTTTGCACACCAACTCGACCAAAACACCCTATATCTGCCACTCTATCATCAAACAAATTCAACAAACCTTCAAAATACTCACTCGATCTCCTTCTCACATCACCACTACTTGTTATCACCTCCCTATTAGACCACTTCACTGAAGTTTCCATTTGCTCCCTTGTCTTACGCACTTTATTTACCACCTTCCAAAACAACTTTTTATTCTCCCTAAAATTTATTGATACTCTCTCACCCCAACTATCATTTGCCCTCTTTTTCACCTCTTGCACTTTTCTCTTCACCTCCTGTCTCTTTCTTTTATACATCTCCCACTCATTTGCATTTTTTCCCGGCAAAGATCGTCCAAATGCCTCTCTCTTCTCTTTAACTAATAATCTCACTTCTTTATCCCACCACTCACTACCCGTTCTAATCAACCCACCTCCCACGCTTCTCATGCCAAAAGCATCTTTTGCGCAAGCCATCACTGCTTCCCTAAATATATCCCATTCCTCCCCACTCCAATTACCTCCTTTGTTCTCACCTTTTTCCATTCTGTAATAAGTCTCTCCTAGAACTTCCTTACACAAGTCTCCTTCCCAAGCTCACTTACTCGCACCACCCCCTTCACCCAGCATTCTCTCTTCTTTTTCTGAAAACCTCTACAAATCTTCACCTTTGCCCCCACAAGGTAATGATCAGACTTCCCTCCAGTTGCACCTCTCAGCATATTAACATCGAAAAGTCTCTTTTTCGCGCGCCTGTCAATTAACACGTAATCCAATAACGCTCTCTGGCCACCTCTACTACTTATATACGTATGATTATGTATATCTCGCTTTTTAAACCATGTATATATATATATATATGTATATATATATATATATATATATATATATATATATATATATATATATATATATATATATATATATATCCCCTGGGGATAGGGCAGAAAGAATACTTCCCACGTATTCCCTGCGTGTCGTAGAAGGCGACTAAAAGGGAAGGGAGCGGGGGGCTGGAAATCCTCCCCTCTCGTTTTTTTTTTTTTCCAAAAGAAGGAACAGAGGAGAGGTCCAGGTGAGGATATTCCCTCAAAGGCCCAGTCCTCTGTTCTTAACGCTACCTCGCTATCGCGGGAAATAGCGAATAGTATGAAAAAAAAAAAAAAAAAATATATATATACATAAATATGTATATATATATATATATATATATATATATATATATATATATATATATATATATATATATATATATATATATATATATATATATATATATATATATATATATATATATATATATATATATTTTTTTTTTTTTTTTTTTTTTTTTTTTTTACTTTGTCGCTGTCTCCCGCGTTTGCGAGGTAGCGCAAGGAAACAGACGAAAGAAATGGCCCAACCCCCCCCCCCATACACATGCACATACACACGTCCACACACGCAAATATACATACCTACAAAGCTTTCCATGGTTTACCCCGGACGCTTCACATGCCTTGATTCAATCCACTGACAGCACGTCAACCCCTGTATACCACATCGCTCCACTTCACTTTATTCCTTGCCCTCCTTTCACCCTCCTGCATGTTCAGGCCCCGATCACACAAAATCCTTTTCACTCCATCTTTCCACCTCCAATTTGGTCTCCCTCTTCTCCTCGTTCCCTCCACCTCCGACACATATATCCTCTTGGTCAATCTTTCCTCACTCATTCTCTCCATGTGCCCAAACCATTTCAAAACACCCTCTTCTGCTCTCTCAACCACGCTCTTTTTATTTCCACACATCTCTCTTACCCTTACGTTACTTACTCGATCAAACCACCTCACACCACACATTGTCCTTAAACATCTCATTTCCAGCACATCCATCCTCCTGCGCACAACTCTATCCATAGCCCACGCCTCGCAACCATACAACATTGTTGGAACTACTATTCCTTCAAACATACCCATTTTTGCTTTCCGGGATAATGTTCTCGACTTCCACACATTTTTCAAGGCTCCCAAAATTTTCGCCCCCTCCCCCACCCTATGATCCACTTCTGCTTCCATGGTTCCATCCGCTGACAGATCCACTCCCAGATATCTAAAACACTTCACTTCCTCCAGTTTTTCACCATTCAAACTCACCTCCCAATTGACTTGACCCTCAACCCTACTGTACCTAATAACCTTGCTCTTATTCACATTTACTCTTAACTTTCTTCTTTCACACACTTTACCAAACTCCGTCACCAGCTTCTGCAGTTTCTCACATGAATCAGCCACCAGCGCTGTATCATCAGCGAACAACAACTGACTCACTTCCCAAGCTCTCTCATCCACAACAGACTTCATACTTGCCCCTCTTTCCAAAACTCTTGCATTTACCTCCCTAACAACCCCATCCATAAACAAATTAAACAACCATGGAGACATCACACACCCCTGCCGGAAACCTACATTCACTGAGAAACAATCACTTTCCTCTCTTCCTACACGTACACATGCCTTACATCCTCGATAAAAACTTTTCACTGCTTCTAACAACTTGCCTCCCACACCATATATTCTTAATACCTTCCACAGAGCATCTCTATCAACTCTATCATATGCCTTCTCCAGATCCATAAATGCTACATACAAATCCATTTGCTTTTCTAAGTATTTCTCACATACATTCTTCAAAGCAAACACCTGATCCACACATCCTCTACCACTTCTGAAACCACACTGCTCTTCCCCAATCTGATGCTCTGTACATGCCTTCACCCTCTCAATCAATACCCTCCCATATAATTTACCAGGAATACTCAACAAACTTATACCTCTGTAATTTGAGCACTCACTCTTATCCCCTTTGCCTTTGTACAATGGCACTATGCACGCATTCCGCCAATCCTCAGGCACCTCACCATGAGTCATACATACATTAAATAACCTTACCAACCAGTCAACAATACAGTCACCCCCTTTTTTAATAAATTCCACTGCAATACCATCCAAACCTGCTGCCTTGCCGGCTTTCATCTTCCGCAAAGCTTTTACTACCTCTTCTCTGTTTACCAAATCATTTTCCCTAACCCTCTCACTTTGCACACCACCTCGACCCAAACACCCTATATCTGCCACTCTGTCATCAGACACATTCAACAAACCTTCAAAATACTCATTCCATCTCCTTCTCACATCACCACTACTTGTTATCACCTCCCCATTTACGCCCTTCACTGAAGTTCCCATTTGCTCCCTTGTCTTACGCACCCTATTTACCTCCTTCCAGAACATCTTTTTATTCTCCCTAAAATTTACTGATAGTCTCTCACCCCAACTCTCATTTGCCCTTTTTTTCACCTCTTGCACCTTTCTCTTGACCTCCTGTCTCTTTCTTTTATACTTCTCCCACTCAATTGCATTTTTTCCCTGCAAAAATCGTCCAAATGCCTCTCTCTTCTCTTTCACTAATACTCTTACTTCTTCATCCCACCACTCACTACCCTTTCTAAACATATATATATATATATATATATATATATATATATATATATATATATATATATATATATATATATATATATATATATATATATATATATATATATATATATATTTTTTTTTTTTTTTTTTTTTTTTTTTTTTTTTTTTTTTTATACTTTGTCGCTGTCTCCCGCGTTTGCGAGGTAGCGCAAGGAAACAGACGAAAGAAATGGCCCAACCCCCCCCCCCCCATACACATGTACATACGTCCACACACGCAAATATACATACCTACACAGCTTTCCATGGTTTACCCCAGACGCTTCACATGCCTTGATTCAATCCACTGACAGCACGTCAACCCCTGTATACCACATCGCTCCAATTCACTCTATTCCTTGCCCTCCTTTCACCCTCCTGCATGTTCAGGCCCCGATCACACAAAATCTTTTTCACTCCATCTTTCCACCTCCAATTTGGTCTCCCTCTTCTCCTCGTTCCCTCCACCTCCGACACATATATCCTCTTGGTCAATCTTTCCTCACTCATTCTCTCCATGTGCCCAAACCATTTCAAAACACCCTCTTCTGCTCTCTCAACCACGCTCTTTTTATTTCCACACATCTCTCTTACCCTTACGTTACTCACTCGCTCAAACCACCTCACACCACACATTGTCCTCAAACATCTCATTTCCAGCACATCCATCCTCCTGCGCACATCTCTATCCACAGCCCACGCCTCGCAACCATACAACATTGTTGGAACCACTATTCCTTCAAACATACCCACTTTTGCTTTCCGAGATAATGTTCTCGACTTCCACACATTTTTCAAGGCTCCCAAAATTTTCGCCCCCTCCCCCACCCTATGATCCACTTCCGCTTCCATGGTTCCATCCGCTGACAGATCCACTCCCAGATATCTAAAACACTTCACTTCCTCCAGTTTTTCTCCATTCAAACTCACCTCCCAATTGACTTGACCCTCACCCCTACTGTACCTAATAACCTTGCTCTTATTCACATTTACTCTTAACTTTCTTCTTCCACACACTTTACCAAACTCAGTCACCAGCTTCTGCAGTTTCTCACATGAATCAGCCACCAGCGCTGTATCATCAGCGAACAACAACTGACTCACTTCCCATATATATATATATATATATATGTGTGTATATATATATATATATATATATATATATATATATATATATATATATATATATATATATATATATATATATATATATATATATATATATATGTATATGTATACATATATATATATATATATATATATATATATATATATATATATATATATATATATATATATATATATATATATATATATATATATATATATATATATATATATATACATATATATATATACACATATATATATATATATATATATATATATATATATATATATATATATATATATATATATATATATATATATATATATATATATATATATATATATATATATATATATATATATATATATATATATATATATATATACATATATATATATATATATATATATATATATATATATATATATATATATATATATGTTTAGAAAGGGTAGTGAGTGGTGGGATGAAGAAGTAAGAGCATTAGTGAAAGAGAAGAGAGAGGCATTTGGACGATTTTTGCAGGGAAAAAATGCAATTGAGTGGGAGAAGTATAAAAGAAAGAGACAGGAGGTCAAGAGAAAGGTGCAAGAGGTGAAAAAAAGGGCAAATGAGAGTTGGGGTGAGAGACTATCAGTAAATTTTAGGGAGAATAAAAAGATGTTCTGGAAGGAGATAAATAGGGTGCGTAAGACAAGGGAGCAAATGGGAACTTCAGTGAAGGGCGTAAATATATATATATATATATATATATATATATATATATATATATATATATATATATATATATATATATATATATATATATATATATATATATGTTAGTGGTTTTCATGCACAATATAGTGATGGGTGATTTGAATGCAAAGATGAGTATTGTGGCAGTTGAGGGAATAATTGGTATACATGGAGTGTTCAGTGTTGTAAATGGAAATGGTGAAGAGCTTGTAGAATTATGTGCTGAAAAAGGACTGGTGATTGGGAATACCTGGTTTAAAAAGCGAGATATAAATAAGTATACGTATGTAAGTAGGAGAGATGGCCAGAGAGCGTTATTGGATTGTGTTAATTGACAGACGCACGAAAGAGAGACTTTTGGATGTTAATGTGCTGAGAGATGCAACTGGAGGGATGTCTGATCATTATCTTGTGGAGGCGAAAGTGAAGATTTGTGGTGGTTTTCAGAAAAGAAGAGAGAATGTTGGGGTGAAGAGAGTGATGAGAGTAAGTGAGCTTGGGAAGGAGACTTGTGTGAGGAAGTACCAGGAGAGACTGAGTACAGAATGGAAAAAGGTGAGAACAATGGAAGTAAGGGAAGTGGGGGAGGAATGGGATGTATTTAGGGAATCAGTGATGGATTGCGCAAAAGATGCTTGTGGCATGAGAAGAGTGGGAGGTGGGTTGATTAGAAAGGGTAGTGAGTGGTGGGATGAAGAAGTAAGATTATTAGTGATAGAGAAGAGAGAGGCATTTGGACGATTTTTGTAGGGAAAAATGCAATTCAGTGGGAGATGTATAAAAGAAAGAGACAGGAGGTCAAGAGAAAGGTGCAAGAGGTGAAAAAGAGGGCAAATGAGAGTTGGGGTGAGAGAGTATCAGTAAATTTTAGGGAGAATAAAAAGATGTTCTGGAAGGAGGTAAATAAAGTGCGTAAGACAAGGGAGCAAGTGGGAACTTCAGTGAAGGGCGCAAATGGGGAGGTGATAACAAGTAGTGGTGATGTGAGAAGGAGATGGAGTGAGTATTTTGAAGGTTTGTTGAATGTGTTTGATGATAGAGTGGCAGATATAGGGTGTTTTGGTCGAGGTGGTGTGCAAAGTGAGAGGGTTAGGGAAAATGATTTGGTAAATAGAGAAGAGGTAGTAAAAACTTTGCGGAAGATGAAAGCCGGCAAAGTAGCAGGTTTGGATAGTATTGCAGTGGAATTTATTAAAAAAGGGGGTGACTGTATTGTTGACTGGTTGGTAAGGTTATTTAATGTATGTACGACTCATGGTGAGGTGCCTGAGGATTGGCGGAATGCTTGCATAGTGCCATTGTACAAAGGCAAAGGGGATAAAAGTGAGTGCTCAAATTACAGAGGTATAAGTTTGTTGAGTATTCCTGATAAATTATATGGGAGGGTATTGATTGAGAGGGTGAAGGCATGTACAGAGCATCATATTGGGGAAGAGCATTGTGGTTGCAGAGGTGGTAAAGGATGTGTGGATCAGGTGTTTGCTTTGAAGAATGTATGTGAGAAATACTTAGAAAAGCAAATGGATTTGTATGAAGCATTTATGGATCTGGAGAAGGCATATGATAGAGTTGATAGAGATGCTCTGTGGAAGGTTTAAGAATATATGGTGTGGGAGGGAAGTTGTTAAAAGCAGTGAAAAGTTTTTATCGAGGATGTAAGGCATGTGTACGTGTAGGAAGAGAGGAAAGTGATTGGTTCTCAGTGAATATAGGTTTGCGGCAGGGGTGTGTGATGTCTCCTTGGTTGTTTAATCTGTTTATGGATGGGGTTGTTAGGGAGGTGAATGCAAGAGTTTTGGAAAGAGGGGCAAGTATGCAGTCTGTTGTGGATGAGAGAGCTTGGGAAGTGAGTCAGTTGTTGTTCGCCGATGATACAGCGCTGGTGGCTGATTCATGTAAGAAACTGCAGAAGCTGGTGACTGAGTTTGGTAAAGTGTGTCAAAGAAGAAAGTTAAGAGTAAATGTGAATAAGAGCAAGGTTATTAGGTACAGTAGGGTTGATGGTCAAGTCAATTGGGAGGTAAGTTTGAATGCAGAGAATTTGGAGGAAGTAAAATGTTTTAGATATCTGGGAGTGGATCTGGCAGCGGATGGAACCATGGAAGTCGAAGTGAATCATAGGGTGGGTGAGGGGGCGAAAATCCTGGGAGCCATGAAGAATGTTTGGAAGTCGAGAACATTATCTTGGAAAGCAAAAATGGGTATGTTTGAAAGAATTGTGGTTCCAACAATGTTGTATGGTTGCGAGGCGTGGGCTATGGATAGAGTTGTGCGCAGGAGGTTGGGTGTGCTGGAAATGAGATATTTGAGGACAATATGTGGTGTGAGGTGGCTTGATCGAGTAAGTAATGTAAGGGTGAGAGAGATGTTTGGAAAGAAAAAGAGTGTGGTTGAGAGAGCAGAAGAGGGTGTTTTGAAATGGTTTGGCCACATGGAGAGAATGAGTGGTGAAAGATTGACCAAGAGGATATATGTGTCAGAGGTGCAGGGAACGAGGAGAAGTGGGAGACCAATTTGAGGTGGAAAGATGGAGTGAAAAAGATTTTGAGTGATCGGGGCCTGGACATGCAGGAGGGTGAAAGGCGGGCAAGTAATAGAGTGAATTTGAACGATGTGGTATACAGGGGTAGACGTGATGTCAATGGATTGAAGCAGGGCATGTGAAGCGTCTGTGGTAAACCATGGAAAGTGTGTGGGGCCTGGATGTGGATAGGGAGCTGTGGTTTCGGTGCTTTATTGCATGACAGCTAGAGACTGAGTGTAAACGAATGGGGCCTTTGGTGTCTTTCCTAGCGCTACCTCGCACACATGAGGGGGGAGGGCGATGTTATTCCATGTGTGGCGAGGTGGCGATGGGAACAAATAAAGGCAGACAGTATGAAATATGTACATTTGTATATATTTATATGTCTATGTGTATATATATGTGTACATTGAGATGTATAGGTATGTATATTTGTGTGTGTGGACGTGTATGTATATACATGTGTATGTGGGCGGGTTGGGCCATTCTTTTGTCTGTTTCCTTGCGCTACCTCGCTAACGCTGGAGACAGCGACAAAGCAAAATAAGTAAATAACATATATGTGTATATAAATATATATCTATATATATCTATCTATCTATCTATCTATCTATCTATCTATATATATATATATATATATATATATATATATATATATATATATATATATATATATATATATATATTTATCCCTGGGGATAGGGGAGAAAGAATACTTCCCACGTCTTCCCTGCGTGTTGTAGAAGGCGACTAAAAGGGAAGGGAGCGGGAGGGCTGGAAATCCTCCCCTCTCATTTCTTTTTAATTTTCTTAAAGAAGGAACAGAGAAGGGGGCCAGGTGAGGATATTCCATCAAAGGCCCAGTCCTCTGTTCTTAACGCTACCTCGCTAATGCGGGAAATGGCGAATGGTATGAAAGAAAGAAATATGTGTGTGTGTGTGTTTAGATGATACCACAAGTGAACAGAAATTAAGAAGTGTTATGCGCTTTCGTATAAATTCATCGTTAGGTCTGAGTACAGTTAATGTGAACTCAAATGTGATATGCCAGTTGTCACTGGGCGGGGCCGGCAAATGAATTTAGAAACAGGTGCAAGAATTAGGGCACAGATCACCCTCGACACCACCTCTTTCAAGGTACTGTTTCTTAATTCATCTGCCTACACAACCCACTGGCGGCTGTTCCCTTTAACCTACATATTACTGATATTTAGTGTGAATTATATAATGACAGGATATGCTTTGATAACTAAAAACCCATTTACAAATATTTTCTGAAAACATTGGTATTCTTAGAAACGAAAAAAATTTGACTTACCTGAGTTGACACGATGAAATTGTGTAATTCGCTTCGGTCATTTACAACATTCTTTTACTTCGAAGAGGAACGATTCTTTAAGTTGTTTGATTGATCTACTTTTGTTTTCAGGGCTGTGTGGTCTTACGCTGATATCGCAAATTTCTCCTCGATACGAACCATAGACTGCATCAGAAAAGCAGATGTGTCGAGAATACATCAGTGCAGTAAGAAGCGATATTTTTTGGGGGAAAAGAAGAACCAACACTATATACAAAGTGAGTCTTGAAGAAATAGTACAAGAAATGGCAGTTCTTACGCCCTAAATATTCGATGGTGCATTTTGCCAAGGGTATATATACTACCATGGTGTTGAAAGTGGGACCTGACCACAATATTTGCGTCCACGTTGACGTAAATTGCAAGATTCGCGCATTCAAGACGATGTATTGCAAGAAGTACGTGTTCAAAATAGATATCAACAGAGAGTAATTTTATGATATATTTCAATGAGTGCTTGTGTATATTCGAGAGAACATTATCATAATTGGTATATTGATAAGCGAGCATTTTGCCAGAGGGAAATGTTGAACTTGATGTGCTGTGATTGGTAAATATTGCAAGGGACATGCTGCAGGAGACACGCCAATAAAAGTTAGGTGTTGGTGTCGAGGCTGATACGGGAAGTAAGGTGATGAAATTGGACGTTCGATGAAGTTTTCAGTGTTAGGAAGGAAGTGGTGAAGTGGTAATGGGAAAACTTTTGAGAGACGTGTGACCGTGAGTGGGTTTCTCTCGCTCAGTGTAAAATAATTATAATTTCTTTTTTTTCTAACTTCCTCTGGATCATGAATGTGAACTCGTTTTTCACAAGTGGCGATCATGAAGAGATTAACAGGGGAAGGATGGAAGAGAGAGAGAGAGAGAGAGAGAGAGAGAGAGAGAGAGAGAGAGAGAGAGAGAGAGAGAGAGAGAGAGAGAGAGAGAGAGAGAGAGAGAGAGAGAGAGAGAGAGAGAGAGAGAGAGAGATCATTTTCTCACTCATATGAATAATTCTCCCTAGGACTGCCGTTCAGTAACGCATCAGTTTCAGTACGACTATGGGCCTTACGTATTCTCTGACTGCCAGTAACAGACAGTAGGATGGGATGCTGTTTCCCGCATTCACCATCTCTACTCACCAAGGAACCCCATCGTGTTCTTTGCCTCAACATTTCCAAGGAAATGGGTCATCTTAGTGCAGAGCAACCCAGTTCATCAGTCGCCCTTCCCTCCATCCCTATATACAACGTAAGAATTCAAATGTGTGCCCTTGACTGTTTCAGTATCTTGCATCGTGGGGTAACTACGTTTATCGAGACCAGCATTTTGATCTAACGGAGTGTTTTAGTTCAAAGGTCGATTATTATTCTCCCTCTCTTTCTTCTTGCTTATTCAAAATTCTATGCATCTTTCTCATTTTTTTTGTCGATATTCTTGTGAAATTTTTGATAAGATAAAAAAGTAAAGTTTACGTGAGAAACGTTTTTCCCTCTCATATTTTTACCAATTGATAATCAGATTTTCAAATCTAAGTATGATTTCTTTGATTTATTTAGCAACACTCGATTTTTTTTCTGTTGGGTAAACACTGAAAGCTTGATTATCGTTTTTTCGCTTCTTTATTGGGATCTGATGCTGCAGGCGATAAGCTCAATGATCTTTTTTGTATAACTTCCTCCTGCAACAGAGAGCACAAGCTGGAAGTTCCTTCAAATATGCTTTTTGGACTTACAGAGAGTATAACTTCAAAACTGTCTACAGCATATTTCTCGAAAATGAGGGTCCTCCTCTTCTGAGAGAATAATTAAGCTTTTTTCATAATCTTTCGTAGAAGGGTCTGATGTCAATACAGGATATGCCTGCATGGTTTAACTTTAAGATATGTTTTGTGTCCAAATAAATGGACATTATCTGAAAGGCTAGATTTCTAGTATAAGAATCTTCATTAAATGCCAATATAGTACCTCTCTGAACGTATCTGAACACAGAGCCAGATATGATCTAAACAGTAAGTCACCAAATATACTGGTATAAACAGGCAAGCATCCGATATGCTCTCAAAGACCAGTCAAAATATATGATCAAAACAGTACAACCACGAGATATTTGTCTCAAACGCTTAGCCACCAGATATGACTAAACAGCCAGCCACCACACATCTAAACAGCCAGCCAGTAAGCCACTAGATGCGATCTAAACAGCTACTCAAAGGATATGATGTACATAGCTGCCCCACCTGAGATGGTCAAAACACTTTGAAAAAGATCTACCTTGATAAAGACCTATATCTACTGAACTGTATTTAAGCAGTGTAATAAATGTGCATATTTGAACTGTTCAACACATTCGAAGTTCGTGAAATTTAAACACACTCCTCGGCAGAGTGATAGAGGCTGCATCACAAGCATACCAACTTTAAGGACCAGTTGAACCAGTTGAAGCATTCATCACTTGGACCAGAAACGTCAGCCTTGCTAAATTGCTTATAACCACTATAATCAAGATTCCATCTCCCTCTTCATGCTGTGAAAACATTTCAAATCTTCTGATTCCTCTCGACCTGCCAACTCGTTTAAACTTTGCACTCGAAAGAGATGTGCTCATGATGTTTGTATAAATGGAATGCAGGTAAAAGACTCTCCTTCACTAGATGGATATATAGCGCACTATCATTATATTCAATAGAATATAAATAATCTACTTGTCTGAACAATTTTAGTTGCTATAATTCACAGTAGTGGTAAGAAATTAAATGCCTGTAGGCCTACCTAGTCTAAATGGACTTGATCTTACTTAATGCAGAGGGGCTAAAATATCTTGGATACCTCAAGATTGATTGTCACAGATACACAAGGCTCACACACATACGTATCGCAGAGACGGAAAAAAAAATTTTTACAGATCTTCAATATTTTCTTCAAATCCTTTCGGATGAGTTGCTTCCAGGTTCTGCGTAATGGCTGGCTGTGAAGATCATATCTGTTTCTTACCGTCTAGATCACATCGTCTGGTTAGCTGGCCCTCTGAGTCATATTTGGCGGCTTGGTGTTTCATACGTACCAAGTGGCCGACTAAAACCAGCATATTTAATATGTACTACCTAGGTCATGGGGGAAGACAGAGACTATGACCAACATTTAAGGAGATCGGTCTTGAAAAATGTGATGATTATATTGGAATATATTTCATGAACCATGATTACAATATGTATATATATATATATATATATATATATATATATATATATATATATATATATATATATATATATATATATATATATATATATATATATATATATATATATATATATATATATATATATATATATATATATATATATATATATATATATATATATATACATATTGTAATCATGGTTCATGAAATATATTCCAATATAATCATCACATTTTTCAAGACCGATCTCCTTAAATGTTGGTCATAGTCTCTGTCTTCCCCCATGACCTAGGTAGTACATATTAAATATGCTGGTTTTAGTCGGCCACTTGGTACGTATGAAACACCAAGCCGCCAAATATGTCGTTGTCTCCCGCGTTTGCGAGTTACCGCAAGGAAACAGACGAAAGAAATGGCCCAACCCACCCCCATACACATGTATATACATACGTCCACACACGCAAATATACATACCTACACAGCTTTCCATGGTTTACCCCAGACGCTTCACATGCCCTGATTCAATCCATTGACAGCACGTCAACCCCGGTATACCACATCGATCCAATTCACTCTATTCCTTGCCCTCCTTTCCCCCTCCTGCATGTTCAGGCCCCGATCACACAAAATCTTTTTCACTCCATCTTTCCACCTCCAATTTGGTCCCCCACTTCTCCTCGTTCCCTCCACCTACGACACATATATCCTCTTGGTCAATCTTTCCTCACTCATTCTCTCCATGTGCCCAAACCATTTCAAAACACCCTCTTCTGCTCTCTCAACCAAGCTCTTTTTATTTCCACACATCTCTCTTACCCTTACGTTACTTGCTCGATCAAACCACCTCACACCACACATTGTCCTCAAACATCTCATTTCCAGCACATCCATCCTCCTGCGCACAACTCTATCCATAGCCCACGCCTCGCAACCATACAACATTGCTGGAATCACTATTCCTTCAAACAAACCCATTTTTGCTTTCCGAGATAATGTTCTCGACTTCCACACATTCTTCAAGGCTCCCAGAGTTTTCGCCCCCTCCCCCACTCAATGATCCACTTCCGCTTCCATGGTTCCATCCGCTGCCATATCCACTCCCAGATATCTAAAACACTTTACTTCCTCCAGTTTTTCTCCATTCAAACTTACCTCCCAATTGACTTGACCCTCACCCCTACTGTACCTAATAACCTTGCTCTTATTCACATTTACTCTTAACTTTCTTCTTTGACACACTTTACCAAACTCAGTCACCAGCTTCTCCAGTTTCTCACATGAATCAGCCACCAGCGCTGTATCATCAGCGAACAACAACTGACTCACTTCCCAAGCTCTCTCAACCCCAACAGACTTCATACTTGCCCCTTTTCCAAAACTCTTGCATTCACCTCCCTAACAACCCCATCCATAAACAAATTAAACAACCATGGAGACATCACACACCCCTGCCGCAAACCTACATTCACTGAAAACCAGTCACTTTCCTCTCTTCCTACACGTACACATGCCTTACATCCTCGATAAAAACTTTTCACTGCTTCTAACAACTTGCCTCCCACACCATATATTCTTGATACCTTCCACAGAGCATCTCTATCAACTCTATCATATGCCTTCTCCAGATCCATAAATGACACATACAAATCCATTTGCTTTTCTAAGTATTTCTCACATACAGTTTTCAAAGCAAACACCTGATCCACACATCCTCTACCACTTCTGAAACCACACTGCTATTCCCCAATCTGATGCTCTGTACATGCCTTCACCCTCTCAATCAATACCCTCCCATATAATTTACCAGGAATACTCAACAAACTTATACCTCTGTAATTTGAGCACTCATTCTTATCCCCTTTGCCTTTGTACAATGGCACTATGCACGCATTCTGCAAATCCTCAGGCACTTCACCATGAGTCATACATACATTAAATAACCTTACCAACCAGTCAATAATACAGTCACCCCCTTTTTTAATAAATTCCACTGCAATACCGTCCAATTCTGCTGGCTTGCCGGCATATATATATATATATATATATATATATATATATATATATATATATATATATATATATATATATATATATATATATATATTGGAAAGGATCACAATTTTGCGCGTGATCAAGATATTCCTATGAGATCACGGGGAAAATGAAACACGAAAAGTTCCCAAGTGCACTTTCGTGTAATAATCACATCATCAGGGGAGACACAAGAGACAAATATAACAGTCAGTTGATATGCATCGAAGAGACGAAGCTAGGACGCCATTTGTTAAACATGTGATTGTCCAAAACATACAACGAGGTGTTTTAGATACCTGGGAGTAGATCTGGTAGCGGATGGAACCATGGAAGCGGAAGTGAATCATAGGGTGGGGGAGGGGGTGAAAATCCTGGGAGCCTTGAAGAATGTTTGGAAGTCGAGAACATTATCTCGGAAAGCAAAAATGGGTATGTTTGAAGGAACTGTCGTTCCAACAATGTTGTATGGTTGCGAGGCGTGGGCTATGGATAGAGTTGTGCACAGGAGGGTGGATGTGCTGGAAATGAGATGTTTGAGGACAATGTGTGGTGTGAGGTGGTTTGATCGACCAAGTAATGTAAGAGCAAGAGAGATGTATGGAAATAAAAAGAGCGTGGTTGAGAGAGCAGAAGAGGGTGTTTTGAAATGGTTTGGGCACATGGAGAGAATGAGTAAGGAAAGATTGACCAAGAGGATATATGTGTCGGAGGTGGAGGGAACGAAGAGAAGTGGGAGACCAAACTGGAGGTGGAAAAATGGAGTGAAAAAGATTTTGATTGATCGGGGCCTGAACATGCAGGAGAGTGAAAGGCGGGCAAGGAATAGAGTGAATTGGATCGTGTGGTATACCGGGGTCGACGTGCTGTCAACGGATTGAATCAAGGCATGTGAAGCGTCTGGGGTCAACCATGGAAAGTTCTGTGGGGCCTGGATGTGGGAAGGGAGCTGTGGATTCGGTGCATTATTACATGACAGCTAGAGACTGAGTGTGTCCAAATGGGGCCTTTGTCTTTTCCTAGCGCTACATCGCACACATGAGGGGGTAGGGGGATGTTTTTCCATGTGTGGCGAGGTGGCGATGGGAATAAATAAAGGCAGACAGTATGAATTATGTACATTTGTATAGATATATATGAGTGCGTGTGTATATATATGTGTACATTGAGATGTATAGGTATGTATATTTGCATATGTGGACGTGTATGTATATACATGTGTATTGGGGTGGGTTGGGCCATTTCTATCCTCTGTTTCCTTGCGCTGCCTCGCAAACGCGGGAGACAGCGACAAAGCAAATATATAAATATATATATATATATATATATATATATATATATATATATATATATATATATACGTATACCTCTGGGGATATGGGAGAAAGAATACTTTCCACGTATTCTCTGCGTGTTGTAAATGGCGACTAAAATAGAAGGGAGCCGGGGAGTTGGAAATTCTCCCATCTCGTTTTTGATTTTGCAAAATAAGGAACAGAGAAATGAATCAATTGAGGATATCCCCTGAAAGGCTCAGTCCTCCGTTCTCAACGCTACCTCGCTAACGCGGGAAATGTCGAATAGAATATATAAGAGTGATTGAATATATAAGAGTGAGTGCTCAAATTACAGAGGTATAAGTTTGTTGAGTATTCCTGGTAAATTATATGGGAGGATATTGATTGAGAGGGTGAAGGCATGTACAGAGCATCAGATTGGGGAAGAGCAGTGTGGTTCCAGAAGTGGTAGAGGATGTGTGGATCAGGTGTTTGCTTTGAAGAATGTATGTGAGAAATATTTAGAAAAGCAAATGGATTTGTATGTAGCATTTATGGATCTGGAGAAGGCATATGATAGAGTTGATAGAGATGCTCTGTGGAAGGTATTAAGAATATATGGTGTGGGAGGCAAGTTGTTAGAAGCAGTGAAAAGTTTTTATCGAGGATGTAAGGCATGTGTACGTGTAGGAAGAGAGGAAAGTGATTGGTTCTCAGTGAATGTAGGTTTGCGGCAGGGGTGTGTGATGTCTCCACGGTTGTTTAATTTGTTTATGGATGGGGTGGTTAGGGAGGTGAATGCAAGAGTTTTAGAAAGGGGGGCAAGTATGAAGTCTGTTGGGGATGAGAGAGCTTGGCAAGTGAGTCAGTTGTTGTTCGCTGATGATACAGCGCTGGTGGCTGATTCATGTGAGAAACTGCAGAAGCTGGTGACTGAGCTTGGTAAAGTGTGTGAAAAAAAGAAAGTTAAGAGTAAATGTGAATAAGAGCAAGGTTATTAGGTACAGTAGGGTTGAGGGTCAAGTCAATTGGGAGGTGAGTTTGAATGGAGAAAAACTGGAGGAAGTGAAGTGTTTTCGATATCTGGGAGTGGATATGGCAGCGGATGGAACCATGGAAGCGGAAGTGGATCATAGGGTGGGGGAGGGGGCGAAAATTCTGGGAGCCTGGAAGAATGTGTGGAAGTCGAGAACATTATCTCGGAAAGCAAAAATGGGTATGTTTGAAGGAATAGTGGTTCCAACAATGTTGTATGGTTGCGAGGCGTGGGCTATGGATAGAGTTGTGCGCAGGAGGATGGATGTGCTGGAAATGAGATGTTTGAGGACAATGTGTGGTGTGAGGTGGTTTGATCGAGTAAGTAACGTAAGGGTAAGAGAGATGTGTGGAAATAAAAAGAGCGTGGTTGAGAGAGCAGAAGAGGGTGTTTTGAAATGGTTCGGGCACATGGAGAGAATGAGTGAGGAAAGATTGACCAAGAGAATATATGTGTCGGAGGTGGAGGGAACGAGGAGAAGAGTGAGACCAAATTGGAGGTGGAAAGATGGAATGAAAAAGATTTTGTGTGATCGGGGCCTGAACATGCAGGAGGGTGGAAGGAGGGCAAGGAATAGAGTGAATTGGAGCGATGTGGTATACCGGGGTTGACGGGCTGTCAGTGGATTGAATCAAGGCATGTGAAGCGTCTGCGGTAAACCATGGAAAGCTGTGTAGGTATGTATATTTGCGTGTGTGGACGTATGTATATACATGTGTATGGGGGTGGGTTGGGCCATTTCTTTCGTCTGTTTCCTTGCGCTACCTCGCAAACGCGGGAGACAGCGACAAAGCAAAAAAAAAAAAAAAAAATATATATATATATATATATATATATATATATATATATATATATATATATATATATACATGTGTGTGTGTGTGTGTGTGTGTATCATACAAACCTCCAACAGCCGGGATCGAACCCGGGACCCCTGTGCGCGAGGCAGGAATGCTAACCTCTAGGCTGAGCCCATAGCCTAGCGGTTATCATTCCTCCCTCTCCCACTGGGGTCCCCGGTTCGATCCTGGCTGTTGGATGTTGGTATGTTTTACAAAGGTGCGCGTTTGTATGCACTTTATTCGTATATATATATATATATATATATATATATATATATATATATATATATATATATATATATATATATATATACATTTTCATATTTCATTTTGCTTTGTCGCTGTCTGCCACGTTAGTGAGGTAGAGCATGGAAACAGGCGAAAGAATGGACCAACATGCACATGTTATACATACACATGTATATCCATACATGTGTATCCATACATACACGTCTACACACGCAAACATACATACCTATACCTCTCAAGGTATACATTCATATACACACACAGAAATATACATATATACACATGTACATAATTCATACTGTCTGCCTTTATTCATTCCTATCGCTACCCTACCACACATGAAATAACAACCCCCTCCCCCTTTATGTGCGCGAGGTAGCGCTAGAAAAGACAACAAAGGCCACATTCATTCACACTCAGTCTCTACCTGTTATGTAATAATGCACCGAAACCACAGCTCCCTTTCCACATCCACGCCCCACAGAACTTTCCATCGTTTACCCCAGACGCTTCACATGCCCCGGTTCAATACATTGATTGCATGTCTAACCTGGTATACCACATCGTTCTAATTCACTCTATTCCTTGCACGCCTTTCACTCTCCTGCATGTTCAGGTCCGATCACTCATATTCGTTTTCACTCCAGCTTTCCACCTCTAATTTCGTCTCCCACTTCTCCTCGTTCCCTCCACCTGTGACACATATATCCTTTTGGTCAATCTTTCCTCACTCATTCTCTCCATGTGACCAAACCATTTCAAAAGACCCTCATTCTCTTCAAAAGACCCTCCTCTCAACCACACTCTTTTTATTGCCACACATCTCTCTTACCCTATTATTACTCACTCGATCAAACCACCTCACACCACATATTGTCCTCAAACATTTCTGGCAAATCTACCCTCCTTTGCACAAATCTATCTATAGCCCATGCTTCGCAAACATATAACATTGTGGGAACCACAATTCTTTCAAACATACACATACACATTTTTGCTTTCCTAGATAATGTCCTCGACTTCCACACATTCTTCGATGCTTCCAGAACTTTTACCCCCTCGCCCATTCTATGATTTACTTCCTATTCCATGGTTCCATCCGTCGCCAAATCCACTCCCAGATATCTAAAACACTTTACTTCCTCCAGCTTTTCTCCATTCAAACATACCTCCCAATTGACTTGTTCCTCAACGCAACTGTACCTAATAACCTTGCTCTTATTCACATTTACTCTCAACTTTCTTTTTTCACACACTTTACCAAACTCAGTCACCAGCTTCTGCAGTTTCTCACACGAATCAGCCACCAGAACTGTATCATCAGCGAACAACAACTGACTCACCCGAAGCTCTCTCATCCACAACAGACTGCATACTTGCCCCCCTTTCCAAAACTCTTGCATTCACCTCCCTAACAACCCCATCCATAAACAAATTAAACAACCATGGAGACATCACACACCCCTGCCGCAAACCAGTGGGGTTGAGTGACGAGTCAGTTGGGAGGTAAGTTGAAATGGAGAAAAACTGGAGGAAGTGAAGTGTTTTAGATATCTGGGAGTGGATTTGACAGCGGATGGAACCATGGAAGCGGAACTGAATCATAGGGTTGGGGAGGTGGCGAAAGTTCTGGGAGCGTTGAAGGATGTGTGGAGGTAGAGAACATTATCTCGGAAAGCAAAAATGGCTATTTGAACGAATAGTAGTTCCAACAATTTTATATGGCTGCGAGGCTTGGGCTATGGATAGAGTTTTGGGGAGGAGGGTAGATGTGCTGGAAATGAGATGTTTGAGGACAATATGTGGAGTGAGGTGATATGATCGAGTAAGTAATGAAAGGGTAAGAGAGATGTATGGTAATAAAAGAGTGTGGTTGAGAGAACAGAAGAGGGTGTTTTGAAATGGTTTGGTCACATGGAGAGAATGAGTGAGGAGAGATTGACAACGAGGATATATATGTCAGAGGTGGAGGGAACGAGAAGTGGGAGACCAAATTGAAGGTGGAGAGCTGGAGTGAAAAAGATTTTGAGTGATCGGGACCTGAACATGCAGGAGGGTGAAAGGCATGCAAGGAATAGAGTGAATTGGAACGATTTGGTATACCGGGGTCGACGTGCTGTCAATGGATTGAACCAGGGCGTGTGAGGCGTCTGGGGTAAAGCATGGAAAGTTCTGTGGAGCCTGGATGTGGAAAGGGAGCTGTGGTTTCAGTGCATTATACATGACAGCTAGAAACTGAGTGTGAACGAATATGGCCTTTGTTGTCTTTTCCTAGCGCTACCTCGCGCACCTGCGGGGGGAGTGGGTTGTAATTTCACGTGTGGCAGGGTGGCGATGGGAGTGAATAAAGGCAGACAGTATTAATAATGTACATGTGCATATATGTATATGTCTGTGTCTGTATATATATGTATACGTTGAGATGTATAGGTATGTATATTTGCGTGTGTGGACGCGTATGTATATACATGTGTATGTGGGTGGGTTTGGCCATTCTCTCCTCTGTTTCCTTGTGCTACCTCTCTACGGCGGGAGACAGCGACAAAGCAAAATATATAAATAAACAAATAAGTATGTATATATATATATATATATATATATATATATATATATATATATATATATATATATATATATATATATATATATATATATATATATATATATATATATATATATATATATATATATATATATATATATATATATATATATATATATATATATATATATATATATATATATATATATATATATATATATATATATATATATATATATATATATATATATATATATATATTCTTTCATACTATTCGCCATTTCCTGCATTAGCAAGGTAGCGTTAGGAACAGAGGACTGGGCATTTGAGGGAATATCCTCACCTGGCCCCCTTCTCTGTTCCTTCTTTTGGAATATCAAAAAAAAACGAGAGGGGAGGATTTCCAGCCACCCGCTCCCTCCCCTTTTAGTCGCCTTCCACGACACGCAGGGAATACGTGGGAAGTATTCTTTCTCCCCTATCCCCAGGGATAATATATATATATATATATATATATATATATATATATATATATATATATATATATATATATATATATATATATATATATATATATATATATATATATATGGAGAAAACTGGAGGAAGTGAAGTGTTTTAGATATCTGGGAGTGGATCTGGCAGCGGATGGAACCATGGAAGCGGAAGTGGATCATAGGGTGGGGGAGGGGGCGAAAATTCTGGGAGCCTTGAAGAATGTGTGGAAGTCGAGAACATTGTCTCGGAAAGCAAAAATGGGTATGTTTGAAGGAATAGTGGTTCCAACAATGTTGTATGGTTGCGAGGCGTGGGCTATGGATAGAGTTGTGCGCAGGAGGATGGATGTGCTGGAAATGAGATGTTTGAGGACAATGTGTGGTGTGAGGTGGTTTGATCGAGTAAGTAACGTAAGGGTAAGAGAGATGTGTGGAAATAAAAAGAGCGTGGTTGAGAGAGCAGAAGAGGGTGTTTTGAAATGGTTCGGGCACATGGAGAGAATGAGTGAGGAAAGATTGACCAAGAGAATATATGTGTCGGAGGTGGAGGGAACGAGGAGAAGAGGGAGACCAAATTGGAGGTGGAAAGATGGAGTGAAAAAGATTTTGTGTGATCGGGGCCTGAACATGCAGGAGGGTGAAAGGAGGGCAAGGAATAGAGTGAATTGGAGCGATGTGGTATACCGGGGTTGACGTGCTGTCAGTGGATTGAATCAAGGCATGTGAAGCGTCTGGGGTAAACCATGGAAAGTTGTGTAGGTATGTATATTTGCGTGTGTGGACGTATGTATATACATGTGTATGGGGGTGTGTTGGGCCATTTCTTTCGTCTGTTTCCTTGCGCTACCTCGCAAACGCGGGAGACAGCGACAAAGCAAAAAAAAGAAGAAAAAAAAAATATATATATATATATATATATATTTATATATATATATATATATATATATATATATATTTTTTTTTTTTTTTTTTATACTTTGTCGCTGTCTCCCGCTATGGATATATATATATATATATATATATATATATATATATATATATATATATATATATATATATATATATAATATATATATATATATATGTATATATATATATATATATATATATATATATATATATATATATATATATATATATATATATATATATATATATATATATATATATATATATCTTTCTTTCCTTTAAACTATTCGCTATTTCCCGCGTTAGCGAGGTAGCGTTAAGAACAGAGGACTGGGACTTTGTGGAATATCCTCACCTGGCCCTCCTCTGTTCCTTCTTTTGGAAAAAGAAAAATATATATACATATATATATATATATATATATATATATATATATATATATATATATATATATATATATATATATATATATATATATACATATATATATATATATATATATATATATATATATATATATATATATATATATATATATATATATATATATATATATATATATATATATATATATATATATATATATATATATATATATTTATGCAGGGGTCCCGGGTTCGATCCTGGCTGTTGGTGGTTTGTATGTTCTATGAGAGCTTGCGTTCATACACACTTCATTTCGCGTTGTATAGTTAGGTTCGGTAAAATGTTATCTGCTGGCTTTGTGAGCCCGATGGGAAATGATCGGTGTAGACCCCTTTGCTCACCAACGTGAGGTGAAGGGTATTCGAGCACATAGTATAGGAATAGTCATTTCTATATTAGGGGCAATCATAGCCTAGTTGTAGCGCTCCCGCCTGTTACGTAGGGGTCCCGGGTTTGATCCTGGCTGTTGGAGGTTTGTATGCTCTATGAAAGTGCCCGTTCATATGCACTTCGTTCGTATTCATATACCTCCGCGTTGTACAGTTAGGTACGGTAAAATGCCATCTGCTGGCTGTGTGCGCCTGATGGCAAATGACCGGTGTAGACCCCGTTGCTCACCAACGTGAGACGAAGGGTATTCGATTACATAGTATTCGCATACTCATTTCCCTATTAGGGACGATCATAGCCTAGCGGTAGTGCTGCCGCACGTTACGCAGGGGTCCCAGGTTCGGTCCTGGCTGTTGGAGGATTTTATGTTCTATGAAATTGCGCGTTCATATACACTTCCTATATGTATATATACATATATATATATATATATATATATATATATATATATATATATATATATATATATATATATATATATATATATATATATATATACGTATGTATGTATGTATGAAAACTTTGGATGGTGAATCGTTTCCAAAAAAAATAGACAAATAGAGGCACGATAGACATAATCTTGGGAATTCGAAAAAAAGGAAATATTTGAAAAAGTCTTGGAAATGTGACGATAAGCTGTACACACTAATTATTGAACTAAAAAACTTACATTACTGAGATGCTATCCATGGAAGTGCCTCCCACAGAGTGGAGCATATGGCCTGCTATCATAAACCATAAGCATTAATATACTGGAGTACATGGGAGAGACAGACAACACGGAATCCTTTGGCCCACGTTTAGATCGTCTGATGTTGAGATTTAATCCAAAACATATAAATGCATGAGTACTTTGGCCCATGTTTAGATTGTCTGATGTTGAGATTTAATCCAAAACATATAAATGCATGAGTAAAGTTCTTGCATTCCTTACATAAGGAAAGTAAACACACCGTTTAGATAATGAGAGATACAGTTGCTACCAGAACATACATAGTACCATCATCGATGATATGATCCAGCTTCTAGAATAAACATTCTCATCCCTTGTATATGAAGAAGATATCTAAAAAAGAAAAGAAAATACTGAGAAACTAGAAAAGAGTTTCCTGAAGGAGCTTCGGAAATATGGGAGAGAATGTTGAATGACAGAGGATTGAAAATTGATAAGGTGAGGCCTGAGGTTATAGTATTTGGAAAAGATCAAGAGGTTTTGAACTTAAGCCTAAATCATAAGACACAGACAAGGATTTGATGTACCTTAGGATCAAATAATCAGCCATGGATGGTATTCCAATCTAAAAATAAAGAAGAAAAAATGAAACAATAAGCAGGTACTATTGCATGTGTTACCTCCATTATCGAAGAAAAAACACTTTGTATTGACACCAATACGGACGTGAACAACTACTAATATGATTGCATTTACAGCAGCAGAAATGAAGTCTATAAGAATGATCCTGGGCCAAAAAAAAAAAAAAAAAGAGAATAAAAGGATATGTTAGTGCTCTACTCGATACTCTACTAGGGCAAATAGGTTCCATGTTATGAGAGTGTGAGTCAGTTGTATGTTCTGGATATGTGTCACAGAAATATGATACCCCAAACGATGTCTGCAACCGCTGCAAAGATGGTCCAGCACCGGAAGATGTCACACGCGTGAGATTAAAAGGTTCTTGCGCAGGCGTTATAACCATTATCCAACCAAAGAAGGAGAAATTCTTGAATAATAAGACAAACAAACAGCACTTCGTTCATTTTCTATGGGCTAGGTGCAGCACACATCATGATCAGCGTGACGCAGTTGTACCTATTATCCAGACAACTGTCGCCTCTACCAGTAATAAACAGTGTTGTGGATGGATGACATGGATTTGCCCGTCCAAAAGAGAACAGGATCTGGTGCATCAATCTAATGAGTTTCTTAACCCTGATGCATGTGACCATGTACTGTTTATTCTTGCAATACTTTTGCTGTGATACCACACCAAGACTAACCAAGAGGATATATGTGTCGGAGGTGGAGGGAACGAGGAGAAGTGGGAGACCAAATTGGAGGCGGAAAGATGGAGTGAAAACGATTTTGAGTAATCGGGGCCTGAACATGCAGGAGGGTGAAAGGCGGGCAAGGAATAGAGTGAATTGGATCGATGTGGTATAACGGGGTTGACGTGCTGTCAGTGGATTGAATCAGGGCATGTGAAGCGTCTGGGGTAAACCATGGAAAGTTGTGTGGGGCCTGGATGTGGAAAGGGAGCTGTGGTTTCGGGCACTGTTGCATGACAGCTAGAGACTGAGTGTGAACGAATGGGGCCTTTGCTGTCTTTTCCTAGCGCTACCTCGCACACATGAGGGGGGAGGGGGATGGTATTCCATGTGCGGCGGGGTGGCGATGGGAATGAATAAAGGCAGACAGTGTGAATTGTGTGCATGGGTATATATGTATGTGTCTGTGTGTGTATATATATGTGTACATTGAGATGTATAGGTATGTATGTTTGCGTGTGTGGACGTGTATGTATATACATGTGTATGGGGTGGGTTGGGCCATTTCTTTCGTCTGTTTCCTTGCGCTGCTCGCAAACGCGGGAGACAGCGACAAAGCAAAATGAATAAAATAAATAAACCACACCGGCACTGTTTGGGCTGGGGAAGGGTCTGGCAGTTAAAAGCGCTATACTGCCAGCAGATAAATGTGTTAAGCAGGGCAGGACAAGTGACGAAGGACATCTGCTGCTGCAGGAGGAAAGACACTAGTGTCTTCATATGCTGGTATCAAACAGAAGGACAAGGTATCTAACAGCACAAATAGCTTAGTGGGAGGTTTTCTCAGAGCACTAAACCTGTGGAAATACAATCTCTACCAACATCTTCAGCAGCCGCAAGACACCACAGCCACCGTGTATACTATCATATGATAGATTGGACAGAGAAAGGAATAAATATGAAGCCTAGAAGAATGCGGATGGCACATGAAGGGTGGATGATATCTGTCAGAATACACAAGCCAGCCTGCAGCACCATCATGACTACTGAATGTCATTTATTGCAGTTGAAGAAAAAGAAAAAAAAAAACAGTAATACAAGTAGAAACACATACCAGAAATATTTCCTGCCTTGCAATGTTGTGTGCAGAGGGATTGTCGTGGTACAAGCTATTGCTACTCATCTCACAGAATACACTGATGATTATGACTAACTTGACGTGCCCTTAGTGGAGGGTAATATTTCTGCAACGATCTAACTATAGCAAGGAACTTTTACTAATGTTTTCATTTATGTATATATGATAACTTCTGAAGCCTTTCATTAATTCTTATTGTCAATGGATGTGATACAGAATTGATAAGAATGTAATGTTGTTTTGAGGTAAACAATGTCATATTTACTGATGTAGTTAAACATTATGAATAGCGTAGAGAATGCTATAAACAGCTAGATATCAATGATACATGGGGATGTAAAAGTGTGTATGTATATAGCATGAAGGAACACTGTGCAGAGGATTTGGTGACTTCATTTATAAATGCCTCTCCACATTGTCCAATAGATTCCAATTACATATACACAAGAGCAATGATGCAGTGGTTTTGTTTCAAGGGTAATGTGATGGGGTTTCCAATAATCTGGCAATCATATGAATAGCTGTTGCTAAATTATGCTGTAAACATTATTTACGACAGAGAAAAAAAGTACTTTATGAAAATAACTTTCCTCGGCGATGATATCCCTGGCCTTGATGAATGTTAGTAATAAATGGGACATATAAATTTAATGTGTCCTGTTGAGTTTGTTTCGAATTCAAACAATGGATATGCACGACAAAAATTCCAATTCTAGAATTTTAGATCACTCAGTCATGTCGTGTGTGAGTCAAGATTTGGCAAAATATTGATATTTGTTAACCACGTTAGATTTGTGCACATGAAAAATACCTCCGTAACGGGGATCTGGGAGATTTTTCAGAGAGCTTCATAAACGTGTAGTGTGGTACAGAAGATATAGCAAGCTGATCAAAGATAAACGTTATTTCACATGGACTATATAATGCCTCATTTTTCCTAATCACGTAAGACTAAGAGTTCCGCCAAATTTTTTAAGATAACTGAGGAAGCATTTTGACTTATCCCCCAACATTTTTTTACCTGCTCGTAGTTCAAGAGACAAATATGCAACTGTTTGGAGTAATCTTTCAAGGAACCCTGACTACTTCTGTGATGGCGTAGTACAAAGACCACACTTGTCGCTAACACAGCTCGTTATGAAAGAGCGGCTGCTAGTTCTACACTGATCTAGATGCTTGTTCGACCGTTTGACATCCAGTCTATATATCATCTGAGACTGACAAACCAGACTTATCTTTTAGGAATGTATGGACTATGGTAAGATTTAATGCAATAAGTTATTTCGACCTCTGGTGGTATGATGATAAGATGGCCAACCAACATATAAACACAAATATAGAACTGTGGCTAACGTATGAGCAACAAAAGCCGCTACATGGAAGATCCTACAGCATTAACCAATACTCCAGGATTACCAGGGAACCATCTTGTCTTTCAAAAATCATAGAGATACTTCTAATCTATGCTTAAGTGTATTCTAAACAGCTCGATTGCCTTAGGTCACACTGAGTTAGCTCACTCTGTCATTGCCGTTCCACACAGTTCACAAGGAGATAAGATTCCATTATTCATAATCTTTGCATTTCCCAGATCAGGTTAGAAGACTCACCATCCCGCCTATTGGTCATACTAGCTTTTAATTTGGAGGAATACTTTGGCCTAATTCTTACACTATCCGACTTGTAATTGCAGAGGGAGGAGTGCATAGCTCAGTGAAAACTCCTTCTGAAAAGTTATTTACTAATGGAATGTATATATCCAGAGAGTACTGGTTAATAGTTTGTTTTAAAGGAGAGATGGAGGCCTGTTCTCCTAAGTGTCAGCTCTCGTCGATAAATAATCGTCTTTTTAACACACTCCGTTTTATGGTTAGTAGATGATACGAGTGATATCGTAATAATTACATTAATATATTTCAGCATCAACACATTGGTTCTTCGTAACGAAACTGATTTTCTAAGAAAATCATTTGTATCTTAGATATAGCTCCCATATTTGCATACCAAAACAATATTCTTAGATGAAAATAATGAAGAAAATGGTTATTTTCAGTCTTAGAAGTAATGTAATCCAACATCAAGAGTAAACAGATTCATCTCTTGCAATTGAAGACGATATTTAAAAGAAAATATTGGAAAACGAATGAAGAGTTTCCTGAGGAAGCTTCGGAAATATGGGAGAATATTGAATGACAGAGGATTGAAAAGTGATAAAATCAGGCCTGAGTTTATAGTATTTGGAAAAGATCAAGAGGTTTTGAACTTAAGATTAAATCAGAAGACTCTATCACAGACAAGGATTTGATGTACCATAGGATCAACTAATCAGCCGTGGATGGTATTCGAACTAAAAAGAAAAAAATCGATAACCAGGTATAGTTGCATATGTTACCTCCATCATTATAGGAAAAACAGTGCAACGGGAACAACTACTAATATCATTAGATTTACAGCAGCAGATATGAAGTCAGTAAGAATGATCCTGGGTAAAAAAAAGAAAAATGCAAAGTAGAAAATTGTAGTGCTCTACTCGATCCTTTACTAGAGCAAAAAGGTCTCATGTTGTGACAGTGTGAGTCGGGTGTATGTTCTGGATATGTGACACAGAAATATGATACCCCAAACAATGTCTGCGACAGCTGCAAAGATGGTCCAGCACCTAAAGATGTCACACGCCTGAGATGAACAAGGTCTTGCGCAGGCGTTATGACCATTATCTAACCCAAGAGGGAGAAATTCTTGAATAATAAGACAAACAAGCAGCACTTCATGCATTTTCTATGGGCTGGGTGCAGCACACATGATCAGCGTGACGCAACTGTGCTCATTGTCCAGACAACTGACGCCTCTGCCAGTAATAAACAGTGTTGTGGATGGATGACATGGATTTGCCCGTCCTCCTAGTGCGTCATGCTGAAATAGACGCACACGAGTTGTTCGTGACACCAAAGCTCAAAAGAGAACAGGATCTGGTGCATAAAATAATCTAATGAGTTTCTTAACTCTGATGCATGTAACAATGTGGTGTTTATTCATGCAATACTTGGCTGTGATGCCACACCTGCACTATTTGGGCTGGGGAAGGGTTTGGCAGTAAAAAGCCCTATTCTGGCAGCAGGTGAATGTATTAAGTTGAGCAGGGAAAGTGATGAAAGACATCAGTGCTGCAGGAGGATGGCACTAACCAGGAAGGACGAGGTCTCCAGCAATACAAGCAGTTTTCTGGGAAGGTTTCTTAGAGCACAAAACATGTGGAAATGCAATCTCTGTCACCAACTTCAGCAGCCGCAAGGCACCACAGCCACCGTGTATACTGTCATATGATAGATTGGACAGAGAAAAGTATCAATATGAAGCCAGAAGAATGCGGATGGCACATGAAGGGTGGATGATATCTGTCAGAATACACAAGCCAGCCTGCAGCGCCATCATGACTACTGAATGTTATCTATTGCAGTTGCAGAAGAAAAGAAACTGTAATACTAGGAGTTACACAAACCAGAAATATTACCTGCCTTGCAGTGTTGTGCGTAGAGGAAGTGTCGTGGTACAAGTTATTGCAACTCATACCTCACAGAATACACTGATGATTGTGACTAACTTGAAGGGCCTTTTGAGGAGGGTAATTTTTCTACAACGATCTAACTATAGCACTGAACTATCACTACTGTATTCATTGGTACATATTCGATTATTTATGGAGACTTTCATTAAGTTTTATTGCCAATGGATATAATACAGAACTGATAAGAATGTAACATTGTTTTGAGGGAAACCCTACTGTGTAGACAGTGCTGTAAACAGCTAAACATTAATGATACAAGGGAATGTAAATGTGCGTATGTATATAGCATGAAGGAACACTGTGCAGAGGATTTGGTGACCTCAATTGTAAATGTCTTTCCACATCGTTCAATAGATTTTAATTACATATACACAAGAACAATGATGCAGTGGTTTTGTGTCAAGGGTAATGTGATGAGGTTTCCAATAATCTGGTAATCATATGAATAGCTGTTGCTAAATTATGCTGTAAAACGTTATTTACGACAGAGAAAAAAACTGTGTTTTCTGGAAATAACTTTCCTCGGCGATAATATCCCTTGCCATGACGAATGTTAGTAATAAATGGGGCCATGTAAATCTAGAATTGTCCTGTTGTGTTTGTTTCGAATTCAAGCCATGGATATTCATGCCCAGTATTCCAATTCTAGAATCTTAGATCACTCAGTCATGTCAAGTGTGAGCCAAGATATGGCAGAATATTGATATTTGTCAGCTATGTTGGATTCATACTCATGAAAAATACCTCCACAGTGGAGATCTGGGAGAACTTTTAGAGAGCCTCATAAACATGTAGTATGGTACAGAAAATATTGCAATCTGATCAAAGATAAACATTATTCCACATGGACAACGTGAAACCTCATCTTTCCTAATCAGACTAAGAGCGCCGCCAATATTCTAAGATAACTGCGGAAACATTTTGACTTATTTCCCCCTTTTTCCTATTTTTTTTTTTTACCTGATCATCGTTCAAGGGACAAATATGCAATTAAGTGGTATAGTCTTTCAAGGAACACTGGCTACTTCTATGATGGCGTAGTACAAAAAACACACTTTTCTCTGACGCAGCTCGTTATCAGAGAGCGGCTGTTAGCTCTACATTGATCCAAATGCATTTTCGACCGTTTTACATCCTATATATAAATCATTGGAAACTGGCAACCAGACTTATTTTCAAAGAATGTAGGGACTATGGTAAGATTTGATGCGATAAGTTATTTCGACATCTGGTGGGATGATGATGAGATGGCCAAGCAATACATAGACACAGATATAGAGCTGTGGCTAACGTATACGCAAGGCAAGGCAGCGACATGGAAGATCCAACAACATTAACCAATACTTCAGGGATTACTGGGGAAGTCTATCATTATCAACTTGCCCTTCAGAAATCGTAGAGATAATTCTCATCAATACTAAAATGTATTGTAAACTGCTAGATTCCCTGGGTCACACTGACTTAGCTCACTCTGTCATTACCGTTTCGCCAAGATCGCAAGGAGATAAGATTCCATGAAATATGACATAATCTTTGCATTTCCCAGATCAGGTTAGAATTCTAGACTCACCATTCCACCTATTGGTCATGGTAGCCTTTGATTAGAAGGTATACGATATCCTATTCTTTACACTACCAGCATTGTAATTACAATGGGAGGAATGCACAACTCAGTGAAAATTTCGGCTGATAATTTCTTGACAAATGGAAGGGATATGTCCAGATAGGATTGGTTAATCGTTTAGTTTAACGGAGAGATGGAGGCCTACTCTCCTAAGTGTCAGTTCTCAACGATAAACAATAGTCTTTCTAACACATACCGTTTTATAGTTAGAAGATAATACGAATTATATTGTAACATTTACGTTGATATATTTCAGCAGATAACAAACAGCTCCACCTAATCAAGACACGAGTTCTTCTTACCAAAACTAATTTTCTAGTGGAAATTTATTCGCAACTTAGATTTAGTTCCCATTTTTGTATTGCAGAACAATTCTTCTCAATGAGAATTATAGAGTAAATTGTTATCCTCTGTCTTAGAAGAAAGAGGTTAAGTTCAGGTGACTATTGTCTTTCCACAAAGCTACTGTCTACCACAGACTCTTCAGGGTCGTATCAAAAAGATGAATAAAAAAATATGAGGGAAAATCCATCATAGAAAAAATAATGGTAAACGGAGGTTGCAAAGTAGGCTAAACTTTTACGATTTGAGGAAATGCATACAGATTTAGGTTGCCCATATCGTTAAACTAATAATCATTAGTATTTCCGAAATAACTACCACCCATTCACATGTTATAAATACTTATTGAGAACACACACACACACACACACACACACACACACACACACACACACATATACACACACACACAAACACACATACGCACACCTCAACGATATGATGGTTAGCGTCACTGACCATGATTCAGCATGGGCCAGCCAGGGGCTAAGCAGTCGACCGACACCCAACCCAGGTGTTCAGCTATTCTTCAGGACAGGTTGATAAATGGGTACCTGGTGCGTGCGTGCGCGCGCGCGCGCGTGTGTGTGTGTGTGTGTGTGTGTGTGTGTGAGTGTACATACATAGAAGGAAAAACACATACATAAGGATGCGAGACGAAGCAACATGAGCATAAGACTCTCTCTCCGTAACACAGTCATCAAAAACACATCCTCGATTGGGGTAGGATGTATGTCGCTGGCGCTCTAAGGCCACCTATTGGTCAACATATCGACCTCTCTCTCTCTCTCTCTCTCTCTCTCTCTCTCTCTCTCTCTCTCTCTCTCTCTCTCTCTCTCTCTCTCTCTCTCTCTCTCTCTCTCCCCCCCTAGCTTGATGCTTCAGTCGCGCCTGATCGGGCCTACCATCTTCACATGAGTGTCTGCCTTCAGTAGATATGACCGTGGAAGAGATACACATATATGATACCTTTATCAGTGAACAAGTGACTCAGTAACTCAGTCCCAGTCTGTCATGAGGCCTATGTAGATGCTGCGCTCACTCGGTGTAAACAACATGACACTGACATATACCCTGGTCCTCTGAATGTCAAACTTCCTCTATCAGAGGAGCTCCTCTGTCAGAGGAGCGATCGCCTAGGCTAAACACCAAGACAAACCTCCACTGACCGCTGTCCGTCACCACAATCATCTTGTACCTACCAGCGCTCGTTCTAAAAGATACAAGATCAATCGTGCATATACAAGACTATCCAATGCCTAAAACTGCGAATGTCATAAAT
>NC_092238.1:43860756-43868256 GCF_036320965.1 Panulirus ornatus | reverse complement strand
TGTGTGGAAGTCGAGAACATTATCTCGGAAAGCAAAAATGGGTATGTTTGAAGGAATAGTGGTTCCAACAATGTTGTATGGTTGCGAGGCGTGGGCTATGGATAGAGTTGTGCGCAGGAGGATGGATGTGCTGGAAATGAGATGTTTGAGGACAATGTGTGGTGTGAGGTGGTTTGATCGAGTAAGTAACGTAAGGGTAAGAGAGATGTGTGGAAATAAAAAGAGCGTGGTTGAGAGAGCAGAAGAGGGTGTTTTGAAATGGTTTGGGCACATGGAGAGAATGAGTGAGGAAAGATTGACCAAGAGGATATATGTGTCGGAGGTGGAGGGAACGAGGAGAAGAGGGAGACCAAATTGGAGGTGGAAAGATGGAATGAAAAAGATTTTGTGTGATCGGGGCCTGAACATGCAGGAGGGTGTAAGGAGGGCAAGGAATAGAGTGAATTGGAGCGATGTGGTATACAGGGGTTGACGTGCTGTCAGTGGAGTGAATCAAGGCATGTGAGGCGTCTGGGGTGGACCATGGAAAGCTGTGTAGGTATGTATACACGTGTGTGGACATGTGTATGTACATGTGTATGGGGGGGGGGGGGGTGGGGCCATTTCTTTCGTCTGTTTCCTTGCGCTACCTCGCAGACGCGGGAGACAGCGACAAAGTATAAAAAAAAAAAAAAAAAAAAAATATATATATATATATATATATATATATATATATATATACATATATATATATATATATATATATATATATATATATATATATATATATATATATATATATATATATATATATATATATATATATATATATATATATATATATGTATTTTTTCCCTGGGGATAGGGGAGAAAGAATACTTCCTACGAATTCCTCACGTGTCGTAGAAGGAGACTAAAGTGTACGGAAGCGTGGTGCCAGAAACCCTCCCGTCCTTGTATTTTAACTTTCTTAAAGGGGAAACAGAAGAAGGAGTCACGCGGGGAGTGCCCATCCTCCTCGAAGGCTCAGATTGAGGTGTCTAAATGTGTGTGGATGTAACCAAGATGAGAAAAAATTAGCGACTGGTAGTATGTTTCAGGAAAGGAACCTGGATGTTTTGGCTCTGAGTGAAACAAAGCTCAAGGGTAAAGGGGAAGAGTGGTTTGGGAATGTCTTAGGAGAAAAGTCAGGGGTTAGTGAGAGGACAAGAGCAACGGAAGGAGTAGCACTACTCCTGAAACAGGAGTTGTGGGAGTATTTGACAGTGTGTAAGAAAGTAAATTCTTGATTGATATGGGTAAAACTGAAAGTTGATGGAGAGAGATGGATGATTATTGGTGCATATGCAAACGGGCATGAGAAGAAAGATCATGAGAGGCAAGTCTTTTGGGAGCAGCTGAATGAGTGTATTAGTGGTTTTGATGCACAAGCCCGGGTTGTAGTGATGGGTGATTTGAATGCAAAGGTGAGTAATGTGGCAGTTGAGGGAATAATTGGTATACCTGGGGTGTTCAGGGTTGTAAATGGAAATGGTGAAGAGCTGGTAGATTTATGCGCTGAAAAAGGACTGGTGATTGGGAATACCTGGTTTAAAAAGCGAGACATACATAAGTATACGTATGTAAGTAGGAGAGATGGCCAGAGAGCGTTATTGGATTACGTGTTAATTGATAGGCGCGTGAAAGAGAGGCTTTTGGATGTTAATGTGCTGAGAGGTGCAAGTGGAGGGATGTCTGATCATTATCTTGTGGAGGCGAAGGTGAGGATTTGTAGTGGTTTTCAGAAAAGAAGAGAGAATGTTGTGGTGAAGAGGGTGGTGAGAGTAAGTGAGCTTGGGAAGGAAACCTGTTTGAGGAAGTACCAGGGGAGACTGTGTACAGAATGGAAAAAGGTGAGAACAAAGGAGGCAGGGGGAGCTGGAGAGGAATTGGACGTATTTAGGGAATCAGTGATGGCTTGCGCAAAAGATGCTTGTGGCATGAGAAGCGTGGGAGGTGGGTTGATTAGAAAAGGTAGTGAGTGGTGGTATGAAGAGGTAAGATTATTAGTGAAAGAGAAGAGAGAGGCATTTGGACGATTTTTGTAGGAAAAAATGCAGATGAGTGTGAGATGTATAAAAGAAAGAGGCAGGAGGTCAAGAGAAAGGTGCAAGAGGTGAGAAAGAGGGCAAATGAGAGTTGGGGTGAGAGATTATCAATAAATTTCAAGGAGAATAAAAAGATGTTTTGGAAGGAGGTAAATAAAGT
This sequence comes from Panulirus ornatus, assembly GCF_036320965.1. Lineage (NCBI taxonomy): Eukaryota > Metazoa > Arthropoda > Malacostraca > Decapoda > Palinuridae > Panulirus > Panulirus ornatus. The sequence goes on along the minus strand of NC_092238.1, from coordinate 43,866,030 downwards.
GCGTAAGACATGGGAGCAAATGGGAAACTTCAGTGAAGGGGCCAATGGGGAGGTGATAAGAACTAGTGGTGATGTGAGAGGGAGATGGAGGGAGTATTTTGAAGATTTCTCGAATGCGTTTGATGATAGAGTGGCAGATATAGGGTGTTTTGGTGGAGGTGGTGTGCAAAGTGAGAGTCTTAGGGAAAATGATTTGAGAAACATAGAAGAGGTAGTAACAGCTTTGTGGAAGATGAAAGCCGGCAAGGCAGCAGGTTTGGATGGTATAGCAGTGGAATTTATTAAAAAAGGGGGTGACTGTATTGTTGACTGGTTGGTAAGTTTATTTAATGTATGATTAATGGTGAGGTGCCTGAGGATTGGCGGAATGCGTGCATAGTGCCATTGTACAAAGGCAAAGAGGATAAGAGTGAGTGCTCAAATTACAGAGGTATAAGTTTGTTGAGTATTCCTGGTAAATTATATGGGAGGGTATTGATTGAGAGGGTAAAGGAATGTACAGAGCATCAGATTGGGGAAAAGCAGTGTAGTTTCAGAAGTGTTTGAGGATGTGTGTATCAGGTGTTTGCTTTGAAGAATGTATGTGAGAAATACTTAGAAAAGCAAATGGATTTGTATGTGTCATCTATGGATCTGGAGAAGGCATATGATAGAGTTGATAGAGATGCTTTGTGGAAGGGATTAGGAATATATGGTGTGTGAGGCAAGTTGTTAGAAGCAGTGAAAAGTTTTTATCGAGGATGTAAGGCATGTGTACGTGTAGGAAGAAAGGAAAGTGATTGGTTTTCAGTGAATGTAGGTTTGTGGCAGGCGTGTGTGATGTCTCAATGGTTGTTTAATTTGTTTATGGATGGGGTTGTTAGGGAGGTGATTGGAAGAGTTTTGGAAAGAGGCGCAAGTATGAAGTCTGTTTTGGATGAGAGAACTTGGGAAGTGAGTCAGATGTTGTTCGCTGATGATACAGCGCTGTTGGCTGATTCATGTGAGAAACTGCAGAAGCTAGTCACTGAGTTTGGTAAAGTGTGTGAAAGAAGAAAGTTAAGGGTAAATATGAATAAGAGCAAGGTTATTAGGTACAGTAGGGTTGAGGGTCAAGTTAATTGGGAGGTAAGTTTGAATGGAGAAAAACTGGATGAAGTAAAGTATTTTAGATATCTGGGAGTGGATCTGACAGCGGATAGAACCATGGAAGCGGAAGTAGATCATAGGGTAGGGGAGGGGGCGAAAGTCCTGGGAGCCTTGAAGAATGTGTGGAAGTGTAGAACATTGTCTCCGAAAGCAAAAATGGGTATGTTTGAAGGAATAGTGGTTCCAACAATGTTGTTTGGTTGCGAGGCGTGGGCTACGGATAGAGTTGTGTGCAGGAGGGTGGATGTGCTGGAAATGAGATGTTTGAGGACAATGTGTGGTGTGAGGTGGTTTGATCGAGTAAGCAATGTAAGGGTAAGGGAGATGTGTGGAAATAAAAAGAGCGTGGTTGAGAGAGCAGAAGAGGGTCTTTTGAAATGTTTTGGGCACATGGAGAGAATGAGTGAGGAAAGATTGACCAAGAGGATATATGTGTCGGAGGTGGAGGGAACGAGAAGTGGGAGACCAAATTGTAGGTGGAAAGATGGAGTGAAAAAGATTTTGAGAGACCGGTCCCTGAACATGCAGGGGGGTGGGGGGGGGAGGAAGGCGTGCAAGGAATAGAGTGAATTGGATCGATATGGTATACCGGGGTCGACGTGCTGTCAATGGTTTGAATCAGGGCATGAGAAGCGTCTGGGGCAAACCCTGGAAAGTTCTGTGGGGCCTGGATATGGAAAAGGAGCTGTGGTTTCGGGCATTATTGCATGACAACTAGAGACTGAGTGTGAACGAATGGGGCCTTTGTCTTTTCCTAGCGCTACTTCGCACACATAAGGGGGGAGGGGGATGTTATTCCATGTGTGGCGAGGTGGCGATGGAAATGAATAAAGGCAGACAGTGTGAATTGTGTGCATGAGTATATATGTATGTGTCTGTGTGTGAATATATATGTGTACATAGAGAAATATGTATATACATGTATATCTGCGTGTGTGGACGTGTATGTATGTACTTGTGTATGGGGGTGGTTTGGGCCATTTCTTTCGTCTGTGTCCTTGCGCTGGCTCGCAAACGCGGGAGACAGAGACAAAGCAAAATAATAGTACATATATATATATATATATATATATATATATATATATATATATATATATATATATATATATATATATATATATATATATATATGTATATACCTTCCACAGAGCATCTCTATCAACTCTATCATCTGCCTTCTCCAGATCCAAAAATGGTACATACAAATCATTTGCTTTTCTAAGTATTTCTCACATAAATTCTTCAAAGCAAATACCTGATCCACACATCCTCTACCACTTTTGAAACCAGACTGTTCTGGAAGGAGGTAAATAAAGTGCATAAGACAAGGGAGCAAATGGGAACTTCAGTGAAGGGCGCAAATGGGGAGGTGATAACAAGTAGTGGTGATGTGAGGAGATGGAGTGAGTATTTTGAATGTTTGTTGAATGTGTTTGGTGATAGAGTGGCAGATATAGGGTGTTTTGGTCGAGGTGGTTTGCAAAGTGAGAGGGTTAGGGAAAATGATTTGGTAAACAGAGAAGAGGTAGTAAAAGCTTTGCGGAAGATGAAAGCCGGCAAGGCAGCAGGTTTGGATGGTATTGCAGTGGGATTTATTAAAAAACTGGGTGACTGTATTATTGAATGGTTGGTAAGGCTATTTAATGTATGTATGGCTCATGGTGAGGTGCCTGAGGATTGGCGGAATGCGTGCATAGTGCCATTGTACAAAGGCAAAGGGAATAAGAGTGAGTGCTCAAATTACAGAGGTATAGGTTTGTTGAGTATTTCTGGTAAATTATATGGGAGGGTATTGATTGAGAGGGTGAAGACATGTACAGAGCATCTGATATATATATATATATATATATATATATATATATATATATATATATATATATATATATATATATATATATATATATATATATATATATATATATATATATATATATATATATATATATATATATATATATATATATATATATATATATATATATATATATATATATATATATATATATATATATACATGTCGTCTGCGAGCAGTACATATTGAAATGATACTAAACATAACCAAATTCGGTTCATTTTTAACACATTTCACACACTTCAGCCCTCGTTGATAACACCCATCATTAATCCAAATATAACACCTCTCTCTCCCACTATCTTGGTGCCCTTCCCTCAGTATTCAGTTCTACAGTATTCAGTTCGACACTAGTATTCTAAGATATCCCGGGTCCACAAGCGACTCCTTCTCTACCTATCTCCCTTCAAGAGGGAAGACAAAAAGAGGCGTGCTTGCTCAGCCCCAGCTACCCATAAACCGCTGGCCAATAGCACGCAACGTATTTTCTGTTATTACGACAGCAGTCTGGGAGGAAAGTGTGGGCGTTTTATTGTTAGTGAAGCCTTTATCGTCTTATTTTAGGTGTGTTGAGAATAGCCGGTATTCTTTCTTGAAGTAGGATATAGTCAAGTCATTTCCAAGTATATGTCCATATACTAATGAATCTTGACGTTTTGTATCTATATGTTAGTGATAAACCCTAGGAAAAGTCAAATACTAACATCTTAGGAGTAAAGTCAGGGGTTAGTGAGAGGACAAGAGCAAGGGAAGGAGTAGCACTACTCCTGAAACAGCGGTGGTGGGAGTATGTGATAGAGTGTAAGATTGTATACTCTAGATTGATATGGGTAAAGCTGAAAGTGAATGGAGAGAGATGGGTGATCATTGGCACATAAGCACCTGGGAATGAAAAGAAAGATCATGAGAGGCAAGTGTTTTGGGAGCAGCTTAGTGAGTATGTTAGTAGTTTTGATGCACGAGACCGGGTTATAGTGATGGGTGATTTGAATGCAAAGGTGAATAATGTGGCAGTTGAGGGAACAATTGGTGCATATGGGTTGTTCAGTGTTGTAAATGGAAATGGTGAAGAGCTTGTAGATCTATATGCTGAAAAAGAACTGGTGATTGGGAATACCTGGTTTAGAGAGAGAGATATACATAAGTATACGTATGTAAGGAGGAGACATGGCCAGAGAGCGTTATTGGATTACGTGTTAATTGATTGGCGCGCGAAATAGAGACTTTTGGATGTTAATGTGCTGAGAGGTGCAACTGGAGGAATGTCTGATCATTATCTTGTGGAGGCAAATGTGAAGATTTGTAGAGGTTTTCAGAGAAGAAGAGAGAAGGTTGGGATGAAAAGAGTGGTTAGAGTAACTGAGCTTGGGAATGAGACTTGTGTGAGGAAGTACCAGGAGAGATTGATTACAGAATGGAAAAAGGTGAGAACAAAGGACATAAGGGGAGTAGGGGAGGAATGGGATGTATTTAGGGAAGCAGTGATGGCTTGCACAAAGATGATTGTGGCATGAGAAGTGTGGGAGGTGGGCAGATTAGAAAGGGTAGTGAGTGGTGGGATAAAGAAGTAAGATTATTAGTAAAAGAGAAGAGAGAGGAATTTGGATGATTTTTGCAGGACATTAATGCAAATGAGTGGGAGATGTATAAAAGAAAGAGGCAGGAGGTCAAGAGAATGGTGCAAGACGTGAAAAAGAGGGCAAATGAGAGTTGGGGTGAGAGAGTATCATTATATTTCAGGGACAATAAAAAGATGTTTTGGAAGGAGGTTAATAAAGTGCGTAAGACAAGGGAAGAAATAGGGACTTCAGTGAAGGAGGCTAATGGGGAGGTGATAACAATTGCTGGAGATGTGAGAAGGAGATGGATTGAGTATTTTGAAGGTTTGTTGAATGTGTTTGGCGATAGAGTGGATGGTATTGCAGTGGAATTTATTAAAAAATGGTGTGATTGTGTTGTTGACTGGTTGGTAAGGCTATCTAATGTATGTTTGACTCATGGTGAGGTGCCTGAGGATTGGCGGAATGCTTGCATAGTGCCATTGTTCAAAGGCAAAGGGGATAAGAGTGAGTGCTCAAATTACAGAGGTATAGGTTTGTTGAGTATTCCTGGGAAATTTTATGGGAGGGGATTGATTGAGAGGGTGAAAACATGTACAAAGCATCAGATTGGGGAAGAGCAGTGTGGTTTCAGAAGTGGTAGAGGATGTGTGGATCAGGTGTTTGCTTTGAGAATGTATGTGAGAAATACAGAGAGAAGCAAATTGATTTGTATGTAGGATTTATGGATCTGGA
>NC_092238.1:43725756-43855756 GCF_036320965.1 Panulirus ornatus | reverse complement strand
AACCAATCACTTTCCTCCCTTCCTACACGTACACATGCCTTACATCCTCGATAAAAACTTTTCACTGCTTCTAACAACTTGCCTCCCACACCATATATTGTTAATACCTTCCACAGAGCATCTCTATCAACTCTATCATATGCCTTCTCCAGATCCATAAATGCTACATACAAATCCATTTGCTTTTCTAAGTATTTCTCACATACATTCTTCAAAGCAAACACCTGATCCACTCATCCTCTACCACTTCTGAAACCACACTGCTCTTCCCCAATCTGACGCTCTGTACATGCCTTCACCCTCTCAATCAATACCCTCCCATATAATTTGCCAGGAATACTCAACAAACTTATACCTCTGTAATTTGAGCACTCACTCTTATCCCCTTTGCCTTTGTACAATGGCACTATGCACGCATTTCGCCAATCCTCAGGCACCTCACCATGAGTCATACATACATTAAATAACCTTACCAACCAGTCAACAATACAGTCACCCCCTTTTTTAATAAATTCCACTGCAATACCATCCAAACCTGCTGCCTTGCCAGCTTTCATCTTCCGCAAAGCTTTTACTACCTCTTCTCTGTTTACCAAATCATTTTCCATAACCCTCTCACTTTGCACACTACCTCGACCAAAACACCCTATATCTGCCACTCTATCATCAAACACATTCAACAAACCTTCAAAATATATATATATATATATATATATATATATATATATATATATATATATATATATATATATATATATATATATATATATATATATATATATATATGTATATATATATATATATATATATATATATATATATATATATATATATATATATATATATACATATATATATATATATGTATATATATATTTGGTAAACAGAAAAGAGGTAGTAAAAGCTTTGTGGAAGATGAAAGCCGGCAAGGCAGTAGGTTTGGATGGTATTGCAGTGGATTTTATTTAAAAAGGGGGTGACTGTATGACTGACTGGTTGGTAAGGTTATCTAATGTATATATGACTCATGGTGAGGTGCATGAGGATTGCCGGAATACGTGCATAGTGCCATTGTACAAAGGCACAGGGGATAAGAGTGAGTGCTCAAATTATAGAGGTATACGTTTGTTGAGTATTCCTGGTAAATTATATGGGAGGGTATTGATTGAGAGGGTGAAGGCACGTACAGAACATCAGATTGGGGAAGAGCAGTGTGATTTCAGAAGTGGTAGAGGATGTGTGGATGAGGTGTTTGCTTTGAAGAATGTATGTGAGAAATACTTAGAAAAGCAAATGGATTTGTATGTAGCAATTATGGATCTGGAGAAGGCATATGATAGAGTTGATAGAAATGCTCTGTGCAAGGTATTAAGAATATATGGTGTGGGAGGCAAGTTGTTAGAAGCAGTGAAAAGTTTTTATCGAGGATGTAAGGCATATGTACATGTAGGAAGAGAAGAAAGTGATTGGTTCTCAGTGAATGTAGAATTGCGGCAGGGGTGTGTGATGTCTACATGGTTGTTTAATTTGTTTATGGATGGGGTTGTTAGGGAGGTGAATGCAAGAGTTTTGGAAAGAGGGGCAAGTATGAAGTCTGTTGGGGATGAGAGAGCTTGGGAAGTGAGTCAGTTGTTGTTCGCTGATGATACAGCGCTGGTGGCTGATTCATGTGAGAAACTGCAGAAGCTGGTGACTGAGTTTGGTAAAGTGTGTGAAAGAAGAAAGTTAAGAGTAAATGTGAATAAGAGCAAGGTAATTTGGTACAGTAGGGCTGACGGTCAAGTCAATTGGGAGGTAAGTTTGAATGGAGAAAACTGGAGGAAGTAAAGTGTGATATCTGGGAGTGGATCTGGCAGCGGATAGAACCATGGAAGCGACAGTGGATCATAGGGTGGGGGAGGGGGCGAAAATCCTGGGAGCCTTGAAGAATGTGTGGAAGTCGAGAACATTATCTCGGGAAACAAAAATGGGTATGTTTGAAGGAATAGTGGTTCCAACAATGTTGTATGGTTGCGAGGATTGGGCTATGGATAGAGTTTTGCGCAGGCTAATGGATGTGCTGAAATGAGATGTTTGAGGACAATGTGTGGTGTGAGGTGGTTTGATCGAGTAAGTAACGTAAGGGTAAGAAAGATGTGTGGAAATAAAAAGAGCGTGTTTGAGAGAGCAGAATAGGGTGTTTTGAAATGTTTTGGGCACATGAGTGAGGAAAGATTGACCAAGAGGATATATGTGTCGGAGGTGGAGGGAACGAGGAGAAGTGGGAGACCAAATTGGAGGTGGAAAGATGTAGTGAAAAAGATTTTGTGTGATCGGGGCCTGAACATGCAGGGGGGTGAAAGGAGGGCAAGGAATAGAGTGAATTGGATCGATGTGGTATACTGAGGTTGACGTGCTGTCAGTGGATTGAATCAGGGCATGTGAAGCGTCTGGGGTAAACCATGGAAAGCTGTGTAGGTATGTATATTTGCGTGTGTGGACGTATGTATATACATGTGTATCTGGGTGCATTGGGCCATTTCTTTCGTCTGTTTCCTTGCGCTACCTCGCAAACGCGGGAGACAGCGACAAAAAAATATATATATATATATATATATATATATATATATATATATATATATATATATATATATATATATATATATATTTATTTATTATACTTTATCGCTGTCTCCTGCGTTAGCACGGTAGCGCAAGGAAACAGACGAATGAATGGCCTAACCCACCCACATGAACATGTATATACATACATGTACACACACGCAAATATACGTACTTATACATCTCAGTCTATAGCTGTCATGTATAAAGCAGAGAAACCACATCCTTTCCTCATCCAGGCCCCACAAAACTTTCCCTGGTTTAACCCAGACGCTTCACATGCCTTGGTTCAATCCATTGACAGCACGTCAACCCCGGTATACCTATTCGTTCCAATTTACTCTATTTCTTGCTCGCCTTTCACCCTCCTGCATGTTCAGGCCCGATCACTCAAAATCTTTTTCACTCCATCCTTCCACCTCCAATTTGATCTTCCACTTCTCGTTCCCTCCACCTCTGACACATATGCTCATTCTCAATCTTTCCTCACTCATTCTCTCCAGGTGACCAAACCATTTCAAAACACCCTCTTAGGCTCTCTCAACTACACCCTTTTCATTACCACACATCTCTCTTACCCTTTCATTGCTTACTAAATCAAACCACCTCACAGCACACATGTTGTCCTCAAACATTTCATTTCCAACGCATCCATCCTCCTCCGCACGACTTTATTTCTAGCCCACGCCTCGCAGCCATATAACATTACTGGAAAGACTCTTTTTTCAAACATACCCATCTTTGCTTTCCGAGATAATGTTCTCGCCTTCCGCCATTTTTCAACGCTCCCAGAACTCTAGCCCCCACCCCCACCCTGTGACTCACTTCCACTTCCATGGTTCCATCCGCTACCAAATCCTCTCCCAGATATCTAAAACACTTCACTTCCTACAGTTTTTTTCCATTCAAACTTACCTCCCAGTTGACTTGTCCCCCAACTCTATTGTACCTAATAACCTTGTTCTTATTCACATTTACTCTCAGCGTTCTTCTTTCACACACTTGACCAAACTCAGTCACCAGTTCCTGCAGTTTCTCACCCGAATTAGCCCCCAATAACTGACTCACTTCCCAAACCCTGTCATCCATAACAGACTGCATACTTGCCCCTCTCTCCAAAACTCTTGCATTCTCCTACCTAACAACCCCATCAATAAACAAATCAAACAACCATGGAGACATCACGCACCCCTGTCGCAAACCAACATTCACTGAGGATCAGTCACCTTCCTCTCTTCCTACTCGTACATATGCCTTACATCCTTGATAAAAATTTTTCACTGCTTCTAGCAACTTACCTTCCACACCATTTGCTCTTAATACCTTCCACAGAGCATTTCTATCAACTCTATCATATGCCTTCTCCAGATCCATAAATGCTATATACAAATCCATATGCTTTTCTAAGTATTTCTCACATACATTCTTCAAAGCAAACACCTGATCCACAGATATTCTACCATATCTGAAACCACACTGCTCTTCCTCAATCTGATGCTCTGTACATGCCTTCACACTTTCAATAAATACCCTTCCATATAATATTCCAGCAATACTTATACTTATACTTATACCTCTGTAATTTGAGCACTCACCTTTATATCCTTTGCCTTTGTACAATGGCACTATGCAATCATTCGGCCGTTCCTCAGGCATATCACCATGAGACATACATACATTGAATATCCTTACCAACCAGTCAACAACACAGTCACCCGCTTTTTTAATGAATTCCACTGCAATACCATCCATACCCACTGCTCTACCAGCTTTCATCTTCCGCAAAGCTTTTACTACATTTTCTCTGTTTACCAAATCATACTCCCGTACCCTCTCACTTCCCACATCACCTTGACCAAAACACCCTATGTCTGCCTCTCTATCACCTGACACATTCAACAAACCTTCAAAATACTCACTCAATCTCTTTCTTACATAACCGCTATTTGTTATTACCTCCCCATTAGCCCCCTTCACCGATGTTCCCATTTGTTCTCTTGTCTTACGCGCTGTATTTACCTCCTTCCATAACATAATTTTATTCTCCATGAAATTTAATGATAATCTCACACCCCAACTCTCATTTGCCCTCTTTTTCACCCCTTGTAACTTTCTCTTGACCTGCCTCTTTCTTTTATACATCTCACAGTCATTTGCACTATTTCCCTGCAAAAACTTGTCCTAATGCCTGTCTCTTCTCTTTCGCTAATAATCTTACTTCTTCATCCCACCACTCACAACCCTTTCTAATCTGCCCACCTCTCACGCTTCTCATGCCACAGCATCTTTTGCGCCAGATATCAATGCTTCCCTAAGTACATCCCATTCCTCACCCACTCCCCTTACCTCCTATGCTCACCTTTTTCAATTCTTCACTCAGTCTCTCCTGGTACTTCCTCACATAAATCTCCTTCCCTAGCTCACTATCTCTCACCCCTCTCTTCACCCCATCATTCTGTCTTCTTTTCTGAAAACTTCTACAAATCTTCACCTTCGCCTCTACAAGATAATGATCAAACATCCCTCCAGTTGCACCTCTCGGCACATTGACATCCAAAAGTGTCTCTTTCACGCGACTATCAGTTAACACGTAATCCTATAATGCTTTTTGGCCATCCTTCTTACTTACATACGTATACTTATGTACATCTCTCTTTTTAAAAGAGTTATTCCCGATTACCAGTCCTTTTTCAGCGCACAAATCTACAAGCTCTTCAACATTTGCATTTACAACACTGAACACCCCAAATACACCAATTATTCCCCCAACTGCCACATTACTCACTTTTGCATTGAAATCACCTATCACTATAACCCGATCTCGTGCATCAAAAATACTAACACACTCACTCAGCTGCTCCGAAAACACTTGCCTCTCATGATCTTTCTTCTCATGCCCAGGTGCATAGGCATCAAAAATCACCCATCTCTCCATCCACTTTCAGTTTTACCCATATCAAACTAGAGTTTACCTTCTTACACTCTATCACATACTCCCACAACTCCTGTCTCAGGAGCAGTGCTACTCCTTCCCTTTCTCTTGTGCTCTCACCAATGCCTGACTTTACTCCCAAAACATTCATAAACCACTCTTTCCCTTTACCGTTAAGCTTCGTTTTACTCAGAGCCAAAACATCCAGATTCCTTTCCTGAAACATAATAAATATCTCTCCTTTTTTCTTATCTTGGTTATACCCACACACATTTAGACATCCCAATCTGAGCCTTGGTGGAGGATGAACACTCCCCGCGTGACTTCTTCTTTTGTTTTCCCTTTAGAAAGTTAGAATACAAGGGTGGAGGTGGGGGGAGAGGTTCTTAAATCACACACACACACACACACACACACACCCCTTGCTCCCGTCCACTTCGTTGCCTCTACTACACGTGGGGAATGCGTGGGAAACAGTCTTTCTCCCGTATCCCCAGAAATATATATATATATATATATATATATATATATATATATATATATATATATATATATATATATATATATATATATATATATATATATATATATATATATATATATATACATATATATATATATATATATATATATATATATATATATATATATATATATATATATATATATATATATATATATATATATATATATATATATATATATATATATATATATATATATATATATATATATATATGGCGATGGGAATGAATAAAGGCAGACAGTGTGAATTGTGTGCATGGGTATATATGTATGTGTCTGTGTGTGTATATATACGTGTACATCGAGATGTATAGGTATGTATATTTGCGTGTGTGGACGTGTATGTATATACATGTGTATGGGGGTGGGTTGGGCCATTTCTTTCGTCTGTTTCTTTGCGCTACCTCGCAAACGCGGGAGACAGCGACAAAGCAAAATAAATAAATAATATATATATATATATATATATATATATATATATATATATACATTTTACATATATATATATATATAAATATATATAAATATACATTTTATATATATATATATATATATATATATATATATATATATATATATATATATACATATATATATATTTTTTTTTTTTTTTTTTTTTTTTATACTTTGTCGCTGTCTCCCGCGTTTGCGAGGTAGCGCAAGGAAACAGACGAAAGAAATGGCCCAACCCCCCCCCATACACATGTACATACACACGTCCACACACGCAAATATACATACCTACACAGCTTTCCATGGTTTACCCCGGACGCTTCACATGCCTTGATTCAATCCACTGACAGCACGTCAACCCCTGTATACCACATCGCTCCACTTCACTCTATTCCTTGCCCTCCTTTCACCCTCCTGCATGTTCAGGCCCCGATCACACAAAATCCTTTTCACTCCATCTTTCCACCTCCAATTTGGTCTCCCTCTTCTCCTCGTTCCCTCCACCTCCGACACATATATCCTCTTGGTCAATCTTTCCTCACTCATTCTCTCCATGTGCCCAAACCATTTCAAAACACCCTCTTCTGCTCTCTCAACCACGCTCTTTTTATTTCCACATGTTCTCGACTTCCACACATTTTTCAAGGCTCCCAAAATTTTCGCCCCCTCCCCCACCCTATGATCCACTTCCGCTTCCATGGTTCCATCCGCTGACAGATCCACTCCCAGATATCTAAAACACTTCACTTCCTCCAGTTTTTCACCATTCAAACTCACCTCCCAATTGACTTGACCCTCAACCCTACTGTACCTGATAACCTTGCTCTTATTCACATTTACTCTTAACTTTCTTCTTCCACACACTTTACCAAACTCAGTCACCAGCTTCTGCAGTTTCTCACATGAATCAGCCACCAGCGCTGTATCATCAGCGAACAACAACTGACTCACTTCCCAAGCTCTCTCATCCCCAACAGACTTCATACTTGCCCCTCTTTCCAAAACTCTTGCATTTACCTCCCTAACAACCCCATCCATAAACAAATTAAACAACCATGGAGACATCACACACCCCTGCCGCAAACCTACATTCACTGAGAACCAATCACTTTCCTCTCTTCCTACACGTACACATGCCTTACATCCTCGATAAAAACTTTTCACTGCTTCTAACAACTTTCCTCCCACACCATATATTCTTAATACCTTCCACAGAGCATCTCTATCAACTCTATCATATGCCTTCTCCAGATCCATCAATGCTACATACAAATCCATTTGCTTTTCTAAGTATTTCTCACATACATTCTTCAAAGCAAACACCTGATCCACACATCCTCTACCACTTCTGAAACCACACTGCTCTTCCCCAATCTGATGCTCTGTACATGCCTTCACCCTCTCAATCAATACCCTCCCATATAATTTACCAGGAATACTCAACAAACTTATACCTCTGTAATTTGAGCACTCACTCTTATCCCCTTTGCCTCTGTTCAATGGCACTATGCACGCATTCCGCCAATCCTCAGGCACCTCACCATAAGTCATACATACATTAAATAACCTTACCAACCAGTCAACAATACAGTCACCCCCTTTTTTAATAAATTCCACTGCAATACCATCCAAACCTGCTGCCTTGCCGGCTTTCATCTTCCGCAAAGCTTTCACTACCTCTTCTCTGTTTACGAAATTATTTTCCCTAACCCTCTCACTTTGCACACCACCTCGACCAAAGCACCCTATATCTGCCACTCTATCATCAAACACATTCAACAAACCTTCAAAATACTCACTCCATCTCCTTCTCACATCACCACTACTTGTTATCACCTCCCCATTTGCGCCCTTCACTGAAGTTCCCATTTGCTCCCTTGTCTTACGCACTTTATTTACCTCCTTCCAGAACATCTTTTTATTCTCCCTAAAATTTAATGATACTCTCTCACCCCAACTCTCATTTGCCCTTTTTTTCACCTCTTGCACCTTTCTCTTGACCTCCTGTCTCTTTCTTTTATACATCTCCCACTCAATTGCATTTTTTCCCTGCAAAAATCGTCCAAATGCCTCTCTCTTCTCTTTCACTAATACTCTTACTTCTTCATCCCACCACTCACTACCCTTTCTAATCAACCCACCTCCCACTCTTCTCATGCCACAAGCATCTTTTGCGCAATCCATCACTGATTCCCTAAATACATCCCATTCCTCCCCCACTCCCCTTATTTCCATTGTTCTCACCTTTTTCCATTCTGTACTATTCGCCATTTCCCGCATTAGCAAGGTAGCGTTAAGAACAGAGGACTGAGCCTTTGAGGGAATATCCTCACTTGGCCCCCTCCTCTGTTCCTTCATTAGGAAAACTTAAAAACGAGAGTGGAGGATTTCCAGCCCCCGCTCCCTTCCCTTTTAGTCGCCTTCTACGACACGTAGGGAATACGTGGGAAGTATTCTTTCTCCCCTATCCCCAGGGATAATATATATATATATATATATATATATATATATATATATATATATATATATATATATATATATATATAGAGAGAGAGAGAGAGAGAGAGAGAGAGAGAGAGAGAGAGAATGTATGTATGTATATCAGCATACGTTAGAAGTATTATCCATTCGTACAACCAGGAGTGGAGATCCTCTTCCTGTTTGTGTTACCAAATAAAGACAGAATTGTCTTAGGTTATGTGTCAAAACAACATTTGTGAGGCGGCCTCCGTGCGGAGTGTAAAGTTATTATGCCCATTTCATGATCCCAGGAACACACACACTCCAGTGGTTGTGCAGTCATATATCTCCTCGGGCCCGGCTATTTCTTGGCTATATATTCTTTCAGCACGGAATACAAGATAAAAATATCCTGCAGCATTTCAAAAGAACGGGATATATTCCTTCTTTTTTTTTTTCCACGTGAGTGAAGTTTTTCCTTTCTCTCCCCTTTCTCACCCCATCTCTCTCTCTCTCTCTCTCTCTCTCTCTCTCTCTCTCTCTCTCTCTCTCTCTCTCTCTCTCTCTCTCTCTCTCTCGTCCCAACCTTTGTCGCGTAGCTCCGCCTCCGGCCAATGAGAGTGCCGGCCATGTAATATCCAGTCTCTTTGCTTGGAACGTGCCTTGCCTTCCATCTGACCACCTGCTGACAACAATCACTTTGATGCTCTGATACACACGGTTGTTGTTGTTGTTGTTGTTGTTGTCTTAATATCGTTTGTCGTTGTTCCATTTAAAAGTTCCCTTTAAAACTATTGCTCTCTTACAGTCTACTGATAGCGTACATGTTACTGAAGAGGAGGTAGCTTTTTTTTTCACCACCAGTGGCTGACATAATACTCGCAGCATCACGTAACTTGCAACACATTCGGTATACACAACAGAATGACTAGGCTTACGATATCAAGTGACTTTAGAGATGATTCTTACCGAATATAACAATATGCGTGCAACCATTTTATCATAACAATAGTCTACTTCGAATACTTGAAAGGCATCATAACTTCGCCTATCGCATACAGTTCATTTGTTATATATCTTTTTACATAAGCCAATCATTGTTGTTCACTTGTTAACTTTACTGATCATGTAGATTCGTGAATGACTGATTCAGCGCTGCCCAGGCCTTGTTAACACCTTTTCTTTAGCTATGTAGCCAATAATGTATTTCAACAATTAAGGTCCAGTATCTGTACCTTTTGCAAGCTCTATATCCTCTTTTGTGCCACTACTCGCAGGATGCGTCAGAGTGCGCAATAGACTATCACCACTTGCGGCAAAAATGAATAATCACTAAGAAAAACTCTCATAACACCATATACCTACGACTGTCTAAGCGCTAGTGACACTAGTGGTGATGACTCGTACAGTAAGCACTAAAAACATTACTAGTTCTCGACACATCACCACTGGCGTCCAGTGATCAGAGCACAACAGTACACACCTCGTATCAGACGATTGTTCCAGTAAGGTTTACCAAGTTCAAAGACTCACCAAGTTCCAATATTCATCCAGGTCTACGAATCACCCAGTTCTCAGATTCACCAGTTCTCAGATTCATATAGCTCTAAGATTTGCTTTTAAGAATCACATAATCTAAGATTTGCTCCTAGAATTCACATAGCTCTACGATTTGCTTCTAAGATTCACATAGCTCTAAGATTAGCTTAGTTTTCTCAGCACCATTCATGGTTTTTAGAGTACTTCTAGCACTAACACTACAACCAGTTGCTGCTTGCCGGCTCAAAACACCGTCATTAACTCCCACGACGTTCACACATCATCAATGGCTCATACGTGACGCAGAAAACCTCAAGCGGAAAACTCATTATTACACACAATACTACACTTTGTATTCATATTGTCTAAAATAGTGTGACGAGAATTGTTTTAATCATAAGCGGTGTTTTGGTGCCTTTGACAATACGTGACCCACGATGATACTGTAAGCACTGTATAGGCCAACTGTAGTCTAGCGAATATTCTCTTAGTAATTTGTTATGCGAGAGGGTATATCTTAATAAGCCTCTGATGGAGTTACGGGCAGGGGATGAATAACAACTTTAAATGCATACCTTGTACACCTATTTCGATTCTGTATTCCATAAGAAAGAGGATTACGTAAATAATGGTTACTATATAGTCTTCACAGATTCTAAGGCACACCTTTTCCTACGCGAAATATTTGATACAGAGGCTGGCATGGAGGTGCGTTTAATAAAAATTATACGCAAACTCTTGAGGACTTTCTGGGTGTCGTTAGTTGTCATGCTAAGTTGAGTACGAGAACAGAATATGGGTAATATTCTTCTTATCTAGCGACATTGAGCTCCTGCATGGATTCCTAAGGCTATACTCCACGGATTATTGAACATTAAAACGAGGTGGAATGAAAGCAAAGACCGAGTTATTCAGAGGAATATAAATATATAATGAAATCAAACAGCAACAGGCCACTGGGTCCTGTTAGTGACAGTAGAAGATATCAGAAACTCGTAGATTAGCGTAGTTAAAGCCACAAGGCATACTGATGTTCTGAGTGCTAGATTCCGCCAATTTGCTGATTTATTTTGAGGATTCGATATGAGGTCAGGCCAAGATTGTGTTCAGATGTAACCAAACTTTGGAGGGTGCACAACAAAGCTTGTACTGCACTCTTCCTTCTTACCCTTCTTGAAGTAAAAAGAATTTTCGTTTTCGGAACGATACGAATAATTTGCAATAGCTGTATCATTTTCTGGTGTGCAATGTTCCTTGTAGATCATGTTGTTGCTTAAGAAATACTTACACTTAGGTAGAACCCTTTACCATGCTAATCTTGCGTGCATAGTATTTTTAGAAATTTTATTTCCTCTTTACACTAAGATAACACAATATATAAAGTAGTAAAACTCACACCAATGGCCCATCTGAAAATGGCTTTAGAAGCATCAAAAGGATATCATGATAAAAGATACGAGAGAACTCCACACACCCGTCTCGCCTCTCGACAGGAGCAGGATGCGTCTCACTCCTCAGCAGGGAAGAGGACGCACTCCATGCCGACAACCGACGCCCTCACACCTTCACACACCGTGAACCTAAATGTTTCCTTTGTATATTTTTTCCATTGTTGTCATGCCTGGAGAATGTATATCCTGACAGTCCGCTAGTACAGCCTGAACCCTGTAGTGCAAGATGAAAGGATTCCCTGAGAAGCAGAGTGGCGTCTTCCATTTCGAGGATAAGCTGTGAACCTGTATAACCGGCGGTACTCAAGCAGGCCACCTCAGCCGTTTGATCAAGGGTCCTACGAAGTGATGGGAAGCCGTGACAAAGGACCAAATTCTCAAATAATCGCTGGGCCTTCCAAATGTTTTACAAGAGTTGATCCATTTTTTCTTTTTCTTTTAAGCTCTGAAAATGTGAAAATACTTGTGATGATTTATGAACTACTAATCGATACATGAATATATTACGATGCATTGCGTAAAGGAAATCTAACAAACTACCAATCAATGGAAGAATGAATTATGATGAACTTTGTAGCGGAAGTCTAACTTCTGATTTAGCCGAAGTCTGGATACTGGAGTTGCAATGAAAGAGGATATATCCTAGTATGAGTTCTAATATCATTAAAGTATTAGATTTTAGGGAGAATAAAGAAAATGTTTTGGAAGGAGGTACATAAAGTGGGTAAGACAATGGAACAAATGGGAACATCGGTGAAGGGGGATAATGGGAGGTAATAACAAATAGTGGTGATGTGAGAAGGAGATGGAGTGAGTATTTTGAAGGTTTGTTGAATGTGTTAGATGATAGAGTGGCAGATGTAGGGTATTTTGGTTAAGGTGGTGTGCGAGGTGAGAAGGTTAGGGAGAATGATTTGGTGAACAGTAAAGGTAGTGAAAACTTTGCGGAATATGAAAGCTGCCAAGGCGGCGGGTTTAGATGGTATTGCAGTGGAGTTCATTAAAAATGGGGGTGACTGTGTTGTTGACTGGTTGGTGATTATATTCAATGCATGTATGGTTCATGGTGAAGTGCCTGAGGATTGGCAGAATACATGCATAGTGACATTATAGAAAGGCAAAGGGGATAAAGGTGAGTGTTCAAATCATAGAGGTACAAATTTGTTGAGTACTCCTAGGAAATTATGTGGAAGGGTGAGAGGGTGAAGGCATGTACAGAAAATCAGTTTGGGGAAAAACAGTGTGGTTTCAGAAGTGGTAGAGCATGTGTGGATCAAGTGTTTGCTTTGAAGAATGTATGTGAGAAATACTTAAAAAAACAAATGGATTTATATGTAGCATTTATGGATCTGGAGAAGGCATATGATAGAGTTGATAGAGATGCTCTGTGCAGGATAATAAGAGTATATGGTGCGGGAGGTAAGTTGCTAGAAGCAGTGAGAAGTTTTTTATCGAGGATGTAAGTCATGTTTACGAGTAGGAAGAGAGGAAAGTGATTGGTTCTCTGTGAATGTCTGTTTACGGCAGTGGTGCGTGGTGTCTCCATGGGTGCATAATTTGTTTATGGATAGGGTTATTAGGGAGGTGAATGCAAGAGTTTTGGAGAGAGGGGCAAATATGCAGTCTCTTGTGGATGAGAGAGCTTGGGAAATGAGTCAGTTGTTGTTTGCTGATGATTCAGCGATGGTGGCTGATTCGGGTGAGAAATTGCAGAAGCTGGTGACTGAGATTAGTAAAGTGTGTGAAAAAAGAAAACAGAGTAAATGTGAATAAGAACATGGATATTAGGTAAAGCAGAGTTGAGGGACAAGTCAATTGAGAGGGAAATTTGAATGGAAAAAACAGGAGGAAGTGAAGTGTTTTAGATATATGGGAGTGGTTTTTGCAGCGGATGGAACCATGGAAGTGGAAGTGAGTCACAGGGTCGGGGAGGCGTCGAAAAATGTGTGGAAGGCTAGAACATTTTCTTGGAAAGCAAAAATGGGTATGTTTGAAGGAATATTGCTCCAAAAATGTTATATGGGTGTAAAGCGTGGACTATAGAGTTGTGCGGAGGAGGGTGGATATGCTGGAAATAAGATGTTTGAGGACAATATGAGGTGTAAGATGGTTTGATCGAGTAAATAATGAAAGGGTAAGAGAGATGGGTGGTAATAAAGAATGTTTGGTTAAGAGAGCAGAAGAGGGTGTATTGAAATGGTTTGGTCACGTGGAGAGAATGAGTGAAGAAAGATTGACAAAGGAGATATATGTTTCAGAGTTGTAGAAAATGAGGAAAAGTGGAAGTCCAATTTGGAGGAAGAAGGATGGAGTGAAAAGATATTGAGCTTTCGGGGCCTGAACATGAAGGAGGGTGAAAGGCGTGCAAGGAATAGAGTGAATTGGAACGGTGTGGTATACGTGGGTCGACGTGCTGTCAATGGATTGAACCAGGGCATGTGACGTGTCTAGGGTAAACCAGAGAAAATTTTGTAGGGACTGAATGTGAGAAGGGAGCTGTGGATTTGGTGTATTATACATAACAGCTACAGACTGAGTGTGAACGAATGTGGCCTTTCTTGTCTCTTCCTAGCGCTACCTCGCGTGCGTGCGGGAAGAAGGGGGTTATCATTTCATGTGTGGCGGGACGGCGACGGAGATGAATAAAGGCAGGAAGTAGGAATCATGAACGTGTGTATATATGTATATGTTTGTGTATGTATATATGTGTATACGCTAGAATGCATGGGTATGTATATGTACGTGTGTAGACGTGTATGTATATACATGTATATGTGGTTGAGTTAAGCCATTCTTTCCTCTGCTTCCTTGCGCTACCTCGAAAACGCGGGAGGCAGCAACAAAGTATAATAAATAAATTGATATATAAAGAAATATATATATATATATATATATATATATATATATATATATATATATATATATATATATATATATATATATATATATATATATATATATATATATCTTTCTTTTAAACTATCCGCCATTTCCCGCATTAGCGAGGTAGCGTTAAGAACAGAGGACTGGGCCTTTGTGGAATATCCTCACCAGGCCCCCCTCTGATCCTTCTTTTGGAAAATTAAAAAAAAGAAAAAAAAACGAGAGAGGAGGATTTCCAGCCTCCTGCTCCCTCCCCTTTTAGTCGCCTTCTACGACACGCAGGGAATACGTGGGAAGTATTCTTCATCCCCTATCCCCAGGGATAATATATATATATATATATATATATATATATATATATATATATATATATATATATATATATATATATATATATATATATATATATATATATATATATTTTTCTTTCAAACTATTCGCCATTTCCCGCATTAGCGAGGTAGCGTTAAGAACAGAGGACTGGGCCTTTGAGGGAATACCCTCACCTGGCCATATTCTCTGTTCCTTCTTTTGGAAAATTAAAAAAAAAAAAAAAAAAAAAAAAAAAAAAAACAAATATATATATATATATATATATATATATATATATATATATATATATATATATATACATATATATATATATATATGAATATATGATAAATGGTTGCGAGGCGTGGGCTATAGATGTATGTTCAGACATCGACCACAAAACTCTTTTTCACTCCATTTTTCCACGTCCAATTTCGTCTCCCACTTCTCCGCGTTCCCTACACCTCAGACACATATATCCTCTTGGTCAATCTTTCCTCACTCATTCTCTCCATGTGACCAAACCAATTCAAAACACCCTCTTTTGCTCTCTCAACCACACTCTTTATATCACCACACATCTCTCTTACCCTTTCACTACTTATTAGATCAAACCTCCTCACACCACATATTGTCTTCAAACATCTCATTTCCAGCACATCCACCCTCTCCTCACAACTCTATCTATAGCCGACGCCTCACAACCATAAAACATTGTTAGAACCGCTATTACTTCAAACATACCTATTTTTGCTTTCCGAGATAATATTCTCAACTTCCACGCTCTTCACCTTCAACGCTCCTAGAAATTTCGCCCCCTCCCAACCTTATGATTCACTTCCGCTTCCATGGTTCCATGCGCTGCCAAATCCACTCCCAGATATCTAAAATATTTCACTTCCTCCAGTTTTTCTCAATTTAAACTTCCCTCCAAATTAACTTGTCCCTCAACCCTACCGTACCTAATAACCTTGCTCTTATTCACATTTACTCTCAGCTTTCTTCTTTCATACACTTTACCAAACTCAGTCACCAGCTTCTGCAGTTTCTCACATGAATCAGCGACAAGCGCTGTATCATCGGCGAACAACAACTGACTCACTTCCCAAGCTCTCTCATCCACAACAGACTGCATACTTCCCCCTCTTACCAAAACTCTTGCATTCAACTCCCTAACAACCCCATCCATAAACAAGTTAAAAACATCCATGGGGACATCACGCACCCGTGCCGCAAACCGACATTCACTGAGGACCAATCACACTCCTCTCTTCCTACTCTTACACATGCCTTACATCCTCGATAAAAACTTTTTATTGCATCTAATAACTTGCCTCCCACACCATACATTCATAATACCTTCCACAGAGCATCTCTATCGTATGCCTTCTCCAGATCCATAAATGTTGCTTATAAATCCATTTGCTTTTCTAAGTATTTCTCACATACATTCTTCAAAGCAAACACTTGATCCACATATCCTTTACCACTTCTGAAACCACACTGCTCTTCCCCAATCTGATGCTCTGTACATGCCTTCATCCTCTCAATCAATTCCCTCCCTTATAACTTCCCAGGATTACTAAACATACTTATACCTCTGTAATTTGAGCGCTCACCTTTATCCCCTTTACCTATGTACAGTGGCACTATGCAAGCATTCCGCTCATCCTTAGGCACCTCACCATGTGTCATATATACATAAATAACCTTTCCAACCACTCAACAACACAATCACTCCCTTTTTTTAAAAAAATTCCACCGTAATACCATCCAACCCATTGCCTTGCCGGATTTCATCTTCCGCAAAGGTTTTACTACCTTTTCTACACACATATATATATATATATATATATATATATATATATATATACATATATATATATATATATATATATATATATATATATATATATATATATATATATATATATATATATATATGTATATATATAAATATATATATATATATATATATATATATATATATATATGTATATATATATATATATATATATATATATATATATATATATATATATATATATATATATATATATATATATATATATATATATATATATATACATATATATATATATATATATATATATATATATATATATATATATATATATATATATATATATATGGTTTGGGCACATGGAGAGAATGAGTGAGGAAAGATTGACCAACAGGATATATGTGTCGGAGGTGGAGGGAACGAGGAGAAGTGGGAGACCAAATTGGAGGTGGAGAGATGGAGTGAAAAAGATTTTGAGTGATCGGGGCATGAACATACAGGAGGGTAAAAGGCGGGCAAGGAATAGAGTGAATTGGATCGATGTGGTATACCAGGGTTGACGTGCTGTCAGTGGATTGAATCAGGGCATGTGAAGCGTCTGGGGTAAATCATAGAAAGGTGTGTGTTGCCTGGATGTGGAAAGGTAGCTGTGGTTTCGGGCATTATTGCATGACAGCTAGAGACAGTGTGAACGAATGGGGACTTTGTTGTCTTTTCCTAGCGCTACCTCGCACACATGAGGGGGGAAGGGGATGGTATTCCATGTGTGGCGAGGTGGCGATGGGAATGAATAAAGGCAGACAGTGTGAATTGTGTGCATGGGTATATATGTATGTGTCTGTGTGTGAATATATGTGTGTACATTGAGATGTATAGGGGTGTATATTTGCGTGTGTGGACGTGTATGTATATACATGTGTATGGGGGTGGGTTGGGCCATTTCTTTCGTCTGTTTCCTTGCGCTACCTCGCAAACGCGGGAGACAGCGACAAAGTAAAATGAAAATATATATATATATATATATATATATATATATATATATATATATATATATATATATATATATATATATATATATATATATATATATATATATATATATATATATATATATATATATATATATATATATATATATATATATATATATATATATATGTATATATATATATATATATGTTCTGGAAGGAGGTAAATAAAGTGCGTAAGACAAGGGAGCAAATGGGAACTTCAGTGAAGGGCGCAAATGGGGAAGTGATAACAAGTAGTGGTGATGTGAGAAGATGGAGTGAGTATTTTGAAGGTTTGTTGAATGTGTTCGATGATAGAGTGGCAGATATAGGGTGTTTTGGTCGAGGTGGTATGCAAAGTGAGAGGGTTAGGGAAAATGATTTGGTAAACAGAGAAGAGGTAGTAAAAGCTTTGCGGATGATGAAAGCCGGCAAGGCAGCAGGTTTGGATGGTAGTGCAGTGGAATTTATTAAAGAAAAGGGGGTGCCTGTATTATTGACTGGTTGGTAAGGTTATTTAATGTATGTATGACTCATGGTGAGGTGCCTGAGGATTGGCGGAATGCGTGCATAGTGCCATTGTACAAAGGCAAAGGGGATAAGAGTGAGTGCTCAGATTACAGAGGTATAAGTTTGTTGAGTATTCCTGGTAAATTATATGGGAGGGTATTGATTGAGAGGGTGAAGGCGTGTACAGAGCATCAGATTGGGGAAGAGCAGTGTGGTTATAGAAGTGGTAGAGGATGTGTGGATCAGGTGTTTGCTTTGAAGAATGTATGTGAGAAATACTTAGAAAAGCAAATGGATTTGTATGTAGCATTTATGGATCTGGAGAAGGTATATGATAGAGTTAATAGAGATTCTCTGTGGAAGGTATTAAGAATATATGGTGTGGGAGGAAAGTTGTTAGAAGCAGTGAAAAGTTTTTATCGAGGATGTAAGGCATGTGTACGTGTAGGAAGAGAGGAAAGTGATTGGTTCTCAGTGAATGTAGGTTTGCGGCAGGGGTGTGTGATATCTCCATGGTTATTTAATTTGTTTATGGATGGGGTTGTTAGGGAGGTAAATGCAAGAGTTTTGGAAAGAGGGGCAAGTATGAAGTCTGTTGTGGATGAGAGAGCTTGGGAAGTGAGTCAGTTGTTGTTCGCTGATGATACAGCGCTGGTGGCTGATTCATGCGAGAAACTGCAGAAGCTGGTGACTGAGTTTGGTAAAGTGTGTGAAAGAAGAAAGTTCAGAGTAAATGTGAATAAGAGCAAGGTCATTAGGTACAGTAGGGTTGAGGGTCAAGTCAATTGGGAGGTAAGTTTGAATGGAGAAAAACTGGAGGAAGTAAAGTGTTTTAGATATCTGTGAGTGTATCTGTCAGCGGATGGAACCATGGAAGCGGAAGTAGATCATAGGGTTGGGGAGGGGGCGAAAATCCTGGGAGCCTTGAAGAATGAGTGGAAGTCGAGAACATTATCTCGGAAAGCAAAAATGGGTATGTTTGAAGGAATAGTGGTTCCAACAATGTTGTATGGTTGCGAGGCGAGGGCTATCGATAGAGTTGTGCGCAGGAGGATGGATATGCTGGAAATGAGATGTTTGAGGACAATATGTGGTGTGAGGTGGTTTGATCGAGTAAGTAACGTAAGGGTAAGAGAGATGTGTGGAAATAAAAAGAGCGTGGTTGAGAGAGCAGAAGAGGGTGTTTTGAAATGGTTTGGGCACATAGAGAGAATGAGTGAGGAAAGATTGACCAAGAGGATATATGTGTCGGAGGTGGAGGGAACGAGGAGAAGTGGGAGACCAAATTGGAGGTGGAAAGATGGAGTGAAAAAGATTTTGTGTGATCGAGGCCTGAACAAGCAGGAGGGTGAAAGGAGGGCAAGGAATAGAGTGAATTGGATGGATGTGGTATACCGGGGTTGACGTGCTGTCAGTGGATTGAATCAGGGCATGTGAAGCGTCTGCGGTGAACCATGGAATGCTGTGTAGGTATGTATATTTGCGTGTGTGGACGTATGTATATACATGTGTATGGGTTGAGTTGGGCCATTTCTTTCGTCTGTTTCTTTGCGCTACCTCGGAAACGCGGGAGACAGCGACAAAGCAAAATAAGAAAAAAAAGAAATATATATATATATATATATATATATATATATATATATATATATATATATAAATATATATATATATATATATATATATATATATATATATATATATATATATATATATATATATATATATATATATATATATATATATATATATATATATATATATTTATTATCCCTGGGGATAGGGGAGAAAGAGTACTTCCCACGTATTCCCAGCGTGTCGTAGAGGGCGACTAAAAGGGAAGGGAGCGGGGGGCTGGAAATCCTCCCCTCTTGTTTTTATGGTTTTTTTTTCCAAAGAAGAACAGAGAAGGGGGCCAGATGAGGATATTCCCTGAAAGGCCCAGTCCTGTTTTTTTAATTCTACCTCGGTAACGCGGGAAATGGCGAATAGTATGAAAGAAAAAGATATATATATATATATATATATATATATATATATATATATATATATATATATATATATATATATATATATATATATATATATATATGCAAAGGTGAGTAATGTGGCAGTTGAGGGAATAATTGGTATACATGAGGTGTTCAGTGTTGTAAAAGGAAATGGTGAAGAGCTTGTAGATTTATGTGCTGGAAAAGGCCTTGTGATTGGGAATACCTGGCTTAAAAGGCGAGATATACATAAGTATACGTATGTAAGTAGGAGAGATGGCCAGAGAGCGTTATTGGATTACGTGTTAATTGACAGGCGCGCGAAAGAGAGACTTTTAGATGTTAATGTGCTGAGAGGTGCAACTGGAGGGATGTCTGATCATTATCTTGTGGAGGCTAAGGTGAAGATTTGTATGGGTTTTCAGAAAAGAAGAGTGAATGTTCGAGTGAAGAGGGTGGTGAGAGTAAGTTAATGTTGGGGTGAAGAGGGTGGTGAGAGTAAGTGAGCTTGGGAAGGAGACTTGTGTGAGGAAGTACCAGGAGAGACCGAGTACAGAATGGAAAAAGGTGAGAACAATGGAAGTAAGGGGAGTGGGGGAGGAATGGGATGTATTTAGGGAATCATTGATGGATTGCGCAAAAGATGCTTGTGGCATGAGAAGAGTGGGAGGTGGGTTGATTAGAAAGGTAGTGAGAGGTGGGATGAAGAAGTAAGATTATTAGTGAAAGAGAAGAGAGAGGCATTTGGACGATTTTTGCAGGGAAAAAATGCAATTGAGTGGGAGATGTATAAAAAAAGAGACAGGAGGTCAAGAGAAAGGTGCAAGAGGTGAAAAAGAGGGGAAATGAGAGTTGGGGTGAGAGAGTATCATTAAATTTTGGGGAGAATAAAAAGATGTTCTGGAAGGAGGTAAATAAAGTGCGTAAGACAAGGGAGCAAATGGGAACTTCAGTGAAGGGCGCAAATGGGGAGGTGATAACAAGTAGTGGTGATATGAGATGGAGATGGAGTGAGTATTTTAAAGGTTTGTTGAATGTGTTTGATGATAGAGTGGCAGATACAGTGTGTTTTGGTCGAGGTGGTGTGCAAAGTGAGAGGGATAAGGAAAATGATTTGGTAAACAGAGAACAGGTAGTAAAAGCTTTGCGGAAGATGAAAGCCGGCAAGGCTTTGAAGAATGTATGTGAGAAATACTTAGAAAAGCAAATGGATTTGTATGTAGCATTTATCGATCTGGAGAAGGTATATGATAGAGTTAATAGAGATTCTCTGTGGAAGGTATTAAGAATATATGGTGTGGGAGGCAAGTTGTTAGAAGGAGTGAAAAGTTTTTATCGAGGATGTAAGGCATGTGTACGTGTAGGAAGAGAGCAAAGTGATTGGTTCTCAGTGAATGTAGGTTTGCGGCAGGGGTGTGTGATGTCTCCATGGTTGTTTAATTTGTTTATGGATGGGGTTGTTAGGGAGGTGAATCCAAGAGTTTTGGAAAGAGGGGCAAGTATGAAGTCTGTTGTGGATGAGAGAGCTTGGGAAGTGAGTCAGTTGTTGTTCGCTGATGATACAGCGCTGGTGGCTGATTCATGTGAGAAACTGCAGAAGCTGGTGACTGAGTTTGATAAAGTGTGTGAAAGAAGAATGTTAAGAGTAAATGTGAATAAGAGCAAGGTTATTAGGTACAGTAGGGTTGAGGGTCAAGTCAATTGGGAGGTAAGTTTGAATGGAGAAAAACTGGAGGAAGTAAAGTGTTTTAGATATCTGTGAGTGGATCTGGCAGCGGATGGAACCATGGAAGCGGAATTGGATCATAGGGTGGGGGAGGGGGACGAAAATCCTGGGAGCCTTGAAGAATGTGTGAAAGTCGAGAACATTATATCGGAAAGCAAAAATGGGTATGTTTGAAGGAATAGTGGTTCCAACAATGTTGTATGGTTGCGAGGCGTGGGCTATGGATAGAGTTGTGCGCAGGAGGATTGATGTGCTGAAAATGAGATGTTTGAGGACAATGTGTGGTGTGAGGTGGTTTGATCGAGTAAGTAACGTAAGGGTAAGAGAGATGTGTGGAAATAAAAAGAGCGTGGTTGAGAGAGCAGAAGAGGGTTTTTTGAAATTATTTGGGCACATGGAGAGAATGAGTGATGAAAGATTGACCGAGAGGATATATGTGTCGGAGGTGGAGGGAACGATGAGAAGTGGGACACCAAATTGGAGGTTGAAAGATGGAGTGAAAAAGATTTTGTGTGATCGAGGCCTGAACATGCAGGAGGGTGAAAGGAGGGCAAGGAATAGAGTGAATTGGATCGATGTGGTATACCGGGGTTGACGTGCTGTCAGTGGATTAAACCAGGGCATGTGAAGCGTCTGGGGTAAACCATGGAAAGTTGTGTAGGTATGTATATTTGCGTGTGTGGATGTATGTATATACATGTGTATGGGGGTGTGTTGGGCCATTTCTTTCGTCTGTTTCCTTGCGCTACCTCGCAAACGCGGGAGACAGCGACAAAGCAAAAAAAAGAAAAGAAAAATATATAATGTATTTGATGATAGAGTGGCAGATATAGGGTGTTTTGGTCGAGGTGGTGTGCAAAGTGAGAGGGTTAGGGAAAATGATTTGGTAAACATAGAAGAGGTAGTGAAAGCTTTGCGGAAGATGAAAGCCGGCAAGGCAGCAGGTTTGGATGGTATTGCAGTGGAATTTATTAAAAAAGGGGGTGACTGTATTATTGACTGGTTGGTAAGGTTATTTAATGTATGTATGACTCATGGTGAGGTGCCTGAGGATTGGCGGAATGCGTGCATAGTGCCAATGTACAAAGGCAAAGGGGATAAGAGTGAGTGCTCAAATTACAGAGGTATAAGTTTGTTGAGTATTCCTGGTAAATTATATGGGAGGGTATTGTTTGAGAGGGTGAATGCATGTACAGAGCATCAGATTGGGGAAGAGCAGTGTGGTTTCAGAAGTGGTAGAGGATGTGTGGATCAGGTGTTTGCTTTGAAGAATGTATGTGAGAAATACTTAGAAAAGCAAATGGATTTGTATGTAGCAGTTATGGATCTGGAGAAGGCATATGATAGAGTTGATAGAGATGCTCTGTGGAAGGTATTAAGAATATATGGTGTGGGAGGAAAGTTGTTAGAAGCAGTGAAAAGTTTTTATCGAGGATGTAAGGCATGTGTACGTGTAGGAAGAGAGCAAAGTGATTGGTTCTCAGTGAATGTAGGTTTGCGGCAGGGGTGTGTGATGTCTCCATGGTTGTTTAATTTGTTTATGGATGGGGTTGTTAGGGAGGTAAATGCAAGAGTTTTGTAAAGAGGGGCAAGTATGAAGTCTGTTGGGGATGAGAGAGCTTGGGAAGTGAGTCAGTTGTTGTTCGCTGATGATACAGCGCTGGTGGCTGATTCATGTGAGAAACTGCAGAAGCTGGTGACTGAGTTTGGTAAAGTGTGTGGAAGAAGAAAGTTAAGAGTAAATGTGAATAAGAGCAAGGTTATTAGGTACAGTAGGGTTGAGGGTCAAGTCAATTGGGAGGTGAGTTTGAATGGAGAAAAACTGGAGGAAGTGAAGTGTTTTAGATATCTGTGAGTGGATCTGGCAGCGGATGGAACCATGGAAGCGGAAGTGGATCATAGGGTGGGGGAGGGGGCGAAAATTCTGGGGCCTTGAAGAATGTGTGGAAGTCGAGAACATTATCTCGGAAAGCAAAAATGGGTATGTTTGAAGGAATAGTGGTTCCAACAATGTTGTATGGTTGCGAGGCGTGGGCTATGGATAGAGTTGTGCGCAGGAGGATGGATGTGCTGGAAATGAGATGTTTGAGGACAATGTGTGGTGTGAGGTGGTTTGATCGAGTGAGTAACGTAAGGGTAAGAGAGATGTGTGGAAATAAAAAGAGCGTGGTTGAGAGAGCAGAAGAGGGTGTTTTGAAGTGGTTTGGGCACATAGAGAGAATGAGTGAGGAAAGATTGACCAAGAGGATATACGTGTCGGAGGTGGAGGGAACGAGGAGAAGAGGGAGACCAAATTGGAGGTGGAAAGATGGAGTGAAAAAGATTTTGTGTGATCGGGGCCTGAACATGCAGGAGGGTGAAAGGAGGGCAAGGAATAGAGTGAATTGGAGCGATGTGGTATACCGGGGTTGACGTGCTGTCAGTGGATTGAATCAAGGCATGTGAAGCGTCTGGGGTAAACCATGGAAAGCTGTGTAGGTATGTATATTTGCGTGTGTGGACGTATGTATATACATGTGTATTGGCGGGGGGGGTTGGGCCATTTCTTTCGTCTGTTTCCTTGCGCTACCTCACAAACGCGGGAGACAGCGACAAAGTATAATAAAAAAAGATAATATATATATGTAAATATATATATATATATATATATATATATATATATATATATATATATATATATATATATATATATATATATATATCACAAACTAGGAAACCACAATGCCAGCTCTTTTAACACTAATAATTGTCCATCGGTATCTCCAGGAAGTAACAGCTTTTTATTGATGACTCACTATTTTTGAAGACTTGTACTATTCTTATGTACAGTCGTACGTCAAGAAACGTTATTAGAACAAGTTATTATAGGTATAGATATATTCAAATGATGTATAAACAAAGTCAACACAATACAAAAGGAAGAATTAAGACAATTTATGGTACCAGCATATAATGCCTTAGGAATAATTTACGTCCTCTAAGTACCATGGAACGAGAAAGGCCATTAATCAGCTTAATACATTCGCTCTGTATAAAATATACATCATATCCAAACAACGTGTGTATTAACTTACCGATGTTTCTCATTTTCTATTGCTGGGAAGAGTAAATGTACCCAGGAACGCCACATCTTGAAGCCATAGGCACGGAATATACCCCACACCGTCCATATGAAGAAAAATAAACTAAAAAGAGTAACAGGTTACTGGGTCCTTTCAATATTGCTTTCAAAAGGAAAGAGATCTAAAACACAGTGAGCTAAAAGAATATAAGGAAACGTTACTTGAAGAATTTTATTATTAATCTGAGAAGGCACAATATTGAAAGTCGTGGACAAGAAAAAACTCATTCGCCAAATCTCTTTTACAACCGGTTTCAACTACTCCACTAGCCCTTTACCTCATTGGAAGTAAATGGCTTGCCCATGACGTTATGGTCATTAGAACGACTGATATCAGGCTATCCTAGCTTTCATGCCTTCTTCAACCGAAAGTATTTGAACATCTGAGTTAAACTCCTCTCTCTCTCTCTCTCTCTCTCTCTCTCTCTCTCTCTCTCTCTCTCTCTCTCTCTCTCTCTCTCTCTCTCTCTCTCTCTCTCTCTCTCTCCTATACTGAATAAGTTTAAACCCGTCTGGCTGGCTGTTATAGGGTTTGCTCTCAGTCCGGAATCATTTTGTAGATCGCCATTGTACTTTTCTTTCCGTTTCGTCTAAGTTATCTCATCTAAGATGTTCAAAAATGAGTATGATATGGAAGTTTGAGATTCATCAGGGAACTTTAATTAGTGAGGATTAGTTTCTTACTCTTGGATTCGAATGCCATATCTTTAAATCCAAACTTTTTTCGCCTTTTCTTTTTTCTGCTTCTGTATACATCTTGCTTGGCTTTAGGTCTCCAGATGTTGTCATATCCAAGTCTTTTCCCTCATTTACTTATTTTGTAGCTCTACATACTTCTTTCTGTCAGCTTGCTATTCCGTTTGTACCAGAGATGCGTGAACTTCCTCCTATACATATCAAGATTCATTTGTCTCCAGTGAGCTCAGTGCATCAAATGTCTATGTTTGTTTGAAGATGCAGATGTTCATTTTCTGCTACAGCTTTATTTCTAAGCAGAGTACTTTTTGCAAGTTTGTGATGTCTTACAACGCAACCCACTCTTCGTCATTGGTTTACTTGAGAAAAAGAACCGGTCCAAAGACTGACTCCTCAGGCACACCTCTAGTTACTTCAGGCTTAATCGTTGGTCCCTGCTTTTCTTTTTTTTCTTTTTGTGGCCAGTCAACATATTTTCTAACCACTGAAGTAAAGCCTCATATGTATAATGAAACTTAAATTTTGATAGTAATCTTTTTGATTCTGGGACTTTATCGTCAGAAAATCTAAACAGATGACACTATTTTCAACGCAGGTATTGTTTATATCTTGAGGTGAATAAGGTGGATTCGTCAAACATGAACGATTTTGGCGAGAACCAGGCTTAGAGTAGTTTGTTATGTGGTGACTCTCACAGGTGCTTTAGAATCTTGTCTTCGATGATTCTTTCCATGACTTTCCCAATTCCGAACAATCATCTTCTGTCGAAAACATGTAATCAGTTGTTTGATTTTGCTTTTCGAAACATGATAAATCTGGTCTAACTATTGACTGTCTGTTTCATGCTAGTCCGCCCGTCCACAGTCGAGGTATGATATGCACATCCATTTTGCTCTGCCAATTTACTGCACAATCTTTGAAGAGAGGTATATATCTTGTGAATATGAGAGCGTTGAGTAGGAAGTGAATGATAGATGAATTTTACATATAATCAATGACCATGAGTGTAATGTCATCCAATAGTATGTATCTGTATAAAAGAGGGAAAGAGTCGTCTTCAGACCAAAGAAA
Source organism: Panulirus ornatus (assembly GCF_036320965.1). Classification (NCBI taxonomy): domain Eukaryota; kingdom Metazoa; phylum Arthropoda; class Malacostraca; order Decapoda; family Palinuridae; genus Panulirus; species Panulirus ornatus. Next base: position 43,828,674 of record NC_092238.1, on the reverse strand, counting down.
AAGGAATCTTGATTATTGCTCTGTCCAAACTGTTGACAGGAAATCGGAAATAATACTGACGATGTAAAAAAAGACCTTTGATAGAAGCTCCTAAAAGGTGATTAGAAAATTGTAGATAAGGAATCTATCTATCAACTCTCTCTCTCTCTCTCTCTCTCTCTCTCTCTCTCTCTCTCTCTCTCTCTCTCTCTCTCTCTCTCTCTCTATGTATATATATATATATATATATATATATATATATATATATATATATATATATATATATATATATATATATATATATATATATATATATATATATATATATATATATATATATATATATATATATATATATATATATATATATATATATATATATGTATATGTATATATATATATATATATATATATATATATATATATATATATATATATATATATATATATATATATATATATATATATATATACATATATATATATATATATATATATTTTACAAGAAGGAACTCGGTCAGGTATTAACCATGACCCCGCCAAATGGACGATAATCGATTCCAATATAAAGATAAACTCTTTGATTAATAGCTGCTCAGATTCATGATCTGTTTGTAAATATTTGGAGTGAATATTGTCAAAATTCCTGGTAGGTGATAGTGATGGTGGCTGACAAGTCCCTGTCTATCGTGATAAGCAAGTCAAGGTGCTGGAAGGAAACCTGTCGGTTTCCTAAGTTATGCTCCGGTATCCAACCTGTGGAAGACGGAGGAGCCGGCTGGGTCCTCTCCCTCACCCCGCCTCACGCACCATTCGGGTAAGTTTCCAGCAGCAAGACTTTACTCCATCCCATGTTCGAACCCTTACCAATTTCACAGGGATTCCAGGGAAAGGCAGACGTTTCCTCAATATGTTTGAAGAAGTTCCTCGTACACTGAATCAGTTCTATTCTCAGACAAGTGAGAATGCAGGAAAGTTCGTCCACTTCATTCTGAAAATGAGTCCAGAACTTTGACCTGGAGGACAAAGTTTCTAAGAGTTATGTTCAGAAGGAAACTCAGATTCATTACCAAGATTAATGATCATAAGTTCTTGTTAATTAGTCCCCGAGCTGGAGGAGAAAATGGCCTGCCAGCACCTGATGGAGACGTACGAGGTTAGCATCTGATGCTGCTCATGATTCTGGTGTTGATGGGAACCTGCTCATGATCGTCATGTAGCTGGTGACCTGCTCATGATCGTCACGTACCTGGTGACCTGCTCATGATCGTCACGTAGCTGGTGACCTGCTCATGATCGTCACGCAGCTGGTGACCTGCTCATGATCGTCATGTAGCTGGTGACCTGCTCATGATTATCGCGTAGCTGGTGACCTGCTTATGATCGTGGCACTGCTGGTGACCTGCTCATGATTGTCTCGCAGCTGCTGACCTTCTCATGATCGTCGCGCAGCTGGTGACCTGCTCGTGATCGTCACGTAGCTGGCAACATGGTCATGATCGTCGCCCTGCTGGAGACCTGCTTATGATCGTCACGTAGCTGGTGACCTGCTCATGATCGTCACTTAGCTGGTGGCCGGCTCATGATCGTCACGCAGCTGGTGACCTGTTCATGATCGTCGTGCAGCAGGTGGCCTGCTCATGATCATCGCGCATCTGGTCACCTGCTCAAGATCGTCGCGTAGCTGGTAACCTGCTCATGATCGTCGAGCAGCTTGTGACCTGCTCGTGATCGTCGCGCTGCTGTTGACCTGCTCATGATCGTCGCGCAGCTGTTGATCTGCTAATGATCTTTGCGCTGCTGGAGATCTGCTCATGATCGTCGCGCTGCTGTAGACCTGCTCATGATCGTCATGTAGCTGTTGACCTACTCATAATCGTCACGTAGCTGATGATCTGCTCATGATCATCACACGGCTTATGACCTGCTCATGATCGTGACGTAGCTCGTGACCTTCTCATGATCGTCACGTAGCTGGTGACATGCTCATGATCGTCACGCACCTGGTGACCTGTTCATGATCTTGCGCAGATTGTGACCTCATGATCGTCACGTAGCTGGTGACCTGCGCATGATCGTCGCGCTGCTGGAGACCTGCTCATGATCGTCACGTAGCTGGTGACCTACTCATAATCGTCACGTAGTTGGTGATCTGCTCTTGATCGTCACACAGCTGATGACCTGTTTATGATCGTGACGTAACTCGTGACCTTCTCATGATTGTCACGTAGCTGGTGACCTGCGCATGATCGTCGCGCTGCTGGTGACCTGCTCATGATCGTCACGTAGCTGGTGACCTGCTAATGATCGTCAGGTAGCTGGTGACCTGTTGATGATCGTCGCGCAGCTGGTGACCTGCTCATGGTCGTCACGTAGCTGGTGACCTGCTAATGATCGTCAGGTAGCTGGTGACCTGTTGATGATCGTCGCGCAGCTGGTGACCTGCTCATGGTCGTCACGCAGATGGTGACCTGCTCTTGATCGTCACGTAGCTGGTGACCTGCTCATGATCGTCACGCAGCTGGTGACGTGGTCATGATCGTCATATAGCTGGTGGCCTACTCATAATCGTCACGTAGTTGGTGATCTGCTCTTGATCGTCACACAGCTAATGACCTGCTCATGATCGTGACGTAGCTCGTGACCTTCTCATGATCGTCATGCACCTGGTGACCTGTTCATGATCGTCCCGCAGATTGTGACCTCATAATCAGCGCGCAGCTGATGACCTGCGCATGATCATCGCGCTGCTGGAGACCTGCTCATGATTGTCATGTAGCTGGTGACCTGCTCATGATCGTCGCGTAGCTGGTGACCTACTCATAATCGTCACGTAGTTGGCGATCTGCTCTTGATCGTCACGTAGCTGGTGACCTGCTAATGATCGTCAGGTAGCTGGTGACCTGTTGATGATCGTCGCGCAGCTGGTGACCTGCTCATGGTCGTCACGTAGCTGGTGACCTGCTAATGATCGTCAGGTAGCTGGTGACCTGTTGATGATCGTCGCGCAGCTGGTGACCTGCTCATGGTCGTCACGCAGATGTTGACCTGCTCTTGATTGTCGCGCAGCTGGTGACCTGCTCATGATCGTCGCGCTGCTGGTGATCTGCTCACGATCGTCGCGCAGCTGGTGACCTGCTCACGATTGTCGCACAGCTGTTGACCTGCTCATGATTGCCGTGCAGCTGGTGACCTGCTTATGATCGTCGCGATGCTGGAGACCTGCTCATGATCGTCACGTAGCTTTGACCTGCTTATGATCGTCACGTAGCTGGTGGCCTCCTCATGATCGTCACGTAGCTGGTGACCTGCTAATGATCGTCACGTAGCTTGTGACCTGATCATGATCGTCACGTAACTGGTGATCTGCTCATGATCGTCACGTAGCTGGAGACCTGCTCATGATCGTCACGCAGCTGGTGACGTGCTCATGATCGTCGCGCAGCTGGTGACCTGCTCATGATCGTCGCGCTTCTAGTGACATGTTAATGATAGTCGCGCAGCTGCTTACCTGCTCATCACCGTAGCGCAGCTAGTGACCTGCTCATGATCGTCGCGCTGCTGGTGACCTGTTCATGAAAGTCGCAGTGCTGGAGACCTGCTCATACTTATCAGATAGCTGGTGACCTGCTCATGATCGTCACATAGCTGGTGACCTACTTATGATCGTCAGTTAGCTGGTGACTTGCTCATAATCGTCATGTAGCTGGTGACCTGCTTACGATCGTCACGTAGCTGGTGACCTGCTTATGATCTTGGTAGACCAGGTGATCTTGGTGCTGTCAGGCAATTCACCAAGTCACTGCCTGTGATCTTGGTGCTCCTAGTGGTCGAGGTGTTGTTGGTTATCTTGACGTTCAAAGTGTCTGTGACATTAATGGTAGTTCTAGTGTTGATGTTGTCGGTATTCTATAGGATGTCACTGTGATTGTTACTAAGGGTGTTACAATCAATTCGTACTCCAGATGATTAGCAAGTTACAGCCGACGTTTCATGGAATGGAGAGAGAGAGAGAGAGAGAGAGAGAGAGAGAGAGAGAGAGAGAGAGAGAGAGAGAGAGAGAGAGAGAGAGAGAGAGAGAGAGAGAGAGAGAGAGAGAGAGAGAGTGTGTGTGTGTGTACCCGAGGCAAAACCATAAAGTGATTTTGCCGCTGGTCAAATACAATAAAGAAAAGATGGGTAGAACGAATACTTCAAGTAACCGTGTTTATCGCTGTTTGAGGACCTCGAATACATAACACTCCCCGTCTCCATCTAAACTTCAGAGTGAAGTCTTTCGTGTCTCGTGACAAAATGAAGTCTCTCAGGTCGTGACAAGGTAAAGTCTCTTGGGAAGCGTGAGTTGTCGTAGGTTTCAATTACTCGAGTCAAGGAATTTCATTACGGAATATTTTTGTTGTACTTATATTTTCAGCTGATGTAGTTCCTTCGGTTGCTGTGTGCTACCTCCCTGACTGGTCTCGTCCGTGGCAAACAAAGACTGAGTCCAAAGATTGCTTGCAGGGCTCACCTGAGGAACATTCTGCACCAGTGGATACGAAGATAATCGAAATTGGACTTCAACCAACCTGAGAAAAGGTTACTGTAGAGGAAGAGACAGAGTAGGTATACGAACGGTGTCAGGGCACACCACGTCTCCAGCAAACCGAGACGACTGATGTGACTCAGGCAGTCATCTGCACCAGGAACATTGGACCATAAAGTACGCTGATCACTGAACGGAATTCTTGGAATGCCTTGAGAGAAACAGGATGAGAATCAATATTCTATTCATTATATTCTCTAGTATCTTGCATTGAACTATATACATAAATATATATATATATATATATATATATATATATATATATACATATAGATATATAACGAGAGGGGAGGATTTCCAGCCACCCGCTCCCTCCCCTTTTAGTCGCCTTCTATATATATATATATATATATATATATATATATATATATATATATATATATATATATATATATATATATATATATATATATATATAAATATATATACAAATGAGAGTTGGGGTGAGAGAGTATCATTAAATTTTAGGGAGAATAAAAAGATGTTCTGGCAGGAGGTAAATAAAGTGCGTAAGACAAGGGAGCAAATGGGAACTTCATTGAAGGGCGCAAATGGGGAGGTGATAACAAGTAGTGGTGATGTGAGAAGGAGATGGAGTGAGTATTTTGAAGGTTTGTTGAATGTGTTTGATGATAGAGTTGCAGATACAGGGTGTTTTGGTCGGGGTGTTGTGCAAAGTGAGAGGGTTAGGGAATATGATTTGGTAAACAGAGAAGAGGTAGTAAAAGCTTTGCGGAAGATGAAAGCCGGCAAGGCAGCAGGTTTGGATGGTATTGCAGTGGAATTTATCAAAAAAGGGGTGACTGTATTATTGACTGGTTGGTTAGGTTATTTAATGTATGTATGACTCATGGTGAGGTGCCTGAGGATTGGCGGAATGGGTGCATAGTGCCATTGTACAAAGGCAAAGGGGATAAGATTGAGTGCTCAAATTACAGAGTTATAAGTTTGTTGAGTATTCCTGGCAAATTGTATGGGAGGGTATTGATTGAGAGGGTGAAGGCATGTACAGAGCATCAGATTGGGGAAGAGCAGTGTGGTTTCAGAAGTGGTGGAGGATGTGTGGATCAGGTGTTTGCTTTGAAGAATGTATGTGAGAAATACTTAGAAAAGCAAATGGATTTGTATGTAGCATTTATGGATCTGGAGAAGGCATATGATAGAGTTGATAGACATGCTCTGTGGAAGGTATTAAGAATATATGGTGTGGGAGGCAAGTTGTTAGAAGCAGTGAAAAGTTTTTATCGAGGATGTAAGGCATGTGTACGTGTAGGAAGAGAGGAAAGTGATTGGTTCTCAGTGAATGTAGGTTTGCGGCAGGGGTGTGTGATGTCTCCATGGTTGTTTAATTTGTTTATGGATGGGGTTGTTAGGGAGGTGAATGCAAGAGTTTTGGAAAGAGGGGCAAGGATGAAGTCTGTTGGGGATGAGAGACCTTGGGAAGTGAGTCAGTTGTTGTTCGCTGATGATACAGCGCTGGTGGCTGATTCATGTGAGAAACTGCAGAAACTGGTGACTGAGTTTGGTAAAGTGTGTGAAAGTACAGTACAGTAGGGTTGAGGGTCAAGTCAATTGGGAGGTGAGTTTGAATGGAGAAAAACTGGAGGAAGTGAAGTGTTTTAGATATCTGGGAGTGGATCTGGCAGCGGATGGAAACATGGAAGCGGAAGTGGATCATAGGGTGGGGGAGGGGGCGAAAATTCTGGGAGCCTTGAAGAATGTGTGGAAGTCGAAAACATTATCTCGGAAAGCAAAAATGGGTATGTTTGAAGGAATAGTGGTTCCAACAATGTTGTATGGTTGCGAGGCGTGGACTATGGATAGAGTTGTGCGCAGGAGGATGGATGTGCTGGAAATGAGATGATTGAGGACAATGTGTGGTGTGAGGTGGTTTGATCGAGTAAGTAACGTAAGGGTAAGAGAGATGTGTGGAAATAAAAAGAGCGTGGTTGAGAGAGCAGAAGAGGGTGTTTTGAAATGGTTTGGGCACATGGAGAGAATGAGTGAGGAAAGATTGACCAAGAGGATATATGTGTCGGAGATGAAGGGAACGAGGAGAAGAGGGAGACCAAATTGGAGGTGGAAAGATGGAGTGAAAAAGATTTTGTGTGATCGGGGCCTGAACATGCAGGAGGGTGAAAGGAGGGCAAGGCATAGAGTGAATTGGAGCGATGTGGTATACCGGGGTTGACGTGCTGTCAGTGGATTGAATCAAGGCATGTGAAGCGTCTGGGGTAAACCATGGAAAGCTGTGTAGGTATGTATATTTGCGTGTGTGGACGTATGTATATACATTTGTATGGGGGTGGGTTGGGCCATTTCTTTCGTCTGTTTCCTTGCGCTACCTCGCAAACGCGGGAGCAAAACGCGTCAAAGCAAAAAAAAAAAAAAGAAAAAAAAACATATATATATATATATATATATATATATATATATATATATATATATATATATATATATATATATATATATATATATATATATATATATATATATATATATATATATATATATATATAATATATATATATATATATATATATATATATATATATATATATATATATATATATATATATATCTAAAACACTTTACTTCCTCCAGTTTTTCTCCATTCAAACTTACCTCCCAACTGACTTGACCCTCAACCCTACTGTACCTAATTACCTTGCTCTTATTCACATTTACTCTTAACTTTATTCTTTCACACACTTTACCAAACTCAGTCATCAGCTTCTGCAGTTTCTCACATGAATCAGCCAACCAGCGCTGTATCATCAGCGAACAACAACTGACTCACTTCCCAAGCTCTCTCATCCCCAACAGACTTCATACTTGCCCCTCTTTCCAAAACTCTTGCATTCACCTCCCTAACAACCCCATCCATAAATAAATTAAACAACCATGGAGACATCACACACCCCTGCCGCAAACCTACATTCACTGAGAACCAATCACTTTCCTCTCTTCCCACACGTACACATGCCTTACATCCTCGATAAAAACTTTTCACTGCTTCTAACAACTTGCCTCCCACACCATATATTCTTAATACCTTCCACAGAGCATCTCTATCAATTCTATCATATGCCTTCTCTAGATCCATAAATGCTACATACGAATCCATTTGCTTTTCTAAGTGATTCTCACTTACATTCTTCAAAGAAGGAAACACTTGATCCACACATCCTCTACCACTTCTGAAACCACACTGCTCTTCCTCAATCTGATGCTCTGTACATATTTATATATATATATATATATATATATATATATATATATATATATATATATATATATATATATATATATATCCCTGGGGATAGGGGATTAAGAATACTTCCCACGTATTCCCTGCGTGTCGTAGAAGGCGACTAATAGGGGAGGGAGCGCGGGGCTGGAAATCCTCCTCTCTCGTTTTTTTTTTTTTTTTTTTTTCTTCCAAAAGAAGGAACAGAGAATTGGGCCAGGTGAGGGTATTCCCTCAAAGGCCCAGTCCTCTGTTCTTAATGCTACCTCGCTAACGCGGGAAATGGCGAATAGTTTAAAAGAAAAAAAAGAAATATATATATATATATATATATATATATATATATATATATATATATATATATATATATATACGTTGAAATATATAGGTATGTATATGTGCGTGTGTTTACGTGTATATATATATATATACATTCTTTCGTCTCTTTCCTTGCGCTACCTCTCTGGCGCGGGAGACAGCAACTAAATTTAAGACAAAAAAAAGCCGCATTCGTTTACATTTAGTCTATTAAGCTATTACATTCAGAACCCAAAGTTCATTTTCTCTATTTGATTTTCCTTGCTGCACGTACGTGTAATTGGCCCCCACCTGTGGTGGTCGATTCAGATCCTAACTCCTCCATGTTTTACATGCTAAAAATTCAGTGAAGCATCACCTGATCATTTTCATCAATCTTTGGCCAAGTACCTGAATTTCAGCCAAATTACTATAATACCTTATTTTCATTTCTTCCTGAGTGAGAAATATAATGACTGGGTTTGTTCAGTCTATTCTTTTCCTATTGGGGTGCCGTAGCACCGTGCGAAGTATCATACACCAGTGAATCTTTTTCGTAACTAAGTTTACCATCATAGATTGTCTCTCTTACGTAAGAATATTCTAACACCGAAAATATTAGTTGCCATAAGAGAGAAAAAATAAGTAGGCCACTTTTATCCTTCCGGATATTCCCAGTTATCATGAATAATGTTACATTAAGGATCCGGGACAACGCACGCGGCACATTACTGAAAATGTGTCAGAAAGTTAACGATAACAGTAAATGACCCGGGAAACCTGTCAAACAATTTCGAAGTCTGGCGCTGGAGAGTCTCCGAGGGAAGACGGAAATAACAGATTACGACACTGACCCTTCACAGTTTGACGTAAGAATTTGCAAGATAGTGGAAAGATAAATCTTCGATAAAAAGAGAAAAACATTAAAGCTCCCATGGTTATTCTGACACAATTAACGACCAGGAAATACTCAGATTCTTATAACGCCATCAAACTCGAGGAACAACAATAAAACCTAACCTACACAGTTTACAACAGGAATTAGTTGAGTCCAGTCTATAAAACATACGTAAGTGCTATGCAAGACGTGAATCAAGAGAAACGACGCCAGGTACGAAATGGAAGAAATATGAAACCCTCATACCCATGTGTATGTGAGGCAGAAAAAACAAAACAAACAAGAAAGCAACTAGGGCCAAGCAGGGAAACTTGACAGCCATTGTAGTGCTGGCTCATTGTATCACTGTCCGTAGCCCTTCAGAAGGTAATATCTTACTGTTCGGTGACTGCCTGCCACCCACTCACTACCTGTGTGTGTGCGTGTGTGTGTGTGTGTGTGTGTGTGTGTGTGTGGCAGCATGTGTTGATGGAAACAATTGTGAACTCTAAGGCAAGAAGGAAACCACTTTCACTCTCTCTGACAGACAAAGACTGGTACATGTTTTTCCCAAACTCACATGACACTCCGTATTCTTGATCCCAGTTAAGAATACGGAACACACAATGCCAAGAAAAGGACTCAGGAAGTTAATGATAATTGTGAGAGACAGAAGAAACTTCTCAGACAGTTGGGAAGTCTGACGGGAGAAAAGTCATCCAGTCGACGCAAACAGAGGAATTGAAAGACGCTGACTCTTACACATATTCCATCAAAGAGTTTCAAGGTGTCGTCAACACGTAAACGTGCAACCATCACTTACATATTTTTTGTTGAGACAAGAGAGAAGGTGGGGAAATGGATGGGCCTCGGGCTTAATTTCCAGAATTTACAGTGACGTGCTCGTATATATTAGAGGAAAACATATTTGATTTTGTCTGTCATTTTCATGAGTGAAATCGGCTTTGTTATGAAGTAGACAATCCTTACTTATTAATTCTTTTTTTCTTGTTAATATGCAAATAAATTTAGTTCAAGAAGAAAAGATGATCGTGCACAGGCTTCCTTAGTTTCTAATTCTGTCCAAATATAACATGATAACGTCTGGTGATTATAACACAAAGACTTTATATATCTAGATTTCAGATTAAGTGAATATGATGTGTAAAAGCATTTTTGTAAAACTAGTCATTTAAAATAGTTCATATATGCAATTTCCTGAGCTTAAAACGGAAACTCAAACAGAAATCGCAAATACTTGCAGTCTATGTTATAACCAGTCATTTTCATCAGGTCATCTGTAACAAAGGCGATGTGGTATGGATACGCCTTAACATAAGAAGCTAATATCATCTTTCCCTGGTCATGATGCTGCTGGTATACCACATGGGACACTCAGCACAATTGCGAGAGGCGTGCAAGAAATATACAGAATTGGAACGATGTGGTATATCGGATTCGATGTGACGTCATTGAACTGAACCAGGATGTGGATAGGGAGCTGAGTATGAACGGAAGTGGCCTTTTTAGTCTGTTTCCTGGCGCTACCTCGCTGAAGCAGGTAATAGCGATGCTGTATCATGTGTGGCGGGATAGCGACAGGAATGGATAAAACCTAGCAAGCATAGGTATGTAGGTGTGTAAATATGAATATGTGCGTGTAAAAGCGTAATATATATATGTATATATATATATATATATATATATATATATATATATATATTTTTTTTTTTTTTTTTTTTTTATACTTTGTCGCTGTCTCCCGCATTTGCGAGGTAGCGCAAGGAAACAGACGAAAGAAATGCCCCCCCCCCCCCCATACACATGTACATACACACGTCCACACACGCAAATATACATACCTACACAGCTTTCCATGGTTTACCCCAGATGCTTCACATGCCTTGATTCAATCCACTGACAGCACGTCAACCCCTGTATACCACATCGCTCCAATTCACTCTATTCCTTGCCCTCCTTTCACCCTCCTGCATGTTCAGGCCCCGATCACACAAAATCTTTTTCACTCCATCTTTCCACCTCCAATTTGGTCTCCCTCTTCTCCTCGTTCCCTCCACCTCCGACACGTATATCCTCTTGGTCAATCTTTCCTCACTCATTCTCTCCATGTGCCCAAACCATTTCAAAACACCCTCTTCTGCTCTCTCAACCACGCTCTTTTTATTTCCACACATCTCTCTTACCCTTACGTTACTTACTCGATCAAACCACCTCACACCACACATTGTCCTCAAACATCTCATTTCCAGCACATCCATCCTCCTGCGCACAACTCTATCCATAGCCCACGCCTCGCAACCATACAGCATTGTTGGAACCACTATTCCTTCAAACATACCCATTTTTGCTTTCCGAGATAATGTTCTCGACTTCCACACATTTTTCAAGGCTCCCAAAATTTTCGCCCCCTCCCCCACCCTATGATCCACTTCCGCTTCCATGGTTCCATCCGCTGACAGATCCACTCCCAGATATCTAAAACACTTCACTTCCTCCAGTTTTTCTCCATTCAAACTCACCTCCCAATTGACTTGACCCTCAACCCTACTGTACCTAATAACCTTGCTCTTATTCACATTTACTCTTAACTTTCTTCTTCCACACACTTTACCAAACTCAGTCACCAGCTTCTGCAGTTTCTCACATGAATCAGCCACCAGCGCTGTATCATCAGCGAACAACAACTGACTCACTTCCCAAGCTCTCTCATCCCCAACAGACTTCATACTTGCCCCTCTTTCCAGGACTCTTGCATTTACCTCCCTAACAACCCCATCCATAAACAAATTAAACAACCATGGAGACATCACACACCCCTGCCGCAAACCTACATTCACTGAGAACCAATCACTTTCCTCTCTTCCTACACGTACACATGCCTTACATCCTCGATAAAAACTTTTCACTGCTTCTAACAACTTGCCTCCCACACCATATATTCTTAATACCTTCCACAGAGCATCTCTATCAACTCTATCATATGCCTTCTCCAGATCCATAAATGCTACATACAAATCCATTTGCTTTTCTAAGTATTTCTCACATACATTCTTCAAAGCAAACACCTGATCCACACATCCTCTACCACTTCTGAAACCGCACTGCTCTTCCCCAATCTGATGCTCTGTACATGCCTTCACCCTCTCAATCAATACCCTCCCATATAATTTACCAGGAATACTCAACAAACTTATACCTCTGTAATTTGAGCACTCACTCTTATCCCCTTTGCCTTTGTGCAATGGCACTATGCACGCATTCCGCCAATCCTCAGGCACCTCACCATGAGTCATACATACATTAAATAACCTTACCAACCAGTCAACAATACAGTCACCCCCTTTTTTAATAAATTCCACTGCAATACCATCCAATCCTGCTGCCTTACCGGCTTTCATCTTCCGCAAAGCTTTTACTACCTCTTCTCTGTTTACCAAATCATTTTCCCTAACCCTCTCACTTTGCACACCACCTCGACCAAAACACCCTATATCTGCCACTCTGTCATCAGACACATTCAACAAACCTTCAAAATACTCATTCCATCTCCTTCTCACATCACCACTACTTGTTATCACCTCCCCATTTACGCCCTTCACTGAAGTTCCCATTTGCTCCCTTGTCTTACGCACCCTATTTACCTCCTTCCAGAACATCTTTTTATTCTCCCTAAAATTTACTGATAGTCTCTCACCCCAACTCTCATTTGCCCTTTTTTTCACCTCTTGCACCTTTCTCTTGACCTCCTGTTTTTTTTTGTTTTTTTTTGCTTTGTCGCTGTCTCTCGCGTTTGCGAGGTAGCGCAAGAAAACAGATGAAAGAAATGGCCCAACCCACCCAGATACACATGTATATACATACGTCCACACACGCAAATATACATACCTACACAGCTTTCCATGGTTTACCCCAGACGCTTCACATGCCCTCATTCAATCCACTGACAGCACGTCAACCCCGGTATACCACATCGATCCAATTCACTCTATTCCTTGCCCTCCTTTCACCCTCCTGCATCTTCAGGCCCCGATCACACAAAATCTTTTTCACTCCATCTTTCCACCTCTAATTTGGTCTCCCACTTCTCCTCGTTCCCTCCACCTCCGACACATATATCCTCTTGGTCAATCTTTCCTCACTCATTCTCTCCATGTGCCCAAACCATTTGAAAACTCCCTCTTCTGCTATCTCAACCACGCTCTTTTTATTTCCACACATCTTTCTTACCCTTACGTTACTTAGTCGATCAAACCACCTCACACCACACATTGTCCTCAAACATCTCATTTCCAGCACATCCATCCTGCTGCGCACAACTCTATCCATAGCCCACGACTCGCAACCATAAAACATTGTTGGAACCACTATTCCTTCAAACATACCCATTTTTGCTTTCCGAAATAATGTTCTCGACTTCCACACATTCTTCAAGGCTCACAGGATTTTCGCCCCCTCCCCCAACCTATGATCCACTTCCGCTTCCATGGTTCCATCCGCTGCTAGATATATATATATATATATATATATATATATATATATATATATATATATATATATATATATATATATATATATATATATATATATATATATATATTATATATATATATATATACATATATATATATATATATCTTTTTTCTTTCTTTCAAACTATTCGCCATTTCCCGCATCAGCGAGGTAGCGTTAAGAACAGAGGACTGGGCCTTTACCTGACCCAATTCTCTGTTCCTTGTTTTGGAAAATTAAAAAAAAACGAGAGGGGAGGATTTCCAGCCCCCCGCTCCCTCCCCTTTTAGTCGCCTTCTACGACACGCAGGGAATACGTGGGAAGTATTCTTTCTCCCCTATCCCCAGGGAAGTATATATATATATATATATATATATATATATATATATATATATATATATATATATATATATATTATCCCTGGGGATAGGGGATTAAGAATACTTCCCACGTATTCCCTACGTGTCGTAGAAGGCGACTAAAAGGGGAGAGAGCGGGGGGCTGGAAATCCTCCCCTCTCTTTTTTTTTTTTTTTTTTTTTTTTTAAAAGAAGGAACAGAGAATTGGGCCAGGTGAGGGTATTCCCTCAAAGGCCCAGTCCTCTGTTCTTAATGCTACCTCGCTAACGCGGGAAATGGCGAATAGTTTAAAAGAAAAAAAAAATATATATATATATATATATATATATATATATGTATATATATATATATATATATATATATATATATATATATATATATATATATATATATATATATATATATATATATATATATATATATATATATATATATATATATATACATATATATATATATATATATATATATATATATATATATATATATATATATATATATATATATATATATATATATATATATATATATATATATATATATATATATATATATATATATATATATATATATATATATATATATATATACATATATAAGTATATATATATATATATATATATATATATATATATATATATATATATATATATATATATATATATATATATATATATATATATATATAATATATATATATATATATATATATATATATATATATATATATATATATATATATATATATATATATATATATATATATATATATATATATATATATATATATATATATATGAAAGTATATATACATATATATATACATCCTCCCACATCATATATTCTTAATACTTTCCAGAGAGCATCTCTATCAACTCCATCATATGCTTCCTCCAGGTTCACAAATGCTACATACAAATCCAAATCCATTTGTGTTTCTAAGTATTTTTAACATACATTCTTCAAAGCAAACACCTGATCCACAGATCCTCTACCACTTCTGAAACCACACTGCCCTTCCGCAATCCGATGCTCTGTACATGCCTTCACCCTCTCAATCAATACCGTCCAATATAATTTCCCAGAAATACTCAACAAACCTATACCTCTGTAATCTGAACACTCAACTTTATCCTCTTTGTCTTTGTACAATTGAACTGTGCGTGCATTCCGCAAATAGTGAGGCACTTCACTATGAACTATAGATATATAAATCATCCTTACTAACCATTCAACAACAGATTCACCAGCTTTTTTGATAAATTCCACTGCAATACCATCCAAACCCGCTGCCTTGCTAGCTTTCATCTTCCACAAAGTTTTCACTACCTCTTCTCTGTTTACCAAACTATTCTCCCTAACCCTCTCACTTCGCAAACCACCTAGACCAAAACACCCTATATCTGCCACTCTATCATTTAACACATTCAAAAAACCTTCAAAATGCTCACTTCATCATCTTCTCACATTACCACTACATGTTATTATCTCCCCATTAGCCCTTTTTCACCGATGTTCCCATTTGTACTCTTGTCTTATGTACTATATTTACCTCCTTCCAAAACATCTTTATATTCTCCCTAAAATTTAATGATTCCCTCTCACTCCAGCTTTCATTTGCCATCTTTTTCCCTTCTTGCACCTTTCTCTTCACCTGTTGCCTCTTTCTTTTATACATCTCCCAGTCATTTGCACTATTTTCCTGCCTCTCTCCTCTCTTTCACTAACAATCTTACTTCATCCCACCACTCACCACCCTTTCTAATCTGACTACCTCCCACGCTTCTCATGTCACAAGAATCTTTTGTGCAAGCCATCACTGCTTCCCTAAATACATCCCATTCCACCCAAACTCCCCTTACCTCCTTTGCTCTCACCTTTTTCTATTCTGCACTCAGTCTCTCCACGTACTTCCTCGCACAGGTCTCCTTCCCAAGCTCACTTACTCTCACCACTCATTTCACCACAACATTCTCTCTTCTTTTCTGAAAACCCCTACGAATCACCTTCACCTCCACAAGATAATGATCAGACATCCCTCCAGTTGCACCTCTCAGCACATTATCATCTAAAAGTCTCTCTTTCGTGCGCCTATCAAATAACACGCAATGCAATAACGCTCTCTAGTCATCTCTCCTAATTACTTACGTATACTTATGTATATCTCTCTTTTTAAACCAGGTATTCCCAATCAAAAGTCCTTTTTCAGCACATGAGTCTACAAGCACCTCACCATTTCAATTTATAACACTGAACATCCCATGTATACCAATTATGCCCTCAACTGCCACATTACTCACCTTTACATTCAAATCACCCATCACTTTAACCTGGTTTCGTGCATCAAAGCTACTAACACATTCACTCCGCTGCTTCCAAAACACTTGCCTCTCATGATCTTTCTTCTCATGCCCAGGTGCATATGCACCAATAATCACCCATCTCTCTCCATCAACTTTCAGTTTTACCCATATTAATCTAGATTTTACTTTCTTACACTCTATTATATACTCCCACTACTCCTGTTCAGGAGTAGTGCTACTCCTTCCCTTGCTCTTGTCCCCTCACAAACCCTTGACTTTACTCTCAAGACGTTCCCAAACCACTCTTTCCCTTTAACCTTGAGCTTCGTAAATGTATCATGGTAAGGAATGGTAATCGCTACACCAAAGAGTTCCGTATGACTGGAAAAAAACGTACATAGCTTCAGTCATGATATCTCGCTATGAACATTATCTGTGTCTCTGCTGGCGCTATGAGAACTGAGTGAAGTACGAAGTTTTTTGAACACAAACCCTGAAAGACGCGCGCATTAGAATGAATCACTAGTGATATCATGAGTAACCATGAGCACCTTACGGATGTAGGATCATTCTGTGCATGACTAAATGCCGAAGGGGAAATTGTATGAACATCATGATGTGAGTACTTTATAAGACAGTGATGAAACTTGAAGCTCTACGCGAGCCTCTGACGGTATCTGAATACTATTATGTCCACTGACGATGTTCGAAGTTGTGGACCTTTTGTTTTTATCATCATCAATGTTTGTGATTACTAATCCTTTTACACTTATTTGCTTCGTCTGCTAAACTTGTTCATGCATCATTTCTCTCCTCTTGTGTGTAGACGCAAACCACAGCCCGAGCTAGGTACCCATTTATCACCCAACCCCAAGGGAAGGATGAACTTAAAGAAATAATACAAACAATACCATTCATTACTCTCATTATACACACACACACACACACATACACACACACACACGCACACACACACACACACACACACACACACACACACACACACACACACATCATCTCAGGTAGTTGGACAATGCTTTTGCTTTTCACTTCAGAACTTCATTTTCTGATCTTTTATTTCTTCGTTTCCATTCCCAATACTTTTTTTTCCAGTCTGCTCCATGGGACAAACATTCTAACTGTCTTGTCTCTGAACAAACCAACTGGGATGAACGGCTGGGCGTGGATGTGGGTCGACTGCCGTGTCCATGATTCGAACCTGGGCGCTCCCATGCGTGAATCAAATTCAGCTGCACTAACCATTACGCCATGGAAGGCCCTGTGATCCTGTTAGTGTTATAAGTATCATAAACAACTGGGTGCGTTGTAAAGCCTGTTTGAGCAATTGTTGGTGTGCGCAGTATATGGACCATGTATGAACTTTTGTGTTAATTCTTTACACTGTTTGAGATACCGATTATTACCTAAAAAATTTCGAGCCATTGATTGTGTTGTTATCAAGGTGGGACGCTATTTGTGTTGTAATCACTGTGTGACACTAGTTGTGTTGGGAGCTCATCTGACAATGGTTTGTTGTAAGCCTAATATAACACTGCTTGCATTAGAAATATTCGGTGATATTTTTTGTTGCGAAATCAATCAAACACTGTGTGAAACTGGTTGTGTTGTGAGCACTGTGTGACACTGGATGTATCATGAGCATTTTGCAACACTAATTCACTATGAGTACCGTGGTGCATTGAATATGTTATGAGCACTGTGAGATACTGGCTGTGTTTTGAGCACGCTAATTACCTATTTGGTAGTGTACCTCATTTTGCTCTATTGGGTGGGGGTTACACTCGTGCGGTCCCAACTCTTGAACGCTTTCTGCCATCATACAAGTTTTCAAACATATGTTTGCTGTCTGCAGTTTCTCCATCTTCATCCAGTTCATGCCATCCATCGTCCACTATTATGCAATAAACGTTTTTCTTTGCTTTTTTTTAACAAGTTTCTTGCTTAAATTCATTTTATATTTTCTGGTTGTTCTATCCCTACATCTTTCGAAAAACTCTTCGTAAGCAACATCAATTACTATTCAAAACTAACAGGCTGTAAGGAGGTCATTTCTCATTCTTCAGTCTTTCAAGGTGGGCAAATCAAAAGCCTCCCGCCTTTCCCTGTAGCTTAGCTCTCTTAGTTCTGGCACGCCTTCCTCCAGACCTTCGATAATAGTTCTGTGTACTTCTTCTTCAGGTATGGTGACCAAACTTGATTGTACTGTGAGCATTGTAAGACACAAGCTGTGTTGTGATTATTATGTGACATTGGTTGTGTTCTCGATACTAAATGACACTCACTGGTATGCAAGCACTGTGTGATGCTTTTTGCGTTGTGAACAGTGTGACACTGTTTACGTTGTGAGCAGTGTTTGACATTGTTTGTGTTGTGAGCACCGTATCACACTGGTTGCTGCATGAAAAATGTGACATTGTTTGTATTATGAGTAATTTTAGAGCTTTATGACACTATTGCGAGCATTGTTGTGAGCTGAAGGCTAATTCTAAGGTCTTTGTGAGTCATTTCTTTTATACAGAGCACTTTGAGAGCTCTCTACATGCTTACACCCTCTCAATCAATACCCTCCCATATAATTTACCAGGAATACTCAACAAACCTATACCTCTGTAATTTGAGCACTCACTCTTATCCACTTTGCCTTTGTACAATTGCACTATGCAAGCATTCCGCTAATCCTCAGGCACTTCACCATGAATCATACATACATTAAATAAACTTACCAACCAATCAACAATACAGTCATCCCCTTTTTTAATAAATTCCACTGCAATACCATCCAAACCTGCTGCCTTGCCGGCTTTCATCTTCCGTAAAGCTATTACTACCTCTTCTCTATTTACCAAATCATTTTCCCTAACCCTCTCACTTTGCACACCACCTAGACCAAAACACCCTATATCTGCCACTCTATCATCAAACACATTCAACAAACCTTCAAAATACTCACTCCATCTCCTTCTCACATCACCACTACTTGTTATCACCTCCCCATTAGCCCCCTTCACTGAAGTTCCCATTTGCTCCCTTGTCTTACGCATTATATTTACCTCCTTTCAAAACATCTTTTTATTCTCCCTGAAATTTAATGATATTCTCTCACCCCAACTCTCATTTGCCCTCTTTTTCAACTCTTGCACCTTTCTCTAGACCTCCTGCCTCTTTGTTTTATACCTCTCCCACTCATTTGCATCTTTTCCCTGCAAAAATCGTCCAAATGCGTCTCTCTTCTCTTTCACTAATAATCTTACTTCTTCAATCCACCACTCACTACCTTTTCTAATCAACCCACCTCCCACTCTTCTCATGCCACAAGCATCTTTTGCGCAAGCCATCACTGATTCCCTAAATACATCCCATTCCTCCCCCACTCCCCTTATCTCCTTTGTTCTCACCTTTTTCCATTCTGTACTCAGTCTCTCCTGGTACTTTCTCACACAAGTCTCCTTCCCAAGCTCACTTACTCTCACCACTCTCTTCACCCCAACATTCTCTCTTCTTTTCTGAAAACCCCCATAAATCTTCACCTTCGCCTCCACAAGATAATGATCAGATATCCCTCCAGTTGCACCTCTCAGCACATTAACATCCAAAAGTCTCCCTTTCGTGCGTCTATCAATTAACACGTAATCCAATAACGCTCTCTGGCCATCTCTCTTACTTACATACGTATACTTATGTATATCTCGCTTTTTAAACCAGGTATTCCCAATCACCAGTCCTTTTTCAGCACAGAAATCTCCAAGTTCTTTCACCATTTCCATTTACAACACTGAACACTCCATGTATACCAATTATTCCCTCAACTGCCATATTACTCACCTTTGCATTGAAATCACCCATCACTATAACCCGGTCTTGAGCATCAAAACCACTAACACACTCATTAAGCTGCTCCAAAAACACTTGCCTCTCATGATCTTTCTTCTCGTGCCTAGGTGCATATGCACCAATAATCACCCATCTCTCTTCATCAACTTTCAGTTTTACCAATATCAATATAGAATTTACTTTCTTACACTGTATCACAAACTCCCACAACTCCTGATTCAGGAGTAGTCTACTCCTTCCCCTGCTCTTGTCCTCTCACTAACCCCTGACTTTACTCCCAAGACATTCCCAAACCACTCTTACCCTTTACCCTTTAGGTTCGTTTCACTCAGAGCCAAAACATCGAGGTTCCTTTCCTCAAACATACTACCTATCTCTCCTTTTTTCTCATCTTGGTTAAATTCAGACACATTTAGACACCCCAATCTAGGCCTTCGATCAGGATGAGCACTCCTTGCGTGACTCCTTCTGTTTCCCATTTTAGAAATTTAAAATACAAGAACGGGAGGGTTTCTGGCTCTGTGGATCAGGTGTTTGCTTTGAAGAATGTATGTGAGAAATTCTTAGAAAAGCAAATGTAATTGTAGTAAGCATATGGATCTGGAGAAGGCATATGATAGAGTTGATAGAGATTCCCTGTGGAAGGTACTAAGAATATATGGTGTGTGAGGCAAGTTGTTAGAAGCAGTGAAAAGTTTTTATCGAGGATGTAAGGCATGTGTACGTGTAGGAAGAGAGGAAAGTGATTGGTTCTCAGTGAATGCAGGTTTGCGGCTGTGGGGTGTAATGTCTCCATTGTTGTTTAATTATTTATGGATGGGGTTGTTAGGGAGGTGAATGCAAGACTTTGGAAAGAGGGGCAAGTATGCAGTCTGTTGGGGATGAGAGAGCTTGGGAAGTGAGTCAGTTGTTGTTCGCTGATGATACATCGCTGGTGGCTGATTCATGTGAGAAACTGCAGAAGCTGGTGACTGAGTTTGGTAAAGTGTGTGAAAGAAGAGAGTTAAGAGTAAATGTGAATAAGAGCAAGGTTTTTAGGTACAGTAGGGTTGAGGGTCAAGTCAACTGGGATGTAAGTTTGAATGGAGAATAACTGGAGGAAGTAAAGTGTTTTAGATATCTGGGAGTGGATCTGGCATCGGATGGAACCATGGAAGCGGAAGTGAATAATAGGGTGGGGGAGGGAGTGAAACTCCTGGGAGACTTGAAGAATGTTTGGAAGTTGAGAACATATTCTCCGAAAGCAAAAATGGGTATGTTTGAAGGAATAGTGGTTCCAACAATGTTGTATGGTTGCGAGGCGTGGGCTATGGATAGAGTTGTGCGCAGGAGGATGGATATGCTGGAAATGAGATGTTTGAGGACAATATGTGGTGTGAGGTGGTTTGATCGAGTAAGTAATGTAAGGGTTAGAGAGATGTGTGGAAATAAAAAGAGCGTGGTTGAGAGAGCAGAAGAGTGTGTTTTGAAATGGTTTGTGCACATGGAGAGAATGAGTGAGGAAAGATTGACCAAGATGATATATATGTCGGAGGTAGAGGGAACGAGGAGAAGTGGGAGACCAGATTGGAGGTGGAAAGATGGATTGAAAAAGATTTTGAGTGATCGGGGCCTGAACATGCAGGAGGGTGAAAGGCGGGCAAAGAATAGAGTGAATTGGATCGATATGGTATACCGGGGTCGACGTGCTGTCAAGGGATTGAGTCAGGGCATGTTAAGTGTCTGGGGTAAACCATGGAAAGGTTTGTGGGGCCTGGATGTGGAAAGGGAGTGGTTTTTCGGACATTATTACATGATAGCTAGAGACTGAGTGTGAGCTAATAGGGCCTTTGTTGTGTTTTCCAAGCGCTACCTCGCACACATGAGGGGGGAGGGGGATGTTATTCCATGTGTGGCGAGGTGGCGATGGGAATAAATAAAGGCAGACAATATGAATTATGTACATGTGTATATATGTATATGTCTGTGTGTGTATATATATGTGTACATTGAGATGTATAGGTATGTATATTTGCGTGTGTGGACGTGTATATATATATATATATATATATATATATCTATATATATATATATATATATATATATATATATATATATATATATATATATATATATATATATATATATATATATATATATATATATATATATATATATTTATATATATATATATATATATATATATATATATATATATATATATATATATATATATATATATATATATATATATATATATATATATATATATCGAGGATGTAAGGCATGTGTACGTGTAGGAAGAGAGGAAAGTGATTGGTTCTCAGTGAATGTAGGTTTGCGGCAGGGGTGTGTGATGTCTCCATGGTTGTTTAATTTGTTTATGGATGGGGTTGTAAGGGAGGTAAATGCAAGAGTCCTGGAAAGAGGGGCAAGTATGAAGTCTGTTGGGGATGAGAGAGCTTGGGAAGTGAGTCAGTTGTTGTTCGCTGATGATACAGCGCTGGTGGCTGATTCATGTGAGAAACTGCAGAAGCTGGTGACTGAGTTTGGTAAAGTGTGTGGAAGAAGAAAGTTGAGAGTAAATGTGAATAAGAGCAAGGTTATTAGGTACAGTAGGGGTGAGGGTCAAGTCAATTGGGAGGTGAGTTTGAATGGAGAAAAACTGGAGGAAGTGAAGTGTTTTAGATATCTGGGAGTGGATCTGTCAGCGGATGGAACCATGGAAGCGGAAGTGGATCATAGGGTGGGGGAGGGGGCGAAAATTCTGGGAGCCTTGAAAAATGTGTGGAAGTCGAGAACACTATCTCGGAAAGCAAAAATGGGTATGTTTGAGGGAATAGTGGTTCCAACAATGTTGTATGGTTGCGAGGCGTGGGCTATGGATAGAGATGTGCGCAGGAGGATGGATGTGCTGGAAATGAGATGTTTGAGGACAATGTGTGGTGTGAGGTGGTTTGATCGAGTAAGTAACGTAAGGGTAAGAGAGATGTGTGGAAATAAAAAGAGCGTGGTTGAGAGAGCAGAAGAGGGTGTTTTTGAAATGGTTTGGGCACATGGAGAGAATGAGTGAGGAGAGATTGACCAAGAGGATATATGTGTCGGAGGTGGAGGGAACAAGGAGAAGAGTGAGACCAAATTGGAGGTGGAAAGATGGAGTGAAAAAGATTTTGTGTGATCGGGGGCCTGAACATGCAGGAGGGTGAAAGGAGGGCAAGAAATAGAGTGAATTGGAGTCATGTGGTATACAGGGGTTGACGTGCTGTCAGTGGATTGAAGCAAGGCATGTGAAGCGTCTGGGGTAAACCATGGAAAGCTGTGTAGGTATGTATATTTGCGTGTGTGGACGTGTGTATGTACATGTGTATGGGGGGGGGGGTTGGGCCATTTCTTTCGTCTGTTTCCTTGCGCTACCTCGCAAACGCGGGAGACGGCGACAAAGTATAAAAAAAAAAAAAAAAAAAAAAAAAAAAAAAAAAAAAAAAAAAATATATATATATATATATATATATATATATATATATATATATATATATATATATATATATATATATATATATATATATATATATATATATATATATATATATATATATATATATACATATATATAAATAATTTTACTACCTCATCTCTGTTTACCAAATCATTTTCCCTAACCCTCTCACTTTGCACACCACCTCGACCAAAACACCCTATATCTGCCACTCTATCATCTATATATATATATATATATATATATATATATATATATATATATATATATATATATATATATATATATATATATATATATATATAGATGATAGAGTGGCAGATATAGGGTGTTTTGGTCGAGGTGGTGTGCAAAGTGAGAGGGTTAGGGAAAATGATTTGGTAAACAGAGATGAGGTAGTAAAATTATTTATATATATATATATATATATATATATATATATATATATATATATATATATATATATATATATATATATATATATATATATATATATATATATATATATAGATGATAGAGTGGCATATATAGGGTGTTTTGGTCGAGGTGGTGTGCAAAGTGAGAGGGTTAGGGAAAATGATTTGGTAAACAGAGATGAGGTAGTAAAATTATTTATATATATATATATATATATATATATATATATATATATATATATATATATATATATATAGATAGATAATAGAGTGGCAGATATAGGGTGTTTTGGTCGAGGTGGCGTGCAAAGTGAGAGTGTTTGGGAAAATGATTTGGTAAACAGAGATGAGGTAGTAAAAGTATATATATATATATATATATAGTATATATATATATACATATATATATATATATATATATATATATATATATATATATATATATATATATATATATATATATTTTTTTTTTTTTTTTTTTTTATACTTTATCGCTGTCTCCCGCGTTTGCGAGGTAGCGCAAAGAAACAGACGAAAGAAATGCCCCCCCCCCCCCATACACATGTACATACACACGTCCACACACGCAAATATACATACCTACACAGCTTTCCATGGTTTACCCCAGACGCTTCACATGCCTTGATTCAATCCACTGACAGCACGTCAACCCCTGTATACCACATCGCTCCAATTCACTCTATTCCTTGCCCTCCTTTCACCCTCCTGCATGTTCAGGCCCCGATCACACAAAATCTTTTTCACTCCATCTTTCCACCTCCAATTTGGTCTCCCTCTTCTCCTCGTTCCCTCCACCTCCGACACATATATCCTCTTGGTCAATCTTTCCTCACTCATTCACTCCATGTGCCCAAACCATTTCAAAACACCCTCTTCTGCTCTCTCAACCACGCTCTTTTTATTTCCACACATCTCTCTTACCCTTACGTTACTTACTCGATCAAACCACCTCACACCACACATTTTCCTCAAACATCTCATTTCCAGCACATCCATCCTCCTGCGCACATCTCTATCCATAGCCCACGCCTCGCAACCATACAACATTGTTGGAACCACTATTCCTTCAAACATACCCATTTTTGCTTTCCGAGATAATGTTCTCGACTTCCACACATTTTTTAAGGCTCCCAAAATTTTCGCCCCCTCCCCCACCCTATGATCCACTTCCGCTTCCATGGTTCCATCCGCTGACAGATCCACTCCCAGATATCTAAAACACTTCACTTCCTCCAGTTTTTCTCCATTCAAACTGACCTCCCAATTGACTTGACCCTCACCCCTACTGTACCTAATAACCTTGCTCTTATTCACATTTACTCTTAACTTTCTTCTTCCACACACTTTACCAAACTCAGTCACCAGCTTCTGCAGTTTCTCACATGAATCAGCCACCAGCGCTGTATCATCAGCGAACAACAACTGACTCACTTCCCAAGCTCTCTCATCCCCAACAGACTTCATACTTGCCCCTCTTTCCAGGACTCTTGCATTTACCTCCCTAACAACCCCATCCATAAACAAATCAAACAACCATGGAAACATCACACACCCCTGCCGCAAACCTACATTCACTGAGAACCAATCACTTTCCTCTCTTCCTACACGTACACATGCCTTACATCCTCGATAAAAACTTTTCACTGCTTTTAACAACTTGCCTCCCACACCATATATTCTTAATACCTTCCACAGAGCATCTCTATCAACTCTATCATATGCCTTCTCCAGATCCATAAATGTTACATACAAATCCATTTGCTTTTCTAAGTATATATATATATATATATATATATATATATATATATATATATATATATATATATATATATATATATATATATATATATATATATATATATAAATATATATATATATATATATGTATATATATATATATGTATATATATATATATATATATATATATATATATATATATATATATATATATATATATATATATATATATATATATATATATATATATATTTTTTTTTTTTTTTTTTTTTATACTTTGTCGCTGTCTCCCGCGTTTGCGAGGTAGCGCAAGGAAACAGACGAAAGAAATGGCCCAACCCCCCCCCCCATACACATGTACATACACACGTCCACACACGCAAATATACATACCTACACAGCTTTCCATGGTTTACCCCAGACGCTTCACATGCCTTGATTCAATCCACTGACAGCACGTCAACCCCTGTATACCACATCGCTCCAATTCACTCTATTCCTTGCCCTCCTTTCACCCTCCTGCATGTTCAGGCCCCGATCACACAAAATCTTTTTCACTCCATCTTTCCACCTCCAATTTGGTCTCCCTCTTCTCCTCGTTCCCTCCACCTCCGACACATATATCCTCTTGGTCAATCTTTCCTCACTCATTCTCTCCATGTGCCCAAACCATTTCAAAACACCCTCTTCTGCTCTCTCAACCACGCTCTTTTTATTTCCACACATCTCTCTTACCCTTACGTTACTTACTCGATCAAACCACCTCACACCACACATCGTCCTCAAACATCTCATTTCCAGCACATCCATCCTCCTGCGCACAACTCTATCCATAGCCCACGCCTCGCAACCATACAACATTGTTGGAACCACTATTCCTTCAAACATACCCATTTTTGCTTTCCGAGATAATGTTCTCGACTTCCACACATTTTTCAAGGCTCCCAAAATTTTCGCCCCCTCCCCCACCCTATGATCCACTTCCGCTTCCATGGTTCCATCCGCTGACAGATCCACTCCCAGATATCTAAAACACTTCACTTCCTCCAGTTTTTCTCCATTCAAACTCACCTCCCAATTGACTTGACCCTCAACCCTACTGTACCTAATAACCTTGCTCTTATTCACATTTACTCTTAACTTTCTTCTTCCACACACTTTACCAAACTCAGTCACCAGCTTCTGCAGTTTCTCACATGAATCAGCCACCAGCGCTGTATCATCAGCGAACAACAACTGACTCACTTCCCAAGCTCTCTCATCCCCAACAGACTTCATACTTGCCCCTCTTTCCAAAACTCTTGCATTTACCTCCCTAACAACCCCATCCATAAACAAATTAAACAACCATGGAGACATCACACACCCCTGCCGTAAACCTACATTCACTGAGAACCAATCACTTTCCTCTCTTCCTACACGTACACATGCCTTACATCCTCGATAAAAACTTTTCACTGCTTCTAACAACTTGCCTCCCACACCATATATTCTTAATACCTTCCACAGAGCATCTCTATCAACTCTATCATATGCCTTCTCCAGATCCATAAATGCTACATACAAATCCATTTGCTTTTCTAAGTATTTCTCACATACATTCTTCAAAGCAAACACCTGATCCACACATCCTCTACCACTTCTGAAACCGCACTGCTCTTCCCCAATCTGATGCTCTGTACATGCCTTCACCCTCTCAATCAATACCCTCCCATATAATTTACCAGGAATACTCAACAAACTTATACCTCTGTAATTTGAGCACTCACTCTTATCCCCTTTGCCTTTGTACAATGGCACTATGCACGCATTCCGCCAATCCTCAGGCACCTCACCATGAGTCATACATACATTAAATAACCTTACCAACCAGTCAACAATACAGTCACCCCCTTTTTTAATAAATTCCACTGCAATACCATCCAAACCTGCTGCCTTGCCGGCTTTCATCTTCCGCAAAGCTTTTACTACCTCTTCTCTGTTTACCAAATCATTTTCCCTAACCCTCTCACTTTGCACACCACCTCGTCCAAAACACCCTATATCTGCCACTCTGTCATCAGACACATTCAACAAACCTTCAAAATACTCATTCCATCTCCTTCTCACATCACCACTACTTGTTATCACCTCCCCATTTACGCCCTTCACTGAAGTTCCCATTTGTTCCCTTGTCTTACGCACCCTATTTACCTCCTTCCAGAACATCTTTTTATTCTCCCTAAAATTTACTGATAGTCTCTCACCCCAACTCTCATTTGCCCTTTTTTTCACCTCTTGCACCTTTCTCTTGACCTCCTGTCTCTTTCTTTTATACTTCTCCCACTCAATTGCATTTTTTCCCTGCAAAAATCGTCCAAATGCCTCTCTCTTCTCTTTCACTAATACTCTTACTTCTTCATCCCACCACTCACTACCCTTTCTAAACAGCCCACCTCCCACTCTTCTCATGCCACAAGCATCTTTTGCGCAATCCATCACTGATTCCCTAAATACATCCCATTCCTCCCCCACTCCCCTTACTTCCATTGTTCTCACCTTTTTCCATTCTGTACACAGTCTCTCCTGGTACTTCCCCACACAGGTCTCCTTCCCAAGCTCACTTACTCTCACCACCTTCTTCACCCCAACATTCACTCCTCTTTTCTGAAAACCCATACTAATCTTCACCTTAGCCTCCACAAGATAATGATCAGACATCCCTCCAGTTGCACCTCTCAGCACATTAACATCCAAAAGTCTCTCTTTCGCACGCCTGTCAATTAACACGTAATCCAATAACGCTCTCTGGCCATCTCTCCTACTTACATAAGTATACTTATGTATATCTCGCTTTTTAAACCAGGTATTCCCAATCATCAGTCCAAGATGTGAAAAAAGGAGAGATAGGTAGTATGTTTGAGGAAAGGAACCTGGATGTTTTGGCTCTGAGTGAAACGAAGCTCAAGGGTAAAGGGGAAGAGTGGTTTGGAAATGTCTGGGGAGTGAAGTCAGGGGTCAGTGAGAGGGCAAGAGCAAGGGAAGGAGTAGCAATACTCCTGAAACAGGAGTTGTGGGAGTATGTGATAGAATGTAAGAAAGTAAATTCTCGATTAATATGGGTAAAATTGAAAGTTGATGGAGAGAGGTGGGTGATTATTGGTGCATATGCACCTGGGCATGAGAAGAAAGATCATGGGAGGCAAGTGTTTTGGGAGCAGCTAAATGAGTGTGTTAGCGGTTTTGATGCACGAGACCGGGTTATAGTGATGGGTGATTTGAATGCAAAGGTGAGTAATGTGGCAGTTGAGGGAATAATTGGTATGCATGGGGTGTTCAGTGTTGTAAATGGAAATGGTGAAGAGCTTGTAGATTTATGTGCTGAAAAAGGACTGATATATATATATATATACATATATATATATATACATATATATATATATATATATATTTATATATATATATATATATATATATATATATATATATATATATATATATATATATATATATATATATATATATATATATATATATATATATATATATATATATATATATATTTATATATATATATATATGTATATATATATATATATATATATATATATATTTTTTTTTTTTTTTTTTTTGTTTTGTCGCTGTCTCCCGCGTTTGCGAGCAAGCGCAAGGAAACGGACGAAAGAAATGGCCCAACCCACTCCCTCCCATACACATGTATATACATACGTCCACACACGCAAATATATATACCCACATATTTGCGTGTGTGGACGTATGTATATACATGTGCATCTGGGTGGGTTGGGCCATTTCTTTCGTCTGTTTCATTGCGCTACCTCGCAAACGCGGGAGACAGCGAGAAAGCAAAAAAAAAAAATAAAAATAGAAAGATATATATATATATATATATATATATATATATATATATATATATATATATATATATATATATATATATATATATATATATATATATATGTATATGTATTTGTATAAGTATATGTATATATATATATATATATATATATATTTTTTTTTTTTCTTTTTTTGCTTTGTCGCTGTCTCCCGCGTTTGCGAGGTAGCGCAAGGAAACAGACGAAAGAAATGGCCCAACCCACCCCCATACACATGTATATACATAAGTCCACACACGCAAATACACATACCTACACAGCTTTCCATGGTATACCCCAGACGCTTCACATGCCCTGATTCAATCCACTGACAACACGTCAACCCCTGTATTCCACATCGATCCAATTCAGTCTGTTCCTTGCCCTCCTTTCACCCTCCTGCATGTTCCTGCCCCGATCACACAAAATCTTTTTCACTCCATCTTTCCACCTCCAGTTTGGTCTCCCACTTCTCCTCGTTCCCTCCACCTCCGACACATATATCCTCTAGGTCAATCTTTCCTCACTCATTCTCTCCATGTGCCCAAACCATTTCAAAACACACTCTTCTGCTCTCTCAACCACGCTCTTTTTATTTCCACACATCTCTCTTACTCTTACGTTACTTACTCGATCAAATGACCTCACACCACACATTGTCCTCAAACATCTCATTTCCAGCACATCCATTAGCCTGCGCACAACTCTATCCATAGCCCACGCCTCGCAACCATACAACATTGTTGGAACCACTATTCCTTCAAACATACCTATTTTTGCTTTGCGAGATAATGTTCTCGACTTCCACACATTTTTTAAGGCTCCCAGGATTTTCGCCCCCTCCCCTACCCTATGATCCACTTCCGCTTCCATGGTTCCATCCGCTACCAGATCCACTCCCAGATATCTAAAACACTTTACTTCCTCCAGTTTTTCTCCATTAAAACTTACCTCCCAATTGACTTGACCCTCACCCCTACTGTACCTAATTACCTTGCTCTTATTCACATTTACTCTTAACTTTCTTCTTTCACACACTTTACTAAACTCAGTCACCAGCTTCTGCAGTTTCTCACATGAATCAGCCACCAGCGCTGTATCATCAGCGAACAACAACTGACTCACTTCCCAAGCTCTCTCATCCCCAACAGACTTTATACTTGCCCCTCTTTCCAAAACTCTTGCATTCACCTCCCTAACAACCCAATCCATAAACAAATTAAACAACCATGGAGACATCACACACCCCTGCCGCAAACCTACATTCACTGAGAACCAATCACTTTCCTCTCTTCCTACACATGCACATGCCTTACATCCTCGATAAAAACTTTTCACTTCTTCTAACAACTTGCCTCCCACACCATATATTCTTAATACCTTCCACAGAGCATCTCTTTCAACTCTATCATATGCCTTCTCCAGATCCATAAATGCTACATACAAATCCATTTGCTTTTCTAAGTATTTCTCACATACATTCTTCAAATCAAATTTGCTTTTCTAAGTATTGCTCACATACATTCTTCATACATACATATATATATATGTATGTCATAGTATGTCATACAACCCGACTATCCTTTTTCTAGAATCCCTCCACTACGCTTTATGAAACCTGACATCCATATTCATAAGGGTTACGGCGAGGGCTAGTTTGTTTTAGCTTGTGTTCGTTCCACTTTTTTCCGTGATTAATATACGGAACTGTTGACTACCATGGAAAATTATGATGAGGTTTCTTCGCGTCTTGCCTTTAGGGGATTATATCCCAGAGTCTTTTGTGTCCGTCATAACATATGGAATGTTATCATTCCGTAAAATCTTTATGTTTATAACTAGAACTATTTAACTTCTTAGGTGTTATATTAACCGATAATCTCAAGACTTGAGAAGGAGCATATATATATATATATATATATATATATGTAAGGTTTCAGAAGTGGTAGAAGATGTGTGGATCAGGTGTTTGCTTTGAAGAATGTATGTGAGATGTACTTAGAAAAGCAAATGGATTTGTATATAGCATTTGTTGATCTGGAGAAGGCAAATGAATGAGTTGATAGAGATGCTCTGTGGAAGGTATTGAGAATATATGGTGTGGGAGGCAATTTGTTAGAAGCAGTGAAAAGTTTTCATCGAGGATGTATGGCATATGTACGTGTAGGAAGAGAGGAAAGTGATTGGTCCTCAGTGAATGTTGGTTTGCGGCAGGGGTGCGTGATGTCTCAATGGTTGTTTAGTTTGTTTATTGATGGATTTATTAGGGAGGTGAATGCAAGAGTTTTGGAAAGAGGGGTAAGAAATCAGTTTGTTGTGGATGAGAGAGCTGGGAAGTGAGTCAGTTGTTGTTCGCTGATGATACAGCGCTGATGGGTGATTCGGGTGAGAAACTGCAGAAGCTGGTGACTGAGTTTGGTAAAGTGTGTGAAAGAAGAAAGCTGAGAGTAAATGTGAATAAGAGCAAGGTTATTAGGTATAGTAGGGTTGAGGGACAAGTCAATTGGGAAGTAAGTTTGAATGGAGAAAACCTGGAGGAAGTGAAGTGTTTTAGATATCTGGGTGTCCAACAATGTTATATGTTTGCGAGGTGGAGGCTATAGATGGAGTTATGCGGAGATGGGTAGATGTGCTGGAAATGAGATGTTTGAGGATATGTGATGTGAGGTGGTTTTGCTCGCGTAAGTAATGAAAGGGTAAGAGAGATGTGTGGTGATAAAAAGATTGTGGTTGAGAGAGCAAAAGAGGGTGTTTTGAAATGATTTGGTCACATGGAGAGAATGAGTAAGGAAAGATTGACAAAGAGGATATATGTGTCAGAGGTGGAGGAAACGAGGAGAAGTTGGAGACCAAACTGGAGGTGGCGAGATGAAGTGAAAAAGACTCTGAGTGATCGGGGCCAGAACATGCAGGAAGGTGAAAGGCGTGTAAGGAATAGAGTGACTTGGAACGATGTGGTATACCGGGGTCGACGTGCTGTCAATGGATTGACCCAGGGCATGTGAAACGTCTGGGGTAAACCATGGAAAATTTTGTGGGGCCTGGATGTGGAAAGGGAGCTGCGGTTTTTGGTGGATTATATATGACAGTTAGAGACTGAATGTGATCGAATGTGGCCTTTTTTTGTATTTTCCTAGCGCTACTTCGCGCACATGTGGTGGGAGGAGGTTGTTATTTCATGTGTGGCGGGGTGGCGACGAGAATGAATAAGGGCAAAGAGTATGAATTATGTACATGTGTATATATGTATATGTCTGTGTGTATATGCATTTATACGTTGGAATGTATAGGTATGTATATGTGCGTGTGTGGACGTGTATGCTTATACATGTGTATATGGGTGGGTTGGGCCATTCTTTCGTCTGTTTCCTTGCGATACCTCGCAAACGCGAGAGACTCCGAGAAATCATAATAAAGAAAAACAATATATATATATATATATATATATATATATATATATATATATATATATATATATATATATATATATATATATATACATATATATATATATATATATATATATATATATATATATATATATATATATATATATATATATATATATATATATATATATATTGATATTTTTGACGGTGTTTAACGATCAAAGAATTTCATGAAAAATCTCAGTCCTTTGGAGGATAAATGACACCGAATGGGAGGTTGAGAGGATTTGTGGGGAAAACTCAGAAATAGAGATGAAGCAAAAAAAGGTGAAAGAAAATACAGATTCCATACAGAGCTGATTCATTGATTTCTTAAATAAATATCTACAGGAACAAAGTTTCGTAACTCATTAAACTTTACATTAATGAGAGTTTCAATCAGTCCGTTTGCTTTTATTAGTAAAAAAAATTTTGTGTTGATTCTTCTCGTAATTTTTCTTTTTGTCTTTTTCATCATTTTACTTTAGTGTTCACTAGTTGCTTCCTTGCTACCCCAGCAGCATATATTTGTTACTATATCTACATCTTAGACTACGCAAGGACCGTGCTAGCTTCCTCGTTTTCAATATACGACTATTAAGTGAAACACTTTACTCATTAACTAATTGATTCATAAATGAATACCAGCATGGTGTGCTTCCTATGACAAAAAAATCACTGACATGTAATGACGTCCATGTTTTTAAATAATGTTCGTCTTCATAACGTGCTAATACTTGTATTCACATCCCTAATAATGAATGGATGTAAACCAGAGCACTGGAACAAACATGAATGAAGATAGAACTGTATATCTTGGAAAATATTTAACTGTTTATGATCCCGATGAAGTGTCAACTCGCAGAATTATCTGAAAAGGAACTGACAACATAGATAAAGAAATACTAAAGATATACTTAGGAAAATTATATATTTTTTGTTTTATATATATTCGCCATTTCCCAGAGTTAGGATATTCCCTCTTAAGTTTGGTAAGTTCAGTTCTCTGTTCTCAATGTTACCTCGATAACGCAGGAAATAGGGAATATGTAAGAACCAAAAATAGTTTATATTTTTTTTTTTTTTTTATACTTTGTCGCTGTCTCCCGCGTTTGCGAGGTAGCGCAGGGAAACAGACGAAAGAAATGGCCCAACCCCCCCCCATACACATGTATATACATACGTCCACACACGCAAATATACATACCTACACAGCTTTCCATGGTTTACCCCAGACGCTTCACATGCCCTGATTCAATCCACCGACAGCACGTCAACCCCTGTATACCACATCGCTCCAATTCACTCTATTCCTTGCCCTCCTTTCACCCTCCTGCATGTTCAGGCCCCGATCACACAAAATCTTTTTCACTCCATCTTTCCACCTCCAATTTGGTCTCCCACTTCTCCTCGTTCCTTCCACCTCCGACACATATATCCTCTTGGTCAATCTTTCCTCACTCATTCTCTCCATGTGCCCAAACCACTTCAAAACACCCTCTTCTGCTCTCTCAACCACGCTCTTTTTATTTCCACACATCTTTCTTACCCTTACGTTACTCACTCGATCAAACCACCTCACACCACACATTGTCCTCAAACATCTCATTTCCAGCACATCCATCCTCCTGCGCACAACTCTATCCATAGCCCACGCCTCGCAACCATACAACATTGTTGGAACCACTATTCCTTCAAACATACCCATTTTTGCTTTCCGAGATAATGTTCTCGACTTCCACACATTCTTCAAGGCCCCCAGAATTTTCGCCCCCTCCCCCACCCTATGATCCACTTCCGCTTCCATGGTTCCATCCGCTGCCAGATCCACTCCCAGATATCTAAAACACTTCACTTCCTCCAGTTTTTCTCCATTCAAACTCACCTCTCAATTGACTTGACCCTCAACCGTACTGTACCTAATAACCTTGCTCTTATTCACATTTACTCTTAATAATATATATATATTATCCCTGGGGATAGGGGTGAAAGAATACTTCCCACGCATCCCTCGCGTGTCGTAGAAAGCGACTAGAGGGGACGGGAGCGGGGGGCCAGAAATCCTCCCCTCCTTGTATTTTTTTTAAATTTCTAAAATGGCAAACAGAAGAAGGAGTCACGCGGGGAGTGCTCATCCTCCTTGAAGGTTCAGACTGGGGTGTCTAAATGTGTGTGGATGTAACCAAGATGTGAAAAAAGGAGAGATAGGTAGTATGTTTGAGGAAAGGAACCTGGATGTTTTGGCTCTGAGTGAAACGAAGCTCAAGGGTAAAGGGGAAGAGTGGTTTGGGAATGTCTTGGGAGTAAAGTCAGGGGTTCGTGAGAGGACAAGAGCAAGGGAAGGAGTAGCAGTACTCCTGAAACAGGAGTTGTGGGAGTATGTGATAGAATGTAAGAAAGTAAATTCTCGATTAATATGGGTAAAACTGAAAGTTGATGGAGAGAGATGGGTGATTATTGGTGCATATGCACCTGGGCATGAGAAGAAAGATCATGAGAGGCAAGTGTTTTGGGAGCAGCTAAATGAGTGTGTTAGTGGTTTTGATGCACGAGACCGGGGTATAGTGATGGGAGATTTAAATGCAAAGGTGAGTAATGTGGCAGTTGAGGGAATAATTGGTATACATGGGGTGTTCAGTGTTGTAAATGGATATGGTGAAGAGCTTGTAGATTTATGTGCTGAAAAAGGACTGGTGATTGGGAATACCTGGTTTAAAAAGCGAGATATACATAAGTATACGCATGTAAGTAGGAGAGATGGCCAGAGAGCGTTATTGGATTACGTGTTAATTGACAGTCGCGCGAAAGAGAGAGTTTTGGATGTTAATGTGCTGAGAGGTGCAACTGGAGGGATGTCTGATCATTATCTTGTGGAGGCTAAGGTGAAGATTTGTATGGGTTATCAGAAAAGAAGAGTGAATGTTGGGGTGAACAGGGTGGTGAGAGTAAGTGAGCTTGGGAAGGAGACTTGTGTGAGGAAGTACCAGGAGAGACTGAGTACAGAGTGGAAAAAGGTGAGGACAATGGAAGTAAGGGGACTGGGGGAGGAATGGGATGTATTTAGGGAATCAGTGATTGATTGCGCAAAAGATGCTTGTGGCATGAGAAGAGTGGGAGGCGGGTTGATTAGAAAGGGTAGTGAGTGGTGAGATGAAGAAGTAAGATTATTAGTGAAAGAGAAGAGAGAGGCATTTGGACGATTTTTGCAGGGAAAAAATGCAATTGAGTGGGAGATGTATAAAAGAAAGAGACAGGAGGTCAAGAGAAAGGTGCAAGAGGTGAAAAAGAGGGCAAATGAGAGTTGGGGTGAGAGAGTATCATTAAATTGGGAGAATAAAAAGATGTTCTGGAAGGAGGTAAATAAAGTGCGTAAGACAAAGGAGCAAATGGGAACTTCAGTGAAGGGCGCAAATGGGGAGGTGATAACAAGTAGTGGTGATGCGAGAAGGATATGGAGTGAGTATTTTGAAGGTTTGTTGAATGTGTTTGATGATAGAGTGGCAGATATAGGGTGTTTTGGTCGAGGTGGTGTGCAAAGTGAGAGGGTTAGGGAAAATGATTTGGTAAATAGAGAAGAGGCAGTAAAAGCTTTGCGGAAGATGAAAGCCGGCAAGGCAGCAGGTTTCGATGGTAATGCAGTGGAATTTATTAAAAAAGGGGGTGACTGTATTGTTGACTTGTTGGTAAGGTTATTTAATGTATGTATGACTCATGGTGAGGTGCCTGAGGATTGGCGGAATGCGTGCATAGTGCCATTGTACAAAGGCAAAGGGGATAAGAGTGATTGCTCAAATTATATAGGTATAAGTTTGTTGAGTATTCCTGGTAAATCATATGGGAGGGTATTGATTGAGAGGGTAAAGTCATGAACAGAGGATCAGATTGGGGAAGAGCAGTGTGGTTTCAGAAGTGGTAGAGGATGTGTGGATCAGGTGTTTGCTTTGAAGAATGTATGTGAGAAATACTTAGAAAAGCGAATGGATTTGTATGTAGCATTTATGGATCTGGAGAAGGCAGATGATAGAGTTGATAGAGATGCTCTGTGGAAGGTATTAAGAATATATGGTGTGGTCGGCAAGTTGTTAGAAGCAGTGAAAAGTTTTTATCGAGGATGTAAGGAATGTGTACGTGAAGGAAGAGAGGAAAGTGATTGGTTCTCAGTGAATATAGATATGCGGCATGTGTGTGTGATGTCTCCATGGTTGTTTAATTTGTTTATGGATGGGGTTGTTAGGGAGGTGAATGCAAGAGTTTTGGAATGAGGGGCAAGTATGAAGTCTTTTGTGGATGAGAGAGCTTGGGAAGTGAGTCAGTTGTTGTTCGCTGATGATACAGCGCTGGTGGCTGATTCATGTGAGAAACTGCAGAAGCTGGTGACTGAGTTTGGTAAAGTGTGTGAAAGAAGAAAGTTAAGAGTAAATGTGAATAAGAGCAAGGTTATTAGGTACAGTAGGGTTGAGGGTCAAGTCAATTGGGAGGTAAGTCTGAATGGAGAAAAACTGGAGGAAGTAAAGTGTTTTAGATATCTGGGAGTGGATCTGGCAGCGGATGGAACCATGGAAGCGGAAGTGGATCATAGGGTGGGGGAGGGGGCGAAAATCCTGGGAGCCTTGAAGAATGTGTGGAAGTCGAGAACATTATCTCGGAAAGCAAAAATGGGTATGTTTGAAGGAATAGTGGTTCCAACAATGTTGTATGGTTGCGAGGCGTGCGCTATGGATAGAGTTGTGCGCAGGAGGATGGATGTGCTAGAAATGAGATGTTTGAGGACAATGTGTGGTGTGAGGTGGTTTGATCGAGTAAGTAACGTAAGGGTAAGAGAGATGTGTGGAAATAAAAAGAGCGTGGTTGAGAGAGCAGAAGAGGGTGTTTTGAAATGGTTTGGGCACATGGAGAGAATGAGTGAGGAAAGATTGACCAAGAGGATATATGTGGCGGAGGTGGAGGGAACGAGGAGAAGTGGGAGACCAAATTGGAGGTGGAAAGATGGAGTGAAAAAGATTTTGTGTGATCGGGGCCTGAACATGCAGGAGGGTGAAAGGAGGGCAAGGAATAGAGTGAATTGGATCGATATGGTATACCGGGGTTGACGTGCTGTCAGTGGATTGAATCAGGGCATGTGAAGCGTCTGGGGTAAACCATGGAAAGCTGTGTAGGTATGTATAATTTCGTGTGTGGACGTGTATGTATATACATGTGTATAGGGGTGGGTTGGGCCATTTCTTTCGTCTGTTTCCTTGCGCTACCTCGCAAACGTGGGAGACAGCGACAAAGCAAAAGAAAAAAAGAAAAGAATATATATATATATATATATATATATATATATATATATATATATATATATATATATATATATATATACATACATACATATGTATATATATATTTCTTTTTTCTTTTAAACTATTCGCCATTTCCCGCGTTAGCGAGGTAGCGTTAAGAACAGCGGACTGGGCTTTTTTTGGAATATCCTCACCTGGCCCCACTCTGTTCCTTCTTTTGGAAAATTAAAAAAGAAAACGAGAGGGGAGGATTTCCAGCCCCCCGCTCCCTCCACTTTTAGTCGCCTTCTACGACACGCAGGGAATACGTGGGAAGTATTCTTAATCCCCTATCCCCAGGGATAATATATATATATATATATATGTATATATATATATATATATATATATATATATATATATATATATATATATATATATATATTTTTTTTTTTTTTTTTTTTTTTATACTTTGTCGCTGTCTCCCGCGTTTGCGAGGTAGCGCAAGGAAACAGACAAAAGAAATGGCCCAACCCCCCCCATACACATATATATACATACGTCCACACACGCAAATATACATACCTACACAGCTTTCCATGGTTTACCCCAGACGCTTCACATGCCCTGATTCAATCCACTGACAGCACGTCAAGCCCGGTATACCACACCGCTCCAATCCACCCCATTCCCCGCCCTCCCCTCACCCTCCCGCATATATATATATATATATATATATATATATATATATATATATATATATATATATATATATATATATATATATATATATATATATATAGATAGATAGATAGATAGATATATAGATAGATAGATAGATAGATAGATAGATAGATAGATAGATAGATAGATAGTATGTTTGAGGAAAGGAACCTGGATGTTTTGGCTCTGAGTGAAACGAAGTTTAAGGGTAAAGGGGAAAAGTGGTTTGGGAATGTCTTAGAAGTAAAGTCAGGGGTTAGTGAGAGGACAAGAGCAAGGGAAGGAGTAGCACTACTCCTGAAAAAGGAGTTGTGGGAGCATGTGATAGAATGTAAGAAAGTAAATTTTAGATTAATATGGGTAAAACCGAAGTTGATGGAGAGAGATGGGTGATTATTGGTGCATATGCACCTGGGCATGAGAAGAAAGATCATGATAGGCAAGTGTTTTGGGAGGTG
The DNA here is from genome assembly GCF_036320965.1 of Panulirus ornatus. NCBI lineage: Eukaryota > Metazoa > Arthropoda > Malacostraca > Decapoda > Palinuridae > Panulirus > Panulirus ornatus. Next base: position 43,789,246 of record NC_092238.1, on the reverse strand, counting down.
CTGAATGAGTTTGTTAGTGGTTTAGATGCACAAGACCGGGTTATAATGATGGGTGATTCGAATGCAAAGGTGAGTAATGTGACAGTTGAGGCAATAATTGGTATTCATGGGGTGATCGGTGTTGTAAATGGAAATGGTGAAGAGCTTGTAGATTTATGTGCTGAAAAAGGACTGGTGACTGGGAAAACCTGGTTTAAAAAGCGAGATATACATAAGTATACGTATGTAAGTAGGAGAGATGGTCAGAAAGCGTTATTGGATTACGTGTTAATTGACAGGCGTGCGAAAGAGAGACTTTTGGATGTTAATGTGCTGAGAGGTGCAACTGGATGGATGTCTGATCATTATCTTGTGGAGGCAAAGGTGATGATTTGTATGGGTTTTTCAGAAAAGAAGAGGGAATGTTGGGGTGAAGAGAATGGTGAGAGTAAGTGAGCTTGGGAAGGAGACTTGTGTGAGGAAATACCAGGAGAGACTGAGTACAGAATGGAAAAAGGTGAGAACAAAGGAGGTAAGGGGAGTGGGGGAGGAATGAGATGTATGTACGGAAGCAGTGATGGCTTGCGCAAAAGATGCTTGTGGCATGAGAAGCGTGGGAGGTGGGTTGATTAGAAAGGGCAGTGAGTGGTGAGATGAAGAATTAAGATTATTAGTGAAAGAGAAGAGAGGGGCATTTGGACGATTTTTGCAGGGAAAAAATGCAAATGAGTGGGAGATGTATAAAAGAAAGAGACAGGAGGTCAAGAGAAAGGTGCAAGAGGTGAAGAATAGGGGATATGAGAGTTTGGGTGAGAGAGTATCATTAAATTTTAGGAGATAAAAAAGTTGTTCTGGAAGGACGTAAATGAAGTGAGTAAGACAAGGGAGCAAATGGGAACTTCAGTGAAGGGGGCTGATGGGGAGGTGATAACAAGTAGTGGTGATGCGAGAAGGAGATGGAGTGAGTATTTGGAAGGTTTATTGAATGTGTTTGATGATAGAGTGGCAGATATAGGGTGTTTTGGTCGAGGTGGTGAACAAGGTGAGAGGGTTAGGGAAATGATTTGGTAAACAGAGAAGAGGTAGTAAAAGCTTTACGGAAGATGAAAGCCGGCAAGGCAGCAGGTTTGGATGGTATTGCAGTGGAATTTATTACATAAGGGGGTGACTGTATTGTTGAATGTTTGGTAAGGATATTTAATTATGTATGATTAATGGTGAAGTGCCTGAGGATTGGCGGAATGAGTGCATAGTGCCATTGTACAAAGGCAAAGTGGATAACAGTGAGCGCTCAAATTACAGAGGTATACGTTTGTTGGGTATTCCTGGTAAATTACATGGGAGGGTATTGATTGAGAGGGTGAAGGCATGTACAGAACATCAGATTGGGGAAGAGCAGTGTGGTTTCAGAAGTGGTAGAGAATGTGTGGATCAGGTGTTTGCTTTGAAGAATGTATATGAGAAATACTTAGAAAAGCAAATGGATCTGTATTTAGATTTCACGGATCTTGAGAAGGCATATGATAGAGTTGATAGAGATGCTCTGTGGAAGGCACTAAGAATATATGGTGTAGGAGGCAAGTTGTTAGAAGCAGTGAAAAGTTTTTATCGAGGATGTAAGGCATGTGTACGTGTAGGAAGAAAGGAAAGTGAATGGTTCTCAGTGAATGTAGGTTTGCGGCAGGGGTGTGTGATGTCTCAATGGTTGTTTAATTTGTTTATGGATTGGGTTGTTAGGGAGGTGAATGCAAGAGTTTTAGAAAGAGGGGCAAGTATGAAGTCAGTTGTGGATGAGAGAGCTTGGGAAGTGAGTCAGTTGTTGTTCGCTGATGATACAGCGCTGGTGGCTGATTCATGTGAGAAACTGCAGAAGTTGGTGACTGATTTTGGTAAAGTGTGTGAAAGAAGAATGTTGAGAGTAAATGTGAATAAGAGCAAGGTTATTAGGTACAGTAGGTTTGAGGGTCAAGTCAATTGGGAGGTAAGTTTGAATGGAGAAAAACTGGAGGAAGTAAAGCGTTTTAGATATCTGGGAGTGGATCTGGCAGCGGATGCAACCATGGAAGTGGAAGTGAATCATAGGGTGGGGGAGGGGGCGAAAATCCTGGGAGCCTTGAAGAATGTGTGGAAGTCGAGAACATTATCTCGGTAAGCAAAAATGGGTATGTTTGAAATACAATTTGGTTCCAACAATGTTGTATGGTTGCGAGGCGTGGGCTATGGATAGAGTTGTGCGCAGGAGGGTGGATATGCTGGAAATGAGCTGTTTGAGGACAATATGTGGTGTGAGGTGGTTTGATCGAGTAAGTAATGTAAGGGTAAGAGAGATGAGTGGAAATAAAAAGAGGGTGGTTGAGAGAGCAGAAGAGGGTGTTTTGAAATTGTTTGGGCACATGGAGAGAATGAGTGAGGAAAGATTAACCAAGAGGATATATGTGTCGGAGGTGGAGGGAAGGAGGAGAAGTGAGAGACCAAATTGGAGGTGGAAAGATTGCGTGAAAAAGATTTTGAATGATCGTTGCCTGAACATACAGGATGGTGAAAGGAGGGCAAGGAATAGAGTGAATTGGATCGATGTGGTATACCGGGGTAGACGTACTGTCAATGGATTGACTCAGGGCATGTGAAGCGTCTGGGGTAAACCATGGAAAGTTGTGTGGGGCCTGGATGTGGAAAGGGAGCTGTGGTTTCGGGCATTATTACATGACAGCTAGAGACTGTGAATGAATGGGGCCTTTGTTGTCTTTTCCTAGCGGTACCTCGCACACATGAGGGGGGAGGGGGATGTTATTCCATGTTTAGCGAGGTGGCGATAGGAATGAATAAAGGCAGTGTGAATGGTGTGCATGTGTATATATGTATGTGTCTGTGTGCGTATATATATATGTGTACATTGAGATGTATGGGTATGTATATTTGCGTGTGTGGACGTGTATGTATATACATGTGTATGGGGGTGGGTTCGGCCATTTCTTTCGTCTGTTTCCTTGCGCTACCTCGCAAACGCGGGAGACAGCGACAAAGCGGAATATAAAAGTATATATATATATATATATATATATATATATATATATATATATATATATATATATATTTATATATATGTATATAAATATATATATATATAATATATATATATATATATATATATATATATATATATATATATATATATATATATATATATATATATATATATATATATATATATATATATATATATATATATATATATATATATATATATATATATATATATATATATATATATATATATATATATATATATATATATATATATATATATATATATATAAATATATATATATATATATATATATATATATATATATATATATATATATATATATATATATATATATATATATATATATATATATATATATATATATGCAAGAGTTTTGGAAAGATTGGCAAGTATGAAGTCTGTTGGGGATGAGAGAGCTTGGGAAGTGAGTCAGTTGTTGTTCGCTGATGATACAGCGCTGGTGGCTGATTTATGTGAGAAACTGCAGAAGCTGGTGACTGAGTTTGGAAAAGTGTGTGGAAGAAGAAAGTTAAGAGTAAATGAGAATAAGAGCAAGGTTATTAGGTACAGTAGGGTTGAGGGTCAAGTCAATTGGGAGGTGAGTTTGAATGGAGAAAAACTGGAGGAAGTGAAGTGTTTTAGATATCTGGGAGTGGATCTGGCAGCGGATGGAACCATGGAAGCGGAAGTGGATCATAGGGTGGGGGAGGGGGCGAAAATCCTGGGGGCCTTGAAGAATGTGTGGAAGTCGAGAACATTATCTCGGAAAGCAAAAATGGGTATGTTTGAAGGAATAGTGGTTCCAACAATGTTGTATGGTTGCGAGGCGTGGGCTATGGATAGAGTTGTGCGCAGGAGGATGGATGTGCTGGAAATGAGATGTTTGAGGTCAATGTGTGGTGTGAGGTGGTTTGATCGAGTGAGTAACGTAAGGGTAAGAGAGATGTGTGGAAATAAAAAGAGCGTGGTTGAGAGAGCAGAAGAGGGTGTTTTGAAGTGGTTTGGGCACATGGAGAGGATGAGTGAGGAAAGATTGACCAAGAGGATATATGTGTCGGAGGTGGAGGGAACAAGGAGAAGAAGGAGACCAAATTGGAGGTGGAAAGATGGAGTGAAAAAGATTTTGTGTGATCGGGGCCTGAACATGCAGGAGGGTGAAAGGAGGGCAAGGAATAGAGTGAATTGGAGCGATGTGGTATACCGGGGTTGACGTGCTGTTAGTGGATTGAAGCAGGGCATGTGAAGCGTCTGGGGTTAACCATGGAAAGCTGGGTAGGTATGTATATTTGCGTGTGTGGACGTATGTATATACATGTGTATGGGGGTGGGGGGGGGGGGGGGGGGGGGTTGGGCCATTTCTTTCGTCTGTTTCCTTGCGCTACCTCGCAAACGCGGGAGACAGCGACAAAGTATAATAAATAAATATGTATATATATATATATATATATATATATATATATATATATATATATATATATATATATATATATATATATATATATATATATATATATATATATGTATATATATACATATATATATATATATATATATATATATATATATATATATATATATATATATATATATATTCATAAAAAGATATTGGGATGGACCGCTTGTTCGCATCCAACTACTTCCTATGTTTGACACCGAAGGGAGGGTGCTGATTAGTTCCAGTCCTGACAAACTTGATGACAAAAGCCAAGCCTGATCTAGGTGGGTATATTAATTATTTCTCGGTTCCTGGTTATCAATGATGTGGTAATTAATTCACTTAAAGAACCAATTACTTCCGCTCGGTTAACTCTTTATCCTACAAGGTCATGCTGAAGAGGTTTCCCTGTAGATTGATTAACTAATTGGGTGTAAATATTTCATATCTGTATATATATCAGACATAATTCTTCGTCCAGTCAGTTCGTTATCTGGGCTGTAGGGCTATCAACTGCAAGGATCATTAAGGCCCTTAACATAAGTTACATCCACCAACCGAAAAATCTTTAACACTTTCTTCAGATGTTAAATATAATTCTAAGACCACATACACTCTCACTATGCATGTGGCCATGGTATTCGTACACCATATCCTCATCTCTAAATTTATTCTAAGGAAATATTGGTACTGAAAAGATGAGAATTTAAGTTAAAGCTCTAGCACAATATTAATAGTATTTCTTAATAGGAATTAAGTTTGAGAATGTTTTCATTTTTGTAATGATCTAAACACAATAGATATTTTCAGTGAGAAGAAGTATCACATACAGAAATGTTTTCATCATACAGTACCGTTATACAGTATATAGGTTGCAATACAGTGTGAACCACTGTTCCGTGATGTGAATTAGTTTTCTATACCCACTTTCCGGTTGTAAAACTTGAATTTCTTTCGAGGACCTATTCTAATTTTGGAATGAATTTAACATCTCGCGAAACAAAAGATATCGGCTTCCATCAATCACTCAGAATTTATTTGATCCAATGTGATAGATGTTCTCTCAGGGAACTAAGATTATGAAAAAAGGAAAGACGAATGGGATGTAATATTATAACGACAGATTTTCTTTTTTTTTTTCTTTGGTACAAAATGTTGTATTACGTGCACCACAGCTGGTGAGGCATACCTGAGGGCCCCACACGAACACCCTAAGACACGTATGCCAGCGCTAAAGAGTCAAACTTTTATAATTAAGAGCTCCCCCCTGAACCCCGTGCTGCAAGTTCTACGACTCTAAACAAAACTTTGGATATTTGAAAGCTGAGGTTATCTGCACACTTGCCAAAACTACCCTAAGATTACAGTCATTAGACTTAAGAGTTTGCTTTATAAGCGAACTTGGTGGACCAAAGAGTTTGTTATCTGAGATCACAGTATCTCAGTTTTAGACGAGAGAGAGAGAGAGAGAGAGAGAGAGAGAGAGAGAGAGAGAGAGAGAGAGAGAGAGAGAGAGAGAGAGAGAGAGAGAGAGAATAGCCTTATAAGACAAAAAAGTATGTGTGGTCTGTGACTGACAGTGACATTACTTCAAAACACTACATGGTTATGACAAACTTTTTAAACGAATCTGAATGAAATGTTTTTTATATACAATGCACCGAGTACTATGTTCATGTCTGACTAGCAGAGCATCGTGTTGGCTATCTTTGTCCTTCCTTGAAAAAGCTCAGAACTCTATTTCTATTTTTCGTTCTTTCCTTTGAGATATGCTTTTGATAATCGTTGTGTTTGTTCAGTGAGGCAGAGAAGTGTACATCCCGCCTCGCTGGGGAACTGGACTTGTTCACAGGAGGACAACAAGGAAGGTTGGTCATAATGAATTCCTTGCTTAATTAACATTAGGGGAAGATGAGGGAAAGGGAACCACACAGACAAAAGACTGCTCCTTTATGACAGCCTGAAAAGACAAACATTAGAGAGGAATATTGGTTGTTACTTTGGGTATGCAAACACAACCACGCCATTTTAAAGGCGGCGGTAAAATACATGGTCCAGTTCCCGGAATAATAAACACCAAGAACCTATGCGGGTTAGAAAATGGGAGGATGCTATTCAAGGCTGGAAAGTGACAAAAACGAAGTGGCACTTGAATATTAAAAGCTTATAAAGCGACATCGCTGCAAATGACCAGCCGCTGATAACAGATAAAATTTACTCTGTATCTAGGCATTTATGACGTCAATAGCTGGATGAGCCAATCACAAACCTCTTCTACCTGGCTGACGTCATAGACTTTTGCGACCCACTACAGATTTTATGATATGGGTTTTAGTGGCCAGTTACGTGCCAAAGGGCTCGAAATTAGGGCAGAAGTATTAACATTATAACACAATTTCTGATTCTCAAAGTGCTCTGTATAAAAGAAATGACTCACAAAGACCTTAGAATTAGCCTTCAGCTCACAACAATGCTCGCAATAGTGTCATAAAGCTCTAACATTACTCATAATACAAACAATGTCACATTTTTCATGCAGGAACCAGTGTGATACGGTGCTCACAACACAAACAATGTCAAACAATGCTCACAACATAAACAGTGTCACACTGTTCACAAAGCAAAAAGCATCACACAGTGCTTGCATACCAGTGAGTGTCATTTAGTATCGAGAACACAACCAATGTCACATAATAATCACAACACAGCTTGTGTCTTACAATGCTCACAGTACAATCAAGTTTGGTCACCATACCTGAAGAAGAAGTACACAGAACTATTATCGAAGGTCTGGAGGAAGGCGTGCCAGAATTAAGAGAGCTAAGCTACAGGGAAAGGCGGGAGGCTTTTGATTTGCCCACCTTGAAAGACTGAAGAGTGAGAAATGACCTCCTTACGTCCTGTTAGTTTTGAATAGTAATTGATGTTGCTTACGAAGAGTTTTTCGAAAGATGTAGGGATAGAACAACCAGAAAATATAAAATGAATTTAAGTAAGAAACTTGTTAAAAAAAAAGCAAAGAAAAACGTTTATAGCATAATAGTGGACGATGGATGGCATGAACTGGATGAAGATGGAGAAACTGCAGACAGCAAACATATGTTTGAAAACTTGTATGGTGGCAGAAAGCGTTCAAGAGTTGGGACCGCACGAGTGTAACCCCCACCCAATAGAGCAAAATGAGGTACACTACCAAATAGGTAATTAGAGTGCTCAAAACACAGCCAGTATCTCACAGTGCTCATAACATATGCAGTGCACCAAGGTACTCACAGTGAATTAGTGTTGCAAAATGCTCATGATACATCCAGTGTCACACAGTGCTCACAACACAACCAGTTTCACACAGTGTTTGATTGATTTCGCAACAAAAAATATCACTGAATATTTCTAATACAAGCAGTGTTATATTAGGCTTACAACAAACCATTGTCAGATGAGCTCACAACACAACTAGTGTCACACAGTGATTACAACACAAATAGCGTCCCACCTTGATAACAACACAATCAATGGCTCGAAATTTTTTAGGTAATAATCGGTATCTCAAACAGTGTACAGAATTAACCCAAAAGTTCATACATGGTCCATATACTGCGCACACCAACAATTGCTCAAACAGGCTTTACAACGCACTCAGTTGTTTATGATACTTATAACACTAACAGGATCACAGGGCCTTCCATGGCGTAATGGTTAGTGCAGCTGAATTTGATTCATGCATGGGAGCGCCCAGGTTCGAATCATGGACACGGCAGTCGACCCACATCCACGCCCAGCCGTTCATCCCAGTTGGTTTGTTCAGAGACAAGACAGTTAGAATGTTTGTCCCATGGAGCAGATTGGAAAAAAAAGTATAGGGAATGGAAACGAAGAAATAAAAGATCAAAAAATGAAGTTCTGAAGTGAAAAGCAAAAGCATTGTCCAACTACCTGAGATGATGTGTGTGTGTGTGTGTGTGTGTGTGTGTGTGTGTGTGTGTGTGTGTATAATGAGAGTAATGAATGGTATTGTTTGTATTATTTCTTTAAGTTCATCCTTCCCTTGGGGTTGGGTGATAAATGGGTACCTAGCTCGGGCTGTGGTTTGCGTCTACACACAAGAGGAGAGGAATGATGCATGAACAAGTTTAGCAGACGAAGCAGATAAGTGTAAAAGTATTAGTAATCACAAACATTGATGATGATAAAAACAAAAGGTCCACAACTTCCAACATCGTCAGTGGACATAATAGTATTCAGATACCGTCAGAGGCTCGCGTAGAGCTTCAAGTTTCATCACTGTCTTATAAAGTACTCACATCAAGATGTTCATACAATTTCCCCTTCGGCATTTAGTCATGCACAGAATGATCCTACATCCGTAAGGTGTTCATGGTTACTCATGATATCACTAGTGATTCATTCTAATGCGCGCGTCTTTCAGGGTTTGTGTTCAAAAAACTTCGTACTTCACTCAGTTCTCATAGCGCCAGCAGAGGCACAGATAATGTTCATAGCGAGATATCATGACTGAAGCTATGTACGTTTTTTCCAGTCATACGGAACTCTTTGGTGTAGCGATTAGCATTCCTTACCGTGATACATTTACAAAGCTCAAGGGTAAAGGGGAAGAGTGGTTTGGGAACGTCTTGAGAGTAAAGTCAAGGGTTAGTGAGGGGACAAGATCAAGGGAAGGAGTAGCACTACTCCTGAACAGGAGTGGTGGGAGTATGTAATAGAGTGTAAGAAAGTAAAATCTAGATTAATATGGGTAAAACTGAAACTTGATGGAGAGAGATGGGTGATTATTGGTGCATATGCACCTGGGCATGAGAAGAAAGATCATGAGAGGCAAGTGTTTTGGGAGCAGCGGAGTGAATGTGTTAGTAGCTTTGATGCACGAAACCAGGGTAAAGTGATAGGTGATTTGAATGTAAAGGTGAGTAATGTGGCAGTTGAGGGCATAATTGGTATACATGGGGTGTTCAGTGTTGTAAATGGAAATGGTGAGGAGCTTGTAGACTTATGTGCTGAAAAAGGACTTTTGATTTGGAATACCTGGTTTAAAAAGAGAGATATACATAAGTATACGTATGTAAGTTGGAGAGATGACCAGAGAGCGTTATTGCATTGCGTGTTATTTGATAGGCGCACGAAAGAGAGACTTTTAGATGATAATGTGCTGAGAGGTGCAACTGGAGGGATGTCTGATCATTATTTTGTGGAGGTGAAGGTGATTTGTATGGGTTTTCAGAAAAGAAGAGAGAATGTTGGGGTGAAATGAGTGGTGAGAGTAAGTGAGCTTGGGAAGGAGACCTGTGCAAAGAAGTACGAGGAGAGACTGAGTGCAGAATAGAAAAAGGTGAGAGCAAAGGAGGTAAGGAGAGTGGGTGTGGAATGGGATGTATTTAGGGAAGCAGTGATGGCTTGCACAAAAGATTCTTGTGACATGAGAAGCTTGGGAGGTGGTCAGATTAGAAAGGGTAGTGAGTGGTGGCATGAAGTAAGATTGTTAGTGAAAGAGAGGAGAGAGGCAGGAAAATAGTGCAAATGACTGGGAGATGTATAAAAGAAAGAGGCAAGAGGTGAAGAGAAAGGTGCAAGAAGGGAAAAATATGGCAAATGAAAGCTGGAGTGAGAGGGAATCATTAAATTTTAGGGAGAATATAAAGATGTTTTGGAAGGAGGTAAATATAGTACGTAAGACAAGAGTACAAATGGGAACATCGGTGAAAAAGGGCTAATGGGGAGATAATAACATGTAGTGGTGATGTGAGAAAGATGATGAAGTGAGCATTTTGAAGGTTTTTTGAATGTGTTAGATGATAGAGTGGCAGATATAGGGTGTTTTGGTCGAGGTGGTTTGAGAAGTGAGAGGGTTAGGGAGAATAGTTTGGTAAACAGAGAAGAGGTAGCGAAAGCTTTGTGGAAGATGAAAGCTGGCAAGGCAGCGGGTTTGGATGGTATTGCAGTGGAATTTATCAAAAAAGGTGGTGACTCTGTTGTTGAATGGTTAGTAAGGATGTTTTATATATCTATAGTTCATAGTGAAGTGCCTGAGGATTGGCGGAATGCACGCATAGTTCAATTATACAAAGACAAAGGGGATAAAGTTGAGTGTTCAAATTACAGAGTTATAGGTTTGTTGAGTATTTCTGGGAAATTATATTGGACGGTATTGATTGAGACGGGTGAAGGCATGTACAGAGCATCGGATTGCGGAAGGGCAGTGTGGTTTCAGAAGTGGTAGAGGATGTGCGGATCAGGTGTTTGCTTTGAAGAATGTATGTAAAAAATACTTAGAAACATAAATGGATTTGTATGTAGCATTTGTGAATCTGGAGAAGGCATATGATAGAGTTGATAGAGATGCTCTCTAGAAAGTATTAAGAATATATGATGTGGGAGGCAAGTTGTTAGAAGCAGTGAAAAGTTTTTATCGAGAATGTAAGGCATGTGTACGTGTAGGAAGAGAGGAAAGTGATTGGTTCTCAGTGAACTTTGGTTTATGGCAGGGGTGTGTGATGTCTCAATGGTTTTTCAATTTGTTTACGGATGGGGTTGTTAGGGGCGTGAATGCAAGAGTTTTGGAAAGAGGGGCAAGCATGCAGTCTGTTGTGGATGAGAGAGCTTGGAAATGAGTCAGTTGTTGCTCACTGATGGTACAGCGCTGGTGGCTGATTCGAGTGAGAAACTGCAGAAGCTGGTAATTGCGTTTAGTAAAGTGTGTGAAAGAAGAAAGCTGAGAGTAAATGTGAACAAGAGTAAGGTTATTAGGTACTGTAGGGTTGAGGGACAAGTCAACTGGGAGGTAAGTTTGAATGGAGCAAAACTGAAGGATGTGAAGTGTTTTAGGGATCTTTGAGTGGATTTGGCAGCGGATGGAACCATGGAAGCGGAAGTGAGTCACAGGATGGGGGAGGGGGCGAAATTTCTGGGAGCCTTGAAGAATGTGTGGAAGTCGAGAACATTATCTCGGAAGGCAAAAATGGGTATGTTTGAAGGAATAGTGGTTCCAACAATGTTATATGGTTGCGAGGCGTGGGCTATAGATTGGGTTGTGCGGAGGAGGTTGGATGTGCTGGAACTGAGATGTTTGAGGACAATATTTGGTGTGAGGTGCTTTATTCGAGTAAGTTATAATAGTGTAAGAGAGATGTGTGGTAGGGTAATAGAAAGTGTGTGGTTGACAGAGCCAGAAAAGGGTGTTTTGAAGTGGTTTGGTCACATGGAAAGAATGAGTGAGGAAAGATTGACCAAGAGGATATATGTGTCACAGGTGGAGGGAACGAGAAGTGGGAGACCAAATTGTAGGTGGAAAGATGGAGTGATGAAGGTTATGAGTGATCGGGGCCTCAACATGCACGAGGGTAAAAGGCGTGCAAGGAATAGAGTGAATTGGAACGATATGGTATACCGGGGTCGAAGTGCTGTCAATGGATTGATCCAGTGCATGTGAATCGTCTGGGGTAAACCATGGAAAGTTTTGTGGGGCCTGGATGTGGAAAGGGAGCTGTGGTTTCGGTGCATTATTACATAACAGCTAGAGACTGAGAGTGAACGAATGTGGACTTTGTTGTCTTTCCCTATCTCTACCTCGCGCACATTCGGGGGGAAGGGGCCTGTTATTTCATGTGTGGCGGGGTGGCGATGGGATGAATAAAGGCAGAGAGTATGAATTATGTACATGTGTATATTTATATAAGTCTGTGTGTGTATATATATATATGTATACGTGAGATGTATAGGTATGAATATTTGCGTGCGTGGATGTGTATGAATATACATGTGTATGTGGGTGGGTTGGGCCATCGTTTCGTCTGTTTCCTTGCGCTAGCTCGCTGACGCGGGAGACGCGACAAAGCAAAATAGAAATATATGTATATATATATATATATATATATATATATATATATATATATATATATATATATATATATATATATATATATATATATATATATATATATATATATATATATATATATATATATGTATATATATATATATATATATATATATATATATATATATATATATATATATATATATATAAATATATATATATATATTTATATATATATGTATATATATATATATATGTACATATATATATATATATATATATATATATATATATATATATATATATATATATATATATATATATATATATATATATATATATATATATATATATATATATATATATATATATATATATATATATATATATATATATATATATATATATGCTTTGAAGAATGTATGTGAGAAATACTTAGAAAAGCAAATGGATTTGTATGTAGCATTTATGGATCTGGAGAAGGCATATGGTAGAGTTGATAGAGATGCTCTGTGGAAGGTATTAAGAATATATGGTGTGGGAGGCAAGTTGTTAGAAGCAGTGAAAAGTTTTTATCGAGGATGTAAGGCATGTGTACGTGTAGGAAGAGAGGAAAGTGATTGGTTCTCAGTGAATGTAGGTTTGCGGCAGGGGTGTGTGATGTCTCCATGGTTGTTTAATTTGTTCATGGGTGGGGTTGTTAGGGAGGTGAATGCAAGAGTTTTGGAAAGAGGGGCAAGTATGAAATCTGTTGGGGATGAGAGGGCTTGGGAAGTGAGCCAGTTGTTGTTCGCTGATGATACAGCGCTGGTGGCTGATTCATGTGAGAAACTGCAGAAGCTGGTGACTGAGTTTGGTAAAGTGTGTGAAAGAAGAAAGTTAAGAGTAAATGTGAAATAAGAGCAAGGTTATTAGGTACAGTAGGGTTGAGGGTCAAGTCAATTGGGAGGTAAGTTTGAATGGAGAAAAACTGGAGGAAGTGAAGTGTTTTAGATATCTGGGAGTGGATCTGGCAGCGGATGGAACCATGGAAGCGGACGTGGCTCATGGGGTGGGGGAGGGGGCGAAAATCCTGGGAGCCTTGAAGAATGTGTGGAAGTCGAGAACATTATCTCGGAAAGCAAAAATGGGTGTTTGAAGGAATAGTGGTTCCAACAATGTTGTATGGCTGCGAGGCGTGGGCTATGGATAGAGTTGTGCGCAGGAGGATGGATGTGCTGGAAATGAGATGTTTGAGGACAATGTGTGGTGTGAGGTGGTTTGATCGAGTAAGTAACGTAAGGGTAAGAGAGATGTGTGGAAATAAAAAGAGCGTGGTTGAGAGAGCAGAAGAGGGTGTTTTGAAATGGTTTGGGCACATGGAGAGAATGAGTGAGGAAAGATTGACCAAGAATATGTCGGAGATGGAGGGAACAAGGAGAAGTGGGAGACCAAATTGGAGGTGGAAAGATGGAGTGAAAAAGATTTTGTGTGATCGGGGCCTGAACATGCAGGAGGGTGGAAGGAGGGCAAGGAATAGAGTGAATTGGAGCGATGTGGTATACCGGGGTTGACGTGCTGTCAGTGGATTGAATCAAGGCATGTGAAGCGTCTGGGGTAAACCATGGAAAGCTGTGTAGGTATGTATATTTGCGTGTGTGGACGTATGTATATACATGTGTATGGGGGGGGGGGTTGGGCCATTTCTTTCGTCTGTTTCCTTGCGCTACCTCGCAAACGCGGGAGACAGCGACAAAGTATAATATATAATAATAATAATATATATATATATATATATATATATATATATATATATATATATATATATATATATATATATATATATAAATATATAATAGTATATATATATATATATATATATATATATATATATATATATATATATATATATATATATATATATATATATATATATATATATATATATATATATATATATATATATATATATATATATATATATATATATATATATATATATATATATATATATATATATATATATATATATATATATATATATATATATATATACATATATATATATATATATATATATATATATATATATATATATATATATATATATATATATATATATATATATATATATATATATATATATATATATATATATATATACATATATATATTCAATTAGTAATGAATGAGTTAGCCTTGATTTAGTCTTCACTTGCACCGTGCTATCTCAGCTATTATGAAAAAAATATACCAGTGTATAGGCTATGCCAACTGCATAGCTGAACCACTCATTGGACTACTAGCCGTGGTGCTATAAATGCCTCAAGTTGGAACAAAGACTAAGTGACCTGATCCAGAACCTCTCGTCAGTTATGGCTACTGAGTAGGGAAGTCGAGCTCTTATGTAACGTGACGTGTGCTCTCGTTGTCCCCAGTACTCTTTAGTAGATTATACAGTACCATACTATCATACAGTTATTCCCACATGTTTTACCTAAACATTTATTTCATTGTGTCTCAAGGAAAATTCTTAACTTATAGGCAGATGAAGTATAGGTTTTGTTAAATATTCTTGGCTCATACATATGGAAATTCATTCAAAATTATCAATCTTAAATCAGTAACTAATCTGTCGATAGAATTTCTCAAGAAATTAATGTGATTGATAAGTACTAATTTCGATAATTCATTCCTCGGAATTCCTTTACTGACACCAAAAGAATTCTATAAAATCATTACGATATCAGCAGCCTGCATCATCCCATAATCTGGAGATGAGTGAGACATCAAAGACCCTTCCAATCAGGTTTCAAATTGCTCGAGTTATTGTCTATTTAGGGTCCCTCTGATGTCATAACTGCTTTCCTTTGCATCTCCTCCCTAGCTTATTACTATTACCCTTAACACCCCTCTTGATGGTGCATAGTCTCTACAGCAAAACCAGAGAATAGTACGGTTACAGTACAAAGGTATGTTAATATACTGGGGGTCTGAGTAAGGTGAACGAGTAATAGTGTTAGCATATATGGGATCCTGAGGCGGGAGAGGTTCCTGATATCCCGAGCGCCGTAAAGTGGTGGGATGATCTTGCCCTGAAAGTAAACTGATGAGAGATTAATGTACTTACAGGGAAAGAGAGTTTTACAATATAGTATTACCGTACGGTAAAGTCTCATATAGTAGGTGTTACCACCATATTTGCTCTGGAGTACTTACGAGTACATAAAACGAGATTAGCTAAAGGAGAGAACTAGATGCATAGCACTTACCAAAGAAAAATCTGCTGTTTCGAAGAACGAGATAGGTGTTTCGTACTGTTACGTGTCATTGGTGAGATGCAGGCATTATGTGTTTGTGGGATGAAACCCCTCAACCCATTTTTGGGTGAGGCAGAGTAAAAGACCGTTACCTGGTCCTAATGTGTGAAACTGAAAGATAGCTGGCTCTACATAATCGTCAATAACCCTACCGATACCTAAGAAGTATATGAGGATAGAGTTGTGGGGAAGTTAGGTTTAATGGGGCCAAGTTATATTAGTCATATTCTATGACATTTGTTTTGTGAGGTCAAATGATGGGAGAGTTAGGTCATATAAGATTCACTTGTTTAGGATTTTTGTTGTGTGATGTACAGTGATAGGAAGGTTTGGTCATGTGAAGTGAAATTATAGAATTAGTCTGTTTAGATTTTGGTGGTAGAAATCAGTTATATATCGGCTATCTAGGACATGAAGGTAGGTGAGGACGTAGGTGGAATATGGAAGTACAAAAAAGGACAGCCTGATAGTCCATAACAAAATCATCAGAAAAAAACAATAGATAGATATAGTGGTAAGACGTGAAAGCAAAGCAGAAGACTTAGTTGCCGGCAGGAAAACAATGAGAAAAACTATCATGCAGCATGAAAGCACGATAACGCCATGGAAAATTAAAAGAAAAGTGAGGAATGGAAGAAGTTCCTTAGCATTGAAACGACGTCTCTACGTATACCTCCACGTATGACAGTAAGTTCTGTAAAATTGCTGGCTACTGGTAATGTGAGCCTGTTGGATTTGAGCAGTCTAGATACAGTTGCTCAGGGACGCAAGACGAAGGGTATTCGATTACTAATAACTGAAAAGTCATTACCCTTTTAGGGGCGATCATAGCCGAGCAGGTAGCGTATCCAGCTACCACACAAAAGGTTTATGTTCGAGTCCATGCTGTTAGATGGCATTATATGATATAGAATGAATTTCTTTTTTGTTATACTTAGTCGCTGTCTCCCGTGTTAGCGAGGTAGCGCAAGGAAACAGACAAAAGAATGGCCCAACCAATCCACATACACATAAAAGCCCACACATGTACATATACATACCTACACATTTCAACGTATACATACATATATATAAACAGAAATACGCATGTATAGACATGCACATATCCACACTAGCTGCCTTCATCCATTTTCGTTGCCAACCCGCCACACATAAAATGGCACCCCCATCCCACAGCGTGGCCGCGAGGTAGCGCTAGGAAAAGACAATAAAGGCCTCATTCGTTCACATTCAGTCTCTAGCTGTCATATGTAATGCACCGAAACCACGGCCCCTTTTCCACATCCAGGCCCAATAAAACTTTCCATGATTTACCCCAGACGCTTCACATGCCCTGGTTCAATCCATTGGCAGCATGTCGACCCCGGTATATTACATCGTTCCAATTCACTCTATTACCTGCACACCTTTCACCCTCCTGCATGTTCATGCCCCAGTAGCTCAAAATCTTATTCACTCAATTCTTCCACCTCCAATTTGGTCTCCCACTTCCCCTCGATCCCTCCACCTCTAACACATACATCCTCTTTGTCGATCTTTCCTAAATCACTCTCTCCGTGTGACCAAACAATTTCTGCTCTCTCAACCACACTCATTTTATTACCACACATCTCTCTTACCCTTTCATTACTTACTCGATCAAACCACCTCATACCACATATTGTCATCAATTTCATTTCCAACACATCCACCTTCTTCCACACAACCCTATCTATAGCCCCCGCCTAATATCAATATAACATTGTTGGAAACAACATTCCTTCAAACATGACCATTTTTGCTATCCGAGATAACGTTTTCGCCTTCCACACATTTTTCAACGCTCCAAAATCTTCCCCTCCCCCATCCTATGACTCACTACCACTTCCATGTTTCCATGCGCTGCTACATCCACTCTTAGATATCTAAAACACTTCGCTACATCCAGTTTTTCTCTATTCAAACTTACCGCCTAATTTACTTTTCCCTCTACCCTACTGAACCTAATAACCTTGCTCTTATTCACATCTACTTTCAGCTTTCTTCTTTCACACACTTTACCAAACTCTGTTACCATCTTCTGCAGCATCTCACCTAAACCAGCCACCAGCCCTGCATCAAAAGCGAACGACTGACTCACTTCCCAAGCCGTCTCATCTACAACAGACTGCATAATTGCCCCTCTCTCCAAAGCTCTTGCATTCACCTCCCTAACGACCACATCCATGGAGATATCAAACAGCCATGGAAAATTCAGGCACCCCTGCCGCAAACATACATTCACTGGGACCCAATCACTTTCCTCTCTTCCTACTCGTACACATGC
This sequence comes from Panulirus ornatus, assembly GCF_036320965.1. Classification (NCBI taxonomy): domain Eukaryota; kingdom Metazoa; phylum Arthropoda; class Malacostraca; order Decapoda; family Palinuridae; genus Panulirus; species Panulirus ornatus. The sequence continues at coordinate 43,771,351 of NC_092238.1, read as the reverse complement.
CTTGCATCCTTGATAATTACATTTCAATGCTCCAAACAACTTACCTTCGACACCAAATACTCTTAATACCTTCCACAAAGCACATCTATCAACTCTATCATATACTTTCTTCAGATCCATAAATGCTAAATACAAATCCATCTCTTTTTTCCAAGCATTTTACACTTACAATCTTCAAAGCAAAATCTGATCCACACATCCTCTACTACTTCTGAAACCAAACTGCTCTTTCCCAATCTGAAGCTCCCATATAATTTCCCAGGAATACTAAAAATACTCACTCAAAATCTTTTTCACTCTATCTTTCCACCTCCAATTTGGTCGCCCACTTCTCCTCGTTCCTTCCACCTCTGACACATATATTCTCTAAGACAATTTTTCCTCACTCATTCTTTCCATGTGACCAAAACATTTCAAAACACCCTCTTCTGCTCTCTCAACCACACTCTTTTTATTACCAAACATCTCTCTTACATTTATATTAATTACTCAATCAAACCACCCCACAACACATATTGTCCTCAAACATCTCATTTCCAGCACATCCACCCTCATCTGCAAAAGTCTATATATAGCCCACGCCTCGCAACCATAAAACATTGTTCTAACTATTATTCCTTCAAACATACCCATGTTTGCTTTCCGAGATAATGTCCTCAACTTCCACACATTCTTCAAGGCTCCCTGAACTTTCGCCCCCTTCCCAACCTTATGATTCACTAACTTTTCCATGAATCCATCCGCTGCCAAATCCACTCCAAGATATCTAAAGCATTTCACTTCCTCCAGTTTTTCTCCATTCAAACCTACCTCCCAGTTGAGTTATCCCTCAACCCTACTGTACCTAATAACCTTCCTCTTATTCACATTTACTCTGAGCTTTCCTCTTTCACAAACTTTACCAAACTCATTCACCAGCTTCTGCAGTTTCTCACACGAATCAACCACCACCGCTGTATCATCAGCGAACAACAACTCACTCACTTCCCAAGCTCTCTCATCCAAAACAGACTGCATACTTGCCCTCTTTAAAAAACTTTTGCATTCACCTCCCTGATAACCCCATCCATAAAGGAAACAGACGAAAGAATGTCAACCCACCCACATACACATACATATACATACACGTCCACAAACGCAAATATACATACCTATACATCTCAACGCATACATATATATATACACACAGACATATACATATATACACATGTACATAATTCATACTGTTTGCCTTTATTCATTCCCATCGCCACCCCGCCACACATGAGATAACAACCACCTTCCCCCTTATGTGCGCTAGGTAGCGATAGGAATATAACAAAGGCCCCATTCGTTCACACTCAGTCTCTACCTGTCAAGTAATAATGCACCGAAACCACAGCTCCCTTTCCACATCCAGGCACCACAGAACTTTCCATGGTTTACCCCAGACGTTTCACATGCCCTTGTTCAATCCATTGACAGCACGTCGAACACGGTATACCACATCGTTCCAATTCACCCTATTCCTTGCACGCCTTTCACCCTCCTCGATCACTCAAAATCTTTTTCACTCCATCTCTCCACCTCCAATTTGGTCTCCCACTTCTCCTCGTTCCATCAACCTCTGACACATATATCCTTTTAGTCAATCTTTCCTCTCTCATTCTCTCCATGCGACCAAACCATTTCAAAACACCCTCTTCTGCTCTCTCAACTACATTCTTTTTTATTACCACACATCTCTCTTGCCCTATACATTAATTATTCAATCAAACCACCTTACACCACATATTGTCCTCAAACATCTCATTTCCAGCACATACACCCTCCTGTGCACAACTCTATCCATAGCCCACGCCTCGCAAACACACAACATTGTTGGAACCACTATTCCTTCAAACATACCCATTTTTGCTTTTTGAGATAATGTTCTCGACTTCCACACATTCTTCAAGGCTTCCAGAATTTTCGCCCAATCCCCCACCCTATGATTCACTTCTGCTTCCATGGCTCCATCCGCTGCCAAATCCACTCCTAGATATCTAAAACACTTTACTTCCTTCAGTTTTTCTCCATTCAAACTTACCTCCCAATTGACTCGACTCTCAATCCTACTGTTGCGAATAACCTTGCAGTTGTTCACATTTACTCTCAGCTTTATTCTTTCACACACTTAACCAAACTCAGTCACCATATATATATATATATATATATATATATATATATATATATATATATATATATATATATATATATATATATATATATATATATATATATATATATATATATATATATATATATATATTTTTTTTTTTTTTTTTTTTTTTTTTTTGGCTTTGTCGCTGTCTCCCGCGTTTGCGAGGTTGCGCAAGGAGACAGACGAAAGAAATGGCCCAACCCACCCCCATACACATGTATATACATACGTCCACAAACGCAAATATACGTACCTACACAGCTTTCCATGGTTTACCCCAGACGCTTCACATGACCTGATTCAATCCACTGACAGCACGTCAACCCCGGTATACCACATCGATCCAGTTCACTCTATTCCTTGCCCTCCTTTCACCCTCCTGCATGTTCAGGCCACTATTCCTTCAAATATACCCATTTTTGCTTTCCGAGATAATGTTCTCGACTTCCACACATTCTTCAAGGCTCCCAGGATTTTCGTCCCCTACCCCACCCTATGATCCACTTCCGCTTCCATGGTTCCATCCGCTGCCAGATCTACTCCCAGATATCTAAAACACTTTTCTTCCTCCAGTTTTTCTCCATTCAAACTTACCTCCCAATTGACTTTACCCTCAACCCTACTGTACCTAATAACCTTGCTCTTATTCACATTTACTCTTAACTTTCTTCTTTCACACACTTTACCAAACTCAGTCACCAGCTTCTGCAGTTTCTCACATGAATCAGCCACCAGCGCTGTATCATCAGCGAACAACAACTGACTCACTTCCCAAGCTCTCTCATCCCCAACAGACTTCATTCTTGCCCCTCTTTCCAAAACTCTTGCATTTACCTCCCTAACAACCCCATCCATAAACAAATTAAACAACCATAGAGACATCACACACACCTGCCGCAAAACAACATTCACTTAGAACCAATCACTTTCCTCTCTTCTACACGTACACATGCCTTACATCCTCGATAAAAACTTTTCACCGTTTCTAACAACTTGCCTCCCACACCATACATTCGTAATACCCTCCACAGAGCATCTCTATCAACTCTATCATATGCCTTCTCCAGATCCATAAATGCTACATACAAATCCATTTGCTTTTCTAAGTATTTCTCACATACATTCTTCAAAGCAAACACCTGATCCACACATCCTCTACCACTTCTGAAACCACACTGCTCTTCCCCAATCTGATGCTCTGTACATGCCTTCACCCTCTAAGTCAATACCCTCCCATATAATTTACCAGGAATACTCAACAAACTTATACCTCTGTAAATTGAGCACTCACTCTTATCCCCTTTGCCTTTGTACAATGGCACTATGCACGCATTCCACCAATCCTCAGGCACCTCACCATGAGTCATACAAACATTAAATAACCTTACCAACCAGTCAATAATACAGTCACCCCCTTTTTTAATAAATTCCACTGCAATACCATCCAAACCTGCTGCCTTGCTGGCTTTCATCTTCCGCAAAGCTTTTACTACCTCTTCTCTGTTCACCAAATAATTTTCCCTAACCCTCTCACTTTGCACACCACCTCGACCAAAACACCCTATATGTGCCACTCTATCATCAAACACATTCAACAAACCTTCAAAATACTCACTCCATCTCCTTCTCACATCACTACTACTTGTTATCACCTCCCCATTTGTGCCCTTCACTAAAGTTTCCATTTGCTCCCCTGTCTTACGCACTTTATTTACCTCCTTCCAGAACATCTTTTTATTCTCCCTAAAATTTAATGATACTCTCTCACCCCAACTCTCATTTATATATATATATATATATATATATATATATATATATATATATATATATATATATATATATATATATATATATATATATATATATATATATATATATATATATATATATATATATATATATATATATATATGTATATATATGTATATATATATATATATTATATATATATATATATATATATATATATATATATATATATATATATATATATATATATATATATATATATATATATATACATATATATATATATATATATATATATATATATATATATATATATATATTTTTTTTTTCTTTTTTTTTTTCTTACTATTCGCCATTTCCCGCGATAGCGAGGTAGCGTTAAGAACAGAGGACTGGGCCTTTGAGGGAATATCCTCACCTGGCCCCCTTATCTGTTCCTTCTTTTGGAAAATTAAAAAAAAAACGAGAGGGTGGATTTCCAGCCCCCCGCTCCCTTCCCTTTTAGTCGCCTTCTATGACACGCAGGGAATACGTGGGGAGTATTCTTTCTCCCCTATCCCCAGGGATAATATATATATATATATATATATATATATATATATATATATATATATATATATATATATATATATATATATATATATATATACATATATATATATTATCCCTGGGGATAGGGGTGAAAGAATACATCCCACGTATTCCCTGCGTGTCGTAGAAGGCGACTAAAAGGGGAGGGAGCGAGGGGCTGGAAATCCTCCCCTCTCATAATTTTTTTTTAATTTTCCTAAAGAAGGAACAGAGAAGGGGGCCAGGTGAGGATATTCCCTCAAAGGCCCAGTCCTCTGTTCTTAACGCTACCTCGCTAACGCGGGAAATGGCGAATAGTTTGAAAAAAAAAAAAAAAAAAAAAAAAAAAAAAATATATATATATATATATATATATATATATATATATATATATATATATATATATATATATATATATATATATATATATATACATATATATATATATATATATATATATATATATATATATATATATATATATATATATATATATATATATTCTTTTTTTCTTTTAAACTATTTGCCATTTCCCGCGTTAGCGAGGTAGCGTTAAGAACAGAGGACTGAGCCTCTTTTGGAATATCCTTACCTGGCCCCCTCTGTTCCTTCTTTTGTAAAAAAAAAAAAAAAAAAAAAAAAAAAAAAAACGAGAGGGGAGGATTTCCAGCCCCCTGCTCCCTCCCCTTTTAGTCGCCTTCTTCGACACGCAGGGAATACGTGGGAAGTATTCTTAATCCCCTATCCCCAGGGATTTTTACTAAGTTTAGAATATATTGTGTTATTTAAAAGATCATTCATTTTAGAAAAATAGTTACTTTTGTCTAAAATCACAACAGTGTTAGCCTTGTCTGCTTTAGTAATATGTATATCCTTGTCCTATTTTAAGGTGTTAATAGCTCTTATGAATCTTTTAGGGCAATTAACTTCCACTGGTATATACATATATATATATATATATATATATATATATATATATATATATATATATATATATATATATATATATATATATATATATATATATATATATATATATATATATATATATATATATATATATATGTATGTATATATATATATATATATATATATATATATATATATATATATATATATATATATATATATATATATATATATATATATATATATATGTATATATATATATATATATATATATATATATATATATATATATATATATATATATATATATATATATATATATATATATATATATATATATATATATATATATATACATATATATATATATATATATATATATATATATATATATATATATATATATATATATATATATATATATATATATATATATATATATATATATATATATATATATATATATATATATATATATATTTATATATATATATACATAGCAACATACATATATATATATATATATATATATATATATATATATATATATATATATATATATATATATATATATATATATATATATATATATATATATATATATATATATATTTATATATATATATACATAGCAACATACATATATATATATATATATATATATATATATATATATATATACATAGCAACATACATATATATTTTCTTTTTTCTTTTAAACTATTCGCCATTTCCCGCGTTAGCGAGGTAGCGTTAAGAACAGAGGACTGGGCCTTTTTTGGAATATCCTCACCTGGCCCCCTCTGTTCCTTCTTTTGGAAAATTTTAAAAAAAAACGAGAGGGGAGGATTTCCAGCCCCCGCTCCCTCCCCTTTTAGTCGCCTTCTACGACACGCAGGGAATACGTGGGAAGTATTCTTAATCCCCTATCCCCAGGGATAATACATATATATATATATATATATATATATATATATATATATATATATATATATATATATATATATATATATATTAATATATATATATATATATATATATACCAGTGGAAGTTAATTGCCCTAAAAGATTCATAAGAGCTATTAACACCTTAAAATAGGACAAGGATATACATATTACTAAAGCAGACAAGGCTAAAACTGTTGTGATTTTAGACAAAAGTAACTGTTTTTCTGAAAAGAATGATCTTTTAAATGATAACACAATATATTCTAAACTTAGTAAAAATCCCTTAGAAGCAGTTGATTCTCACTTCAATAAAGAAATGAGGCTGTTGTTGAAAGGTAACATGTCTCTTATCAAAAATTTGTCATCTTTGTCCCCTTCATTGCCATATATGTATGGACTTATCAAAACACATAAACAAAAATTTCCAGCAAGACCTATAGTGAGTTCAGTAGGCTCCATTACATATAAATTATCAAAATGGTTAGTTTCCTTATTATGCCCTTTAGTGGGTAAGGTATCAAATTCTAATATCATGAACAATGTAGATTTAGTCAACAAGCTAAACAATATCAATATTGATTTTGATTTTAAACTAGTTAGCTTTGATGTTTCCTCACTTTTCGCTAAAGTTCCAGTTGATGACCTTTTAGAATATTTATTTGATGTCTTGGATGATATTCCTTTACCTGTTTCAAAGTCTAATTTCATTGAACTGATAAAATTGTGTATAAAAGACTGTGTATTTCAATTTAATGGAGATTATTATGCTCAAAAATTTGGTATGGCAGTGGGTAACCCTCTTTCACCTGTACTAAGTAATCTTTATATGGAATTTTTTTAAACAAAATTATTAAGGATATCTTACCTTCTAATGCAATTTGGTTTAGGTATGTAGATGATGTTCTTTGTGTTTGGCCAACAAATGAAAATTTACAAATATTTCTCCCCTTACTTAACAATTTAGTACCTTCCATCAAATTTACTGTAGATAATGAAAATAATGGTATGTTACCATTTTTAGATTGCATGATCCATAGACAAGGAAACAAGTTTAAGTTTAGCATATACAGAAAACCCACCAATGTATGCTCATATATCCATTATTACTCATTTCAACATGATAGAGTTAAATTATCATCATTTCAATCTATGTTCCTAGGGGCATTACGTATTTGCAGTCCAGAGTTTATTGATGATGAGTTTGAGAAGATATATTCTATTGGATCTAAGTTAAAGTATCCTAGATCTTTCATTGATAAATCCCTTAAGTTAGCAAAGAAATCATTTTATAGAGTTGAGCCCAAACCTCCCATTGACACCAAGAATCTTTTAGTTCTCCCATTTGATAATGCTTTCACTTTGCTTCCCATGTTTCTGAAATCCTTTTATGTAAATGTTGCCTTTAGGAACAATAATACTGTAAAGAATATCTTAATCAGGAATTCACCAGAAAATTCTCTTGGTTGCATCTATAAAGTTCCTTGTGGAAACTGTGATAAATTTTATGTTGGTTAGACTGGTAAGGATCTTTCTGTTAGACTTAAGCAACATAAATATAGTATAAGAACGGTACAAGAATCAAATGCCTTGTTTAATCATGTTAAAAACTATGATCAATGTTTTGACTGGAGTAACGCCACCTCAGTTGTTAACTCTGACTCTATTACCAAGAAAAATATCATTGAATCTTCTATCATTAAAAAGACAAAGAATTATAATCTTAATATTAGTGATGGTCTGTACGAATTAGATAACTTTATTGTTGATAAGATTTGTAAAATGATAAGTTTATGAACGGTCGTTGTATGTTTTGGACAATCACATGTTTACCAAATGGCGTACTAGCTTCGTCTCTTCGATGTATATCAACTGACTGTTATATTTCTCTTTTGTGTCTCCCCTGATGATGTGATTATTACACGAAAGTGCACTTGGGAACTTTTCGTGTTTCATTTTCCCCATGGACTCATAAGAATATCTTGGTCACGCGAAAAATTGTGATCCTTTCCAATATATATATTTTTTTTTTTTTTTTTTTTTTTTTATACTTTGTCGCTGTCTCCCGCGTTTGCGAGGTAGCGCAAGGAAACAGACGAAAGAAATGGCCCAACCCCCCCCCCCCATACACATGTACATACACACGTCCAGACACGCAAATATACATACCTACACAGCTTTCCATGGTTTACCCCAGACGCTTCACATGCCTTGCTTCAATCCACTGACAGCACGTCAACCCCTGTATACCACATGACTCCAATTCACTCTATTTCTTGCCCTCCTTTCACCCTCCAGCATGTTCAGGCCCCGATCACACAAAATCTTTTTCACTCCATCTTTCCACCTCCAATTTGGTCTCCCTCTTCTCCTCGTTCCCTCCACCTCCGACACATATATCCTCTTGGTCAATCTCTCCTCACTCATTCTCTCCATGTGCCCAAACCATTTCAAAACACCCTCTTCTGCTCTCTCGACCACGCTCTTTTTATTTCCACACATCTCTCTCACCCTTACGTTACTTACTCGATCAAACCACCTCACACCACACATTGTCCTCAAACATCTCATTTCCAGCACATCCATCCTCCTGCGCACAACTCTATCCATAGCCCACGCCTCGCAACCATACAGCATTGTTGGAACCACTATTCCCTCAAACATACCCATTTTTGCTTTCCGAGATAATGTTCTCGACTTCCACACATTTTTCAAGGCTCCCAAAATTTTCGCCCCCTCCCCCACCCTATGATCCACTTCCGCTTCCATGGTTCCATCCGCTGACAGATCCACTCCCAGATATCTAAAACACTTCACTTCCTCCAGTTTTTCTCCATTCAAACTCACCTCCCAATTGACTTGACCCTCACCCCTACTGTACCTAATAACCTTGCTCTTATTCACATTTACTCTCAACTTTCTTCTTCCACACACTTTACCAAACTCAGTCACCAGCTTCTGCAGTTTCTCACATGAATCAGCCACCAGCGCTGTATCATCAGCGAACAACAATTGACTCACTTCCCAAGCTCTCTCATCCCCAACAGACTTCATACTTGCCCCTCTTTCCAGGACTCTTGCATTTACCTCCTTTACAACCCCATCCATAAACAAATTAAACAACCATGGAGACATCACACACCCCTGCCGCAAACCTACATTCACTGAGAACCAATCACTTTCCTCTCTTCCTACACGTACACATGCCTTACATCCTCGATAAAAACTTTTCACTGCTTCTAACAACTTGCCTCCCACACCATATATTCTTAATACCTTCCACAGAGCATCTCTATCAACTCTATCATATGCCCTCTCCATATATATATATATATATATATATATATATATTTATATATATATAAATATATATATATATATATATATATATATATATATATATATATATATATATATATATATATATATATATATATATATATATATATATATATATTTCCCCTGGGGATAGGGGAGAAAGAATACTTCCCACGTATTCCCTGCGTGTCGTAGAAGGCGACTAAAAGGAGAGGGAGCGGGGGGCTGGAAATCCTCCCCTCTCGTTTTTTTTTTTTTTTTCCCAAAAGAAGAACAGGGAAGGGGGCCAGGTGAGGATATTCCCTCAAAGGCCCAGTCCTCTGTTCTTAACGCTACCTCGCTAACGCGGAAAATGGCTAATAGTTTGAAAAAAAAGAAAAAGAATATATATATATATATATATATATATATATATATATATATATATATATATATATATATATATATATATATATATATATATTGAATTATATATCCCTTTATCTACTGCCTTGTCTTAAAACTGACCACATTTCACTTACAAAATTGATATCGCATTAAATATGCTAAAACTCATATATAGACAACTATAGTATGATTAACTGGTAGTTAAGTATATAAAAGCTTTGAATTATATATTCCAGTATATCCAATATCTTGTTTTTCATAAGTCTGAAAATATACGGCAGTTCCAGTAAATCCTGTTATGTTATTAAGTTCCAGTTTGTATAAAGGAGCAGTAGTGTGTGTGCCGCTGTGGAATGAAGCTGAAATGTTTCCACAGGAGACAAGGTGAGTTCAAGTCGCCTGAAATATTCACTTGGCTGTCGCCCTTAATGGCTCATCGACTCTAGTTCAGTTCTCGTATATTTTCGTTTTCTTCCCATTTACTCTCTTTAATCACCTTACTTCCTTGACAATAATTAATTCCTGATAACCTTTACTGTCTTCACTGTTGCCAAAAAAGAATGAAATATATATTCAATATCGTCCCTGTCTTTAATGTGACCGGTTAGCTGTGATGCGTCATTCATCTCATTATCCACTGCCGCAGTTTCGGACGCATGTTTTCTTGTTAGACTAATTTTACTTTGATTCAGTTTTCAAATAGAAAAATACCAGAAAACAAAGTATTTCATTGTAAGGTACTTTCGCCAAGCGTCTTGTAAAAAGAATGACTGTGAAATTGTTTCCTTGGGCTTAGAGAATGACGTGCACCACAGAAGGTCTCCCTTCCCTCTGTCCCCTTCAGCCAGAGTGTAGTTTCCCGCCATCGCGACGTCCGGGAACTTCCACAAGAGGCACTGGTTGTTTGCCGAACTTGTGAGAGCCACGTGAATCATGCCAATTCCCTTTTGTATTGGAGACCTTTCAGAACCTTTTCCATCCTCTCTTCCTCTTTCATTTTCCTTTCCTTTGCTCCATCCTGTCGCTCTCCACCACCACAGAAAACTGCCGCCTGTTTACAAAATTGCTCCAGTTCCTTTTTTGTCGTTCAAAGCAGTCATCCTGTTGTGACGGTCAGATCACATTCAATTCACTTTCAAGATTTCTGGAATTCCAATACCGTCCAAATCCTCTCGAACAGTTGGATAAAATGAATGAAAATCAGGTCTGGACGCGGGATGAATCATCGATTAGTGTTGGGCGTCGTCGCAGTAAGATTGGGAACTGCTCTGACGTCGCAACATCGCCAGCAGCCGACTCTTGTGTCTGGAGCTCACGATGTCATTATTTCTGCTGATGGATCCTTGTCAGGGAGCTCAGAGGAGCTACAGTGTGACACCATACGTGCTACACTCTACAGAGCAACACATGCATAGTGCTGTTCACTTTAGTATACTGACTTGTCGGGAATAATACGATATCGACCCTACGAACAACGCGACACCCAGCAAGTTGTCCGGTGAACCGTACCAGAGGTAGACATCTTCATAAATATTAATATCACCAGCGCCTGATCTCCCATGGTAATCTCCGTCGCTCCTTCTGTTTGGTGCCTAATGTCTCGAACCTAAACGCCGCTGGCACTGCCTCTGTGAGGCCAATCGTCCACATCCACTCCCAAGCGAAGGCGCACATCCGAATCCAAGCCGTCCCCTTCCATATCTGGTGTATGCTCAAAGCCGAGCCCAAGTCACATTCAGTGGCAACTTCAAAGCAGACTTTAAGCAAAGGAAATGGAGAGAGAGAGAGAGAGAGAGAGAGAGAGAGAGAGAGAGAGAGAGAGAGAGAGAGAGAGAGAGAGAGAGAGAGAGAGAGAGAGAGAGAGAGAGAGAGAGAGAGAGAGAGAGAGAGAGAGAGAGAGAGATTTCATTAGATTAGATATATTATAGTGTACATCTGGCATGAAAAATTATGTGAGATTTTCTGGTGAACTGGCTTGAAATGCATTGGAGATGAAGTGTAAATGGTTGAGTGTGCCTTAATTAAGGAAGAATGAGTAGACAGAAGGAGGAATGAATGGCTCATTAAGCCCTAAGGATTTTATTTTCATCTTTGTAAGCTAAGGTTTAATACTAGGACGTTCGTATAGACTACAAAAGTGGCCAAAAAGGCCGGCATAATAGTTTACGAAGATTACAGGGAGTGTGGGGGAATGGAGGCCAACAAGCAGTACTGAGTCTATAAAGAAACAATGATTCATGGTGGCGATGTATATATGGTAAGTGGTCGCACATGATGACCTTGGAGAGTGTGTCAAGTTTGCCAGTTTTCCCATAAACACACACACACTCAAACTCGTCCACACGCTAGCTGCTCCCGTCAGCTCATCCACTCATAACTCAACCCTTTACTTCCCCACTCCCCTTCATACAAACCAACTCCTCACGACCTTTCATCATAAGAACTTGTCATGACCTCTCTACACACACACACAACCCTTCCCTGCTAACCCCTCCCTCCCCCTTCCGAAAGAGAAAAAATGACCCCAGTTCCCCTCGGCATTGAACCTTCACTTACCTTCTCTACACACGCAACCCTCCTCTACCTTTCCTCTATATACCACTTAGTCTTTCACTCAAGACCCCAGACTTTACGGTCCTCCACCGGCAGCTTCTTCTGAACCAACCATTTAATTCAGAACCCTCTCCACATCATCCTGCCGCACACACAGCTCTCCCCAACGTAATTCCATACCTTCTCTTCCACACTTAGCCGCGAGCATACCGTCCAAACCTTCCACAATATTTCGAAACGCACATCCTTTCACCACCCTCTTACACGTGGTTTTACGTCCACTACTTATTTATGAACGACACTTCTCATCTCCCGTTTCTATTTCAATCGTCTCCCATGCACACTCATCCTCGTTCCCTCCTCCTCCACACACCTCTCCCCTACACAGTATCCCTCCAACTTTGAACACAGTCATTCCACACAATACAGTCCCCGGCATTTCCTTCACTATTCACCACCCTCTACACATATCCTTCCCAACCAACCCTCGACTCAAAATCTAACCTCATCTCTTGCACTTCCTCTCTCCCTCACAATTCTTCATGCAAACCTCTACCAGTCATCGACTCACAGCCCTCCCCACATCCTCCTTTATGATCAATGCTCCCTTCTTAATCCTCTACACATCCGCTAGTCATTCATCCTCATGTGGCTTACCATCCCACATTCCCTGAGGTAGTGTCTCTGAGGTAGTGTCTCTGAGATATGACTTTCCTATATTTACGAGATTGAAGTGATTTTGTTTGTCATTTCAGTAGATCCTTCTTTACAAAAAGATTTTTCTCTTTTCCTTGACCTCTCCTTCTTACACTTGACGACATACCCTCTAGTTCTAAATTCCATTCTATTGACCATGTTTTTCCGGTGATTGGATGCGGCTGTCTTTCAGGACAGTAGCTCTGTGCTTTAGGGATTAAAAATTACAGTTCCTAGTTTTTGGGGAGAGTATAATTGGAGTAAGATTCCATTTCATACCCAGGTATAAAGCTCAGAATATTCGAAATGAAAGTAGAAGCGATTCCAAGTTTTTGCAATTCTGCATGATAACCGATGTTCTTCCTGACAGTTTTATGTGAGCACCAACTTAGTCTGAAATGAAAAGCACCTTGAAATGACATGAAAGAGATAAAACATCATTCTGCAGCCATATCAGAGAATTGTTAAACCGCGTTTAATAAGCAAAGATGCAGCTAGATTAAACTGTGCTAAAGTCTGCTGTATCCGTTTCATCATATTTCTTTTCCAAGCAGACAGTATCTAGATACCTTAACACGCCGATGAATTCTTCAAAGCAGTTAGAATAAACAGCATTGTATAGATATTATGAATTTACTTGACCCTCTCACGACCTGTATGACAGCACAGCGAAATTTGTGTGTCGCTTGCCGAATTCTCTAGACAAAAGACAATCGGCTTAAATTCACAATGGCGAGGTTATAACAAGTAGTGGTGAAGTGAGAAGGACATGGAGTGAGTATTTTCAAGTTTTGTTGAATGTGTTTCATGATAGAGCGACAGATATAGGGTCTTTTGGTCGAGGTGGTGTACGAAGTGAGAGGGTCAGGGGGAATGGTTTGGTAAACAGAGAAGAGGTAGTGAAAGCTTTGCAAAAGATGAAAGCCGGCAAGGCGGCGGGTTTGGATGGTATTGCAATGGAATGAATTGAAAAAAGGGGTGACAGTGCTGTTGACTGGTTGATGAGGATATTCAATGTACATATGGTGCATGAAGATTAGCGGAATATATGCATAGTGCCATTGAACAAATGCAAAGAGGATAAAGGTGAGTGTTGAAATTACAGAGGCATAAGTTTGTTGAGTATTCCTGGGAAACTATATGGGAGGATATTGATTAAGAGGGTGAACGCATGTACAGAGCATCAGGTTGGGGAAGAGCAGTGTAGTTTCAGAAGTGGTAGAGGATGTGTTGATCAGGTATTTGCTTTGAAGAATGTATGCGAGAAGTATCTAGAAAAACAAACCATGGAAGCGGAATTGAGTCACAGGGTAGGGGAGGAGACGGAGGATCTGGGAGAGTTGAAGAATGTGTAGAAGGCGAGAACGTTATCTCGGAGAGCAAAAAATGGGTGCGTTTGAAGGAATAGTGGTTCCAACAATGTTATATGGTTGCAAGGTATGGGCTATAGATAGGGTTGTGCGGAGGAGAGTGGAGGTGTTGGAAGTGAGATGTTTAAGGACAATATGTGGTATGAGGAGGTTTGATCGAATAAGTAATGAAAGGGTAAGATAGATGTGTGGCAATAAAAAGAGTATGGTTGAGAGAGAGGAAGAGGATGGATTGAAATAGTTTAGACACATGGAAAGAATGAGCGAAGAAAGATTAACAAAGAGGAAATACGTGTGAGAGGTAGAGAGAACGAGACGTGGGAGACCAAATTGGAGTGGGATGGATGGAGTGAAAAAGATATTTAGCGATCAGGGCCTGAACATACAAGAGGGTGAAAGGCATGCAAGAATTAGATTGATTTGGAACAATGTGGTATACCGAGATCTACGTGCTATCAATTGACTGAAACAGGGGATGTGAAGCGTCAGGGGTAAAGTTTCGTGGGTCCTGTATATGAAAAGGGAGCTGTGGTTCGAGAGAGACTGAGACTGACTGTGAACAAATGTGTCCTTTGTTGTCTTTTCCTATCGCTATCTTGAGCACACGTGGGGGGAGAGGGATGTTATTTCATGTGAGGCAGGGTGGCGGAAGGAATGGATGTTGGCAGCAAATATGAGTATATATATATATATATATATATATATATATATATATATATATATATATATATATATATATATATATATATATATATATATATATATATGTATATATATATATATATATATATATATATATATATATATATATATATATATATATATATATATATATATATATATATATATATATATATATATATATATATATATATATTCCTATGAGTCCACGGGGAAAATGAAACACGAAAAGTTCCCAAGTGCACTTTCGTGTAATAATCGCATCATCAGGGGAGACACAAGAGAGGAATATAACAGTCAGTTGATATACATCGAAGAGACGAAGCTAGGACGCCATTTGGTAAACATGTGATTGTCCAAAACATATAACGAGCGTTCATAAACTTATCATTTTACAAATCTTATCAACAATAAAGTTATCTAATTTGTACAGACCACCACTAATATTAAGATTATAATTCTTTGTGTATTTAATAATAGAAGATTCAATGATATTTCTCTTGGTAATAGAGTTAGAGTTAGCAACTGAGATGGCGTTACTCCAGTCAATACAATGATCATAGTTTTTAACATGATTAAACAAGGCATTTGATTCCTGTCCCGTTCTTATACTATATTTATGTTGCTTAAGTCTAACAGAAAGATCCTTACCAGTCTGACAAACATAAAATTTATCACAGTTTCCACAAGGAACTTTATAGATGCAACCAAGAGAATTTTCTG
This sequence comes from Panulirus ornatus, assembly GCF_036320965.1. Classification (NCBI taxonomy): domain Eukaryota; kingdom Metazoa; phylum Arthropoda; class Malacostraca; order Decapoda; family Palinuridae; genus Panulirus; species Panulirus ornatus. The sequence continues at coordinate 43,755,268 of NC_092238.1, read as the reverse complement.
GTGAATTCCTGATTAAGATATTCTTTATAGTATTATTGTTGCTAAAGGCAACATTTACATTAAAGGATTTAAGCAACATGGGAAGCAAAGTGAAATTATTATTAAAAGGGAGAACTAAAAGATTCTTGGTGTTAATGGGAGGTTTGGGCTCAACTCTATAAAATGATTTCTTTGCTAACTTAAGGGATTTATCAATGAAAGATCTAGGGTACTTTAACTCAGATCCAATAGAATATATCTTCTCAAACTCATCATCAATAAACTCTGGACTGCAAATACGTAATGCCCTTAGGAACATAGATTGAAATGATGATAATTTAACTCTGTCATGTTGAGATGAGTAACAATGGATATATGAGCATACATTGGTGGGTTTTCTGTATATGCTAAACTTAAACTTGTTTCCTTGTCTATGGATCATGCAATCTAAAAATGGTAACATACCATTATTTTCATTTTCTACAGTAAAAGATAAAGATTCCTTGTGTGCATTAGGTTATGGTTTAAGTTTTGTATGCTCTAACAGAGAAGCCAGCTGTGTTGATGTCACAAAGTCTTTTTGTAATTTAGAAAAAAACAGTAATTTAAGTAATGATGATATTATTATTTGCAAGGGTTTAGTGTATGCCAGTTTGTCAAAACCAGTGGAAGCTAATTGCCCTAAAAGATTCATAAGAGCTATTAACACCTTAAAAAAAGACAAGGATATACATATTACTAAAGCAGATAAGGCTAACACTGTTGTGATTTTAGACAAAAGTAAATATTTATCTAAAATGAATGATCTTCTAAATGATAACACAACATATTCTAAACTTAGTAAAAATCCATTAGAAGCAATTAATTCTCACTTCAATAAAGAAATGAAGTTGTTGTTGAAAGGTAACATTTCTCTTATCAAAAATTTGTCATCTTTGTCCCCTTCACTGCCATATATGTATGGACTTATCAAAACACATAAACAAAATTTTCCAGCAACACCTATAGTGAGTTCAGTAGGCTCCATCACATATAAATTATCAAAATGGTTAGTTTCCTTATTAAGCCCTTTAGTAGGTAAGGTATCAAATTCTAATATCATGAACAATGTAGATTTAGTCAACAAGTTAAACAATATCAACATTAATTTTGATTTCAAACCAGTTAGCTTTGATGTTTCCTCACTTTTCACTAAAGTTCCAGTTGATGACCTTTTAGAATATTTATTTGATGTCTTGGATGATATTCAATTACCTGTTTCAAAGTCTAACTTTATCGAACTGATAAAATTGTGTATAAAAGACTGTGTATTTCAATCTAATGGAGATTATTATGGTCAAAGATTTGGTATGGCAATGGGTAACCCTCTTTCACCTGTAGTTAGTAATCTTTATATGGAATTTTTTGAAACAAAATTATTAAGGATATCTTACCTTCTAATGCAATTTGGTTTAGGTATGTAGATGATGTTCTTTGTGTTTGGCCAACAGAGGAAAATTTACAAATATTTCTCCCCTTACTTAACAATTTAGTACCTTCCATCAAATTTACTGTAGAAAATGAAAATAATGGTATGTTACCAATTTTAGATTGCATGATCCATAGACAAGGAAACAAGTTTAAGTTTAGCATATACAGAAAACCCACCAATGTATGCTCATATATCCATTATTACTCATCTCAACATGACAGAGTTAAATTATCATCATTTCAATCTATGTTCTTAAGGGCATTACGTATTTGCAGTCCAGAGTTTATTGATGATGAGTTTGAGAAGATATATTCTATTGGATCTGAGTTAAAGTACCCTAGATCTTTCATTGATAAATCCCTTAAGTTAGCAAAGAAATCATTTTATAGAGTTGAGCCCAAACCTCCCATTAACACCAAGAATCTTTTAGTTCTCCCTTTTAATAATAATTTCACTTTGCTTCCCATGTTGCTTAAATCCTTTAATGTAAATGTTGCCTTTAGCAACAATAATACTATAAAGAATATCTTAATCAGGAATTCACCAGAAAATTCTCTTGGTTGCATCTATAAAGTTCCTTGTGGAAACTGTGATAAATTTTATGTTTGTCAGACTGGTAAGGATCTTTCTGTTAGACTTAAGCAACATAAATATAGTATAAGAACGGTACAAGAATCAAATGCCTTGTTTAATCATGTTAAAAACTATGATCATTGTATTGACTGGAGTAACGCCATCTCAGTTGTTAACTGAGTTGTTATCATTGAATCTTCTATTATTAAATACAAAAAAGAATTATAATCTTAATATTAGTGATGGTCTGCACAAATTAGATAACTTTATTGTTTATAAGATTTGTAAAATGATAAGTTTATGAACGCTCGTTATGTTTTGGACAATCACATGTTTACCAAATGGCGTCCTAGCTTCGTCTCTTCAATGTATAGCAACTGACTGTTATATTCCTCTCTTGTGTCTCCCCTGATGATGTGATTATTACACGAAAGTGCACTTGGGAACTTTTCGTGTTTCATTTTCCCCGTGGACTCATAGGAATATCTTGATCACGCGAAAAATTGTGATCCTTTCCATATATATATATATATATATATATATATATATATATATATATATATATATATATTTCTTTTTTTTTTTATACCTCATCGCTGTCTCCCGCGGTTGCGAGGTAGCGCAAGGAAACAGACGAAAGAAATGGCCCAACCCCCCCCCATAAACATGTACATACAAACGCCCACACACGCAAATATACATACCTACACAGCTTTCCATGGTTTACCCAGGAGGCTTCACATGCCTTGATTCAATCCACTGACAGCACGTCAACCCCTGTATACCACATCGCTCTAATTCACTCTATTCCTTGCCCTCCTTTCACCCTCCTGCATGTTCAGGCCCCGATCACACAAAATCCTTTTCACTCCATCTTTCCACCTCCAATTTGGTCTCCCTCTTCTCCTCGTTCCCTCCACCTCCGACACATATATCCTCTTGGTCAATCTTTCCTCACTCATTCTCTCCATGTGCCCAAACCATTTCAAAACACCCTCTTCTGCTCTCTCAACCACGCTCTTTTTATTTCCACACATCTCTCTTACCCTTACGTTACTTACTCGATCAAACCACCTCACACCACACATTGTCCTCAAACATCTCATTTCCAGCACATCCATCCTCCTGCGCACAACTCTATCCATAGCCCACGCCTCGCAACCATACAACATTGTTGGAACCACTATTCCTTCAAACATACCCATTTTTGCTTTCCGAGATAATGTTCTCGACTTCCACACATTTTTCAAGGCTCCCAAAATTTTCGCCCCCTCCCCCACCCTATGATCCACTTCCGCTTCCATGGTTCCATCCGCTGACAGATCCACTCCCAGATATCTAAAACACTTCACTTCCTCCAGTTTTTCTCCATTCAAACTCACCTCCCAATTGACTTGACCCTCAACCCTACTGTACCTAATAACCTTGCTCTTATTCACATTTACTCTTAACTTTCTTCTTCCACACACTTTACCAAACTCAGTCACCAGCTTCTGCAGTTTCTCACATGAATCCGCCACCAGCGCTGTATCATCAGCGAACAACAACTGACTCACTTCCCAAGCTCTCTCATCCCCAACAGACTTCATACTTGCCCCTCTTTCCAAGACTCTTGCATTTAACTCCCTAACAACCCCATCCATAAACAAATTAAACAACCATGGAGACATCACACACCCCTGCCGCAAACCTACATTCACTGAGAACCAATCACTTTCCTCTCTTCCTACACGTACACATGCCTTACATCCTCGATAAAAACTTTTCACTGCTTCTAACAACTTGCCTCCCACACCATATATTCTTAATACCTTCCACAGAGCATCTCTATCAACTCTATCATATGCCTTCTCCAGATCCATAAATGCTACATACAAATCCATTTGCTTTTCTAAGTATTTCTCACATACATTCTTCAAAGCAAACACCTGATCCACACATCCTCTACCACTTCTGAAACCACACTGCTCTTCCCCAATCTGATGCTCTGTACATGTCTTCACCCTCTCAATCAATACCCTCCCATATAATTTACCAGGAATACTCAACAAACTTATACCTCTGAAATTTGAGCACTCACTCTTATCCCCTTTCCCTTTGTACTATGGCACTATGCACGCATTCCGCCAATCCTCAGTTACCTCACCATGAGTCATACATACATTAAATAACCTTACCAACCAGTCAATAATACAGTCACCCCCTTTTTTTAATAAATTCCACTTCAATACCATCCAAACCTGCTGCCTTGCCGGATTTCATCTTCCGCAAAGCTTTTACTACCTCTTCTCTGTTTACCAAATCATTTTCCCTAACCCTCTCACTTTGCACACCACCTCGACCAAAACACCCTATATCTGCCACTCTATCATCAAACACATTCAACAAATCTTCAAAATACTCACTCCATCTCTTTTCTCACATCACCACTACTTGTTATCACCTCCCAATTTGCGCCCTTCACTGAAGTTCCCATTTGCTCCCTTGTCTTACGCACTTTATTTACCTCCTTCCAGAAAATCTTTTTAGTCTCCCTAAAATTTAATGATACTCTCTCACCCCAACTCTCATTTGCCCTCTTTTTCACCTCTTGCACCTTTCTCTTGACCTCCTGTCTCTTTCTTTTATACATCTCCCACTCAACTGCATTTTTTCCCTGCAAAAATCGTCCAAATGCCTCTCTCTTCTCTTTCACTAACAATCTTACTTCTTCATCCCACCACTCACTACCCTTTCTAATCAACCCACCTCCCACTATTCTCATGCCACAAGCATCTTTTGCGCAATCCATCACTGATTCCCTAAATACATCCCATTCCTCCCCCACTCCCCTTACTTCCATTGTTTTCACCTTTTTCCATTCTCTACTCAGTCTCTCCTGGCACTTCCTCATACAAGTCTCCTTCCCAAGCTCACTTACTCTTACCACCCTGTTCACTCCAACATTCACTCTTCTTTTCTGAAAACCCATACAAATCTTCACCTTAGCCTCCACAAGATAATGATCAGACATCCCTCCAGTTGCACCTCTCAGCACAGTAACATCCAAAAGTCTCTCTTTCGCGCGCCTGTCAATTAACACGTAATCCAATAACGCTCTCTGGCCATCTCTCCAACTTACATACGTATACTTATGTATATCTCGCTTTTTAAACCAGGTATTCCCAATCACCAGTCCTTTTCAGCACATAAACCTACAAGCTCTTCACCATTTCCATTTACAACACTGAACACCTCATGTATACCAATTATTCCCTCAACTGCCACATTACTCACCTTTGCATTCAAATCACCCATCACTATAACCCGGTCTCGTGCATCAAAATCACTAACACACTCATTCAGCTGCTCCCAAAACACTTGCCTCTCATGATCTTTCTTCTCATGCCCAGGTGCATATGCACCAATAATCACCCATCTCTCTCCATCAACTTTCAGTTTTACCCATATTAATCGAAAATTTACTTTCTAACATTCTATCACATACTCTCACAACTCCTGTTTCAGGAGTAGTTCTACTCCTTCCCTTGCTCTTGTCCTGTCACTAACCCCTGACTTTACTCCCAAGACATTCTCAAACCACTCTTCCCCTTTAACCTTGAGCTTCGTTTCACTCAGAGCCAAAACATCCAGTTTCCTTTTCTCAAACATACTACCTATCTCTTCTTTTTTCACATCTTGGTTACATCCACACACATTTAGACACCCCAGTCTGAGCCTTCGAGGAGGATGAGCACTCCCCGCGTGGATCTGGAGAAGGCATATGATGGAGTTGATAGAGATGCTGTGTGGAAGGTATTAAGAATATATGGTGTAGGAGGCAAGTTGTTAGAAGCAGTGAAAAGTTTTTATCGAGGTTGTAAGGCATGTGTATGTGTAGGAAGAGAGGAAAATGATTGGTTCTCAGTGAATGTAGGTTTGCGGCAGGGGTGTGTGATGTCTCCATGGTTGTTTGATTTGTTTATGGATGGGGTTGTTAGGGAGGTAAATGCAAGAGTTTTGGAAAGAGGGGCAAGTATGAAGTCTGTTGTGGATGAGAGAGCTTGGGAAGTGAGTCAGTTGTTGTTCGCTGATGATACAGCGCTGGTGGCTGATTCATGTGAGAAACTGCAGAAGCTGGTGACTGAGTTTGGTAAAGTGTGTGAAAGAAGAAAGTTAAGAGTAAATGTGAATAAGAGCAAGGTTATTAGGTACAGTAGGGTTGAGGGTCAAGTCAATTGGGAGGTAAGTTTGAATGGAGAAAAACTGGAGGAAGTAAAGTGTTTTAAATATCTGGGAGTGGATCTGGCAGCGGATGGAACCATGGAAGCGGAAGTGGATCATAGGGTGGGAGAGGGGGCGAAAATCCTGGAAGCCTTGAAGAATGTGTGGAAGTCGAGAACATTATCTCGGAAAGCAAAAATGGGTATGTTTGAAGGAATAGTGGTTCCAACAATTTTGTATGGTTGCGAGGCGTGGGCTATGGATAGAGTTGTGCGTAGGAGGATGGATGTGCTGGAAATGAGATGTTTGAGGACAATGTGTGGTGTGAGGTGGTTTGATCGAGTAAGTAACGTAAGGGTAAGAGAGATGTGTGGAAATAAAAAGAGCGTGGTTGAGATAGCAGAAGAGGGTGTTTTGAAATGGTTTGGGTACATGGAGAGAATGAGTGAGGAAAGATTGACCAAGAGGATATATGTGTCGGAGGTGGAGGGAACGAGTAGAAGTGGGAGACCAAATTGGAGGTGGAAAGATGGAGTGAAAAAGATTCTCTGTGATCGGGGCCTGAACATGCAGGAGGGTGAAAGAAGGGCAAGAAATAGAGTGAATTGGATCGATGTGGTATACCGGGGTTGACGTACTGTCAGTGGATTGAATCAGGGCATGTGAAGCGTCTGGGGTAAACCATGGAAAGCTGTGTAGGTATGTATATTTGCGTGTGTGGACGTATGAATATACATGTGTATGGGGGTGGGTTGGGCCATTTCTTTCGTCTGTTTCCTTGCGCTACCTCGCAACCTCGGGAGACCGCGGCAAAGCAAAAAAAAAAAAAATATATATGTATTGGTTGTTTAATTTGTTTATGGGTGGGGTTGTTAGGGACGTGAATGCATGAGTTTTGGAAAGAGGGGCAAGTATGGAGTCTGTTGTGGATGAGGGAGCTTGGGAACTGAGTCAGTTGTTGTTCGCTGATGATACAGCGCTTGTGGTTGATTCATGTGAGAAACTGTGGAAGCTGGTGACTGAGGTTGGTAAAGTTTGTGAAAGAAGAAAGCTGAGACTAAATGTGAATAAGAACAAGGTTATTAGATACTGCAGGGTTGAGGGTCAATTCAATTGGGAGGTAAGTTTGAATGGAGAAAAACTGGAGGAATTGATGAGTTTTAGATATCATTTGGAGTAGATTTGTCATCAGATGGAACAAGGGAAGCGGAAGTGAATCGTAGGGTGGAGGAGGGGACGAAAGTTCAGGGAGCGTTGAAAAATGTATGGAAGTCGAGAACGTTATCTAGGAAAGCAAAAACGGTTATGTTTGAAGGAAAAGTTGTTCCAACAATGTTACATGGTTACGAGTCGTGGGCTATAGGTAGAGTTGTGCGGAGGAAGGTGGACGTGCTGGAAATGAGATGTTTGATTACAATATGTGGTGTGAGGTGGCTTGATCATGTAAGTAATGAAAGGGTATTAGAGATGTGTGGTAATAAAAACAATATGTTTTAGAGAGCAAACGATGCTGTTTTCAAATGGTTTTGTCACATGGAGAGAATGAGGGAGAAAAGATTTGCAAAGAAGATATATGTGTCAAAGGTGGAGGGCACGAGTGGAAGTGGGAGACCAAATAGGAGGTTAAAAGATTGAGTGAAAAAGATTCTGAGTGATCGGGGCCTGATCATGCAAGAGGGTGAAAGCCGTGAAAGGATCAGATTGAATTGGAAATATGTGGTATACCGGGGTCGACGTGCCGTCTATGGATTGAACCAGGGCATGTGAAGCGTTTGGGGTAAACTATGGAAGGTTTCGGGGGCCTTCATATGGAGAGGGAGCTGTGGTTTCGGTGCATTATATATGACAGCTAGACACATAGTGTGAACGAAAGTGATCTTTCGTTTATTTTCCTAGCGCTACCTCACGCACATGCGGGGCATTGGGTTCTCATTTCATGTGCAGCTGGGTGGCGACGAGAATGAATAAGGGCAGACAGTATAAATTATATACATGAGTAAATATGAATATATCTGTGTGTGTGTGTATATATGTATAAGTTGAGATGTATAGGTATGTATATGTACGTGTGTGTATGTGTATGTATATACATGTGTATATGGGTGGGTTGGGCCATTCTCTCGTCTGCTTCCTTATGCTACCTCACTAACACGGGAGACAGCGACAAAGTACAATAGAAATATATATATATATATATATATATATATATATATATATATATATATATATATATACATATATATATATATATATATATATATATATGGGTTCATTAGAAAGGGTAGTGAGTGGTGGATTGAAGAAGTAAGATTATTAGTGAAAGAGAAGAGAGAGGCATTTGGACGGTTTTTGCAGGGAAAAATGCAATTGAGTGGGAGATTTATAAAAGAAAGACAGAAGATCAAGAGAAAGGTGCAAGAGGTGAAAAAGAGGGCAAATGAGAGTTGGGGTGAGAGAGTATCATTAAATTTTAGGGAGAATAAAAAGATGTTCTGGAAGGAGGTAAATAAAGTGCGTAAGACAAGGGAGCAAACGGGAACTTCAGTGAAGGGCGCAAATGGGGAGGTGATAACAAGTAGTGGTGATGTGAGAAGGAGATGGAGTGAGTATTTTGAAGGGTTGTTGAATGTGTTTGATGATAGAGTGGCAGATATAGGGTGTTTTGGTGGAGGTGGTGTGCAAAGTGAGAGGGTTAGGGAAAATGATTTGGTAAACAGAGAAGAGGTAGTAAAAGCTTTGCGGAAGATGAAAGCCGGCAAGGCAGCAGGTTTGGATGGTATTGCAGTGGAATTTATTAAAAAAGGGGGTGACTGTATTATTGACTGGTTGGTAAGGTTATTTAAAGCATGTATGACTCATGTTGAGGTACCTGAGGATTGGCGGAATGCGTGCATAGTGCCATTGTACAAAGGCAAAGGGGATAAGAGTGAGTGCTCAAATTACAGAGGTATAAGTTTGTTGAGTATTCCTGATAAATTATATGGGAGGGTATTGATTGAGAGGGTGAAGGAATGTACAGAGCATCAGATTGGGGAAGAGCAGTGTGGTTTCAGAAGTGGTAGAGGATGTGTGGATCAGGTGTTTGCTTTGAAGAATGTATGTGAGAAATACTTAGAAAAGCAAATGGATTTGTATGTAGCATTTATGGATCTGGAGAAGGCATATGATAGAGTTGATAGAGATGCTCTGTGGAAGGTATTAAAAATATATGGTGTGGGAGGCAAGTTGTTAGAAGCAGTGAAAAGTTTTTATCGAGGATGTAAGGCATATGTACGTGTAGGAAGAGAGGAAAGTGATTGGTTCTCAGTGAATGTAGGTTTGCGGCAGGGGTGTGTGATGTCTCCATGGTTGTTTAATTTGTTTATGGATGGGGTTGTTAGGGAGGTGAATGCAAGACTTTTGGAAAGAGGGTCAAGTTTGTAGTCTGTTGTGGTGAGAGAGCTTGGGAAGTGAGTCAGTTGTTTTTCGCTGGTGGATGATTCGGGTGAGGAACTGTAGAAGCTGGTGACTGAGTTTGGTAAAGTTTGCGAAAGAAGAAAGCTGAGAGTAAATGTGAATAAGAGCAAGGTTATTAGGTACAGTAGGGCTGAGGGACAAGTCAATTGGGGGGTAAGTTTGGATGGAGAGAAACTGGAGGAAGTGAAGTGTTTTAGATACTTGGGATTGGATTTGGCAGCGGATGGAGTCATGGAAGCGGAAGTGAGTCGTGGGGTAGGGGAGGGGGCAAAAGTTCTGGGAGTGTTGAAAAATGTGTGGAAGGCAAGAACTTTGTCTTGGAAAGCAAAAATGGGTATGTTTGAAGGAATATTGGTTCCAATAATATTATATGGTTGCGAGGTGTGGGCTATGGGTAGAGTTGTGCGCAGGAGGGTGGATGTGCTGGAAATCAGATGTCTGATGACAATATGTGGTGTGAGCTGGTTTTGATCGAGTAAGTAACGAAAATGGTAAGAGAGATCTATGGTAATAAAGAAAGTGTGTTTGAGAAAGCAGAAGAGGGTGTTTTGAAATCATTTGGTCACATGGAGAGAATGAGTGAGGAAAGATTGACAAAGAGGATATATGTGTCAGAAGTGGAGGGAACGAGGAGAAGTGGAAGACCAAATTGGAGGTGGATAGATGAAGTGAAAAAGATTTTGAGTGATTGGGACCTGAACATGCAAGAGGGTGAAAGGCATGCAAGGATTGAGTGAATTGGAACGATATGGTTTACCGGGGTCGACGTTTTCTCAATGGATTGAGCCAGGGCATGTGAAGCGTCTAGGGTAAACCATGGAAAGTTTTGTGGTGCCTGGCTTTGGAAATGAAATTCTGGTTTCGGTGCATTATACTTGACAGCTAGAGATGAGTGTGAACGAGTATGGCCTTGTCTTTTCCTAGCGCTACCTTGCGCCCATGCGGAGGATGGGGTTGTTATTTCATGTGTGGCGGGGTGTCGACTGGAATGAATAAGGGCAGACAGTATGAATTATATGTCTATGTGTATATGTATATGTCTGTGCGTGTACGTATATGTATACGTTGAGATGTATAAGTATGTAAATGTGCGTGTGTGGACGTGTATGTATATACATGTATATGAAGGTGGGTTGGACCATTCTTTCGTCTCTTTCCTTGAGCTACCTGGCTAACGCAGACACAGCGACAAAGTATAATAAATAATATAAATAATATATATATATATATATATATATATATATATATATATATATATATATATATATATATATATATATATATATATATATATATATATATATATATATATATATATATATATATATATATATATATACTACTATTATACTATTCGCCATTTCCCGCATTAGCGAGGTAGCGTTAAGAACAGAGGACTGGGCCTTAGAGGGAATATCCTCACCTGGCCCCCTTCTCTGTTCCCTCTTTTGGAAAAGAAATATATATATATATATATATATATATATATATATATATATATATATATATATATATATATATATATGTATATATATATATCCCTGTGGATAGGGGAGAAAGAATACTTCCTACGTATTCCCTGCGTGTCGTAGAAGGCGACTAAAAGGGGAGGGAGCGTGGGGCTGAGAATCCTCACCTCTCGTTCTTTTTTTTTTTTAATTTTCCAAAAGAAGGAACAGAGAAGGGGGCCAGGTGAGGATATTCCCTCAAAGGCCCAGTCCTCTGTTCTTAAAGCTACCTCGCTAATGCGGGAAATGGTAAATAGTTTGAAAGAAAGAAATATATATATATATATATATATATATATATATATATATATATATATATATATATATATATATATATATATATATATATACATATATATATATATATATATATATATATATATATATATATATATATATATATATATATATATATATATATATATATATATATATATATATATATATATATTTTTTTTTTTTTTTTTTTTTTTTTTTTTTATATACTTTGTCGCTGTCTCCCGCGTCTGCGAGGTAGCGCAAGGAAACAGACGAAAGAAATGGCCCAACCCCCCCCCCATACACATGTACATACACATGTCCACACACGTGTATACATACCTACACAGCTTTCCATGGTCCACCCCAGACGCCTCACATGCCTTGATTCACTCCACTGACAGCACGTCCACCCCTGTATACCACATCGCTCCAATTCACTCTATTCCTTGCCCTCCTTACACCCTCCTGCATGTTCAGGCCCCGATCACACAAAATCTTTTTCACTCCATCTTTCCACCTCCAATTTGGTCTCCCTCTTCTCCTCGTTCCCTCCACCTCCGACACATATATCCTCTTGGTCAATCTTTCCTCACTCATTCTCTCCATGTGCCCAAACCATATATACCTCCCATATATATGTATAAATGTTTAATTTTTTTTTTGCTTTTTCGCTGTTTCCCGCGTTTGCGAGGTAGTGCAAGGAAACAGACGAAAGAAATGGCCCAACCCACCCCCATACACATGTATGTACATACACGTCCACACACGCAAATATACATATGTACACAGCTTTCCATGGTTTACCCCAATCCACTGACAGCACGTCAACCCCGGTATACCACATCGATCCAATTCACTCTATTCCTTCCACTCCTTTCACCCTCCTGCATGTTCAGGCCCCGATCACACAGAATCTTTTTCACTCCATTTTTCCACCTCCAATTTGGTCTCCCACTTCTCCTCGTTCCCTCCACCTCCGACACATATATTCTCTTGGTCAATCTTTCCTCACTCATTCTCTCCATGTGCCCAAACCATTTCAAAACACCCTCTTCTGCTCTCTCAACCACGCTCTTTTTATTTCTACACATCTCTCTTACCCTTACGTTACTTACTCGATCAAACCACCTCACACCACACATTGTCCTCAAACATCTCATTTCCAGCACATCCATCCTCCTGCGCACAACTCTATCCATAGCCCACGCCTCGCAACCATACAACATTGTTGGAACCACTATTCCTTCAAACATACCCATTTTTGCTTTCCGGGATAATGTTCTCGACTTCCACACATATTTCAAGGCTCCCAGGATTTTCGCCCCCTCCCCCACCCTATGATCCACTTCCGCTTCCATGGTTCCATCCGCTGCCATATTCACTCCCAGTTATCTAAAACACTTTACTTCCTCCAGTTTTTCCCCATTCAAACTTACCTCTCAATTGACTTGACCCTCAACCCTACTGTACCTAATAACCTTGCTCTTATTCAAATTTACTCTTAACTTTCTTCTTTCACACACTTTACCAAACTCAGTCACCAGCTTCTGCAGTTTCTCACATGAATCAGCCACCAGCGCTGTATCATCAGCGAACAACAACTGACTCACTTCCCAAGCTCTATCATCCACAACAGACTTCATACTTGCCCCTCTTTCCAAAACTCTTGCATTCACCTCACTAACAACCCCATCCATAAACAAATTAAACAACCATGGAGACATCACACTCCCCTGCCACAAACCTACATTCACTGAGAACCAATCACTTTCCTCTCTTCCTACACGTACACATGCCTTACCTCCTCGAGAAAAACTTTTCACTTCTTCTAACAACTTGCCTCCCACACCATATATTCTTAATACCTTCCACAGAGCATCTCTATCAACTCTATCATATGCCTTCTCCAGATCCATAAATGCTACATACAAATCCATTTGCTTTTCTAAGTATTTCTCACATACATTCTTCAAAGCAAACACCTGATCCTTACATCCTCTACCACTTCTGAAACCACACTGCTCTTCCCCAATCTATATATATATATATATATATATATATATATATATATATATATATATATATATATATATATATATATATATATATATATATATATCCACTGACGTGCTGTCAGTGGATTGAATCAAGGCATGTGAAGCGTCTGGGGTAAACCATGGAAAGCTGTGTAGGTATGTATATTTGCGTGTGTGGACGTATGTATATACATGTGTATGGGGGGGGGGGGGAGTTGGGCCATTTCTTTCGTCTGTTTCCTTGCGCTACCTCGCAAACGCGGGAGACAGCGACAAAGTATAAAAAAAAAAAAAAAAATATATATATATATATATATATATATATATATATATATATATATATATTTTCCCTGGGGATAGGGGAGAAAGAATACTTCCCACGTATTCCCTGCGTGTCGTAGAAGGCGACTAAAAGGGGAGGGAGCGGGAGGCTGGAAATCCTCCGATCTCACTTTTTTCTTTTTTTTTAATTTTCCAAAAGAGGGAACAGAGAAGGGGCCCAGGTGAGGATATTCCCTCAAGGGCCCAGTCCTCTGTTCTCAACGCTACCTCGCTAATGCGGGAAATGGCGAATAGTATGAAAGAAAAAGAAATATATATATATATATATATATATATATATATATATATATATATATATATATATATATATATATATATATATATATATATATATATATGTATATATATATATATATATATATATATATATATATATATATATATATATATATATATATATATATATATATATATATATATATATATATATATATATATTATCCCTGGGGATAGGGGAGAAAGAATACTTACCACGTATTCCCTGCGTGTCGTAGAAGGCGACTAAAAGGGGAGGGAGCGGGGGCCTGGAAATCGTCCCCTCTCGTTTTTTTTTAATTTTCCAAAAGAAGGAACAGAGAACGAGGCCAGGTGAGGATATTCCCTCAGAGGCCCAGTCCTCTGTTCTTAACGCTACCTTGCTAACGCGGGAAATGGCGAATAGTTTGAAAGAAAAAAGAAAGATATATATATACATATATTCTTTTTTTTTTTTTTTTATACTATTCGCCATTTCCCGCGATAGCGAGGTAACGTTAAGAACAGAGGACTGGGCCTTTGAGGGAATATCCTCACCTGGCCCCCTTCTCTGTTCCTTCTTTTGGAAAATTAAAAAAAAACGAGAGGGGAGGATTTCCAGCCCCCCGCTCCCTTCCATTTTAGTCGCCTTCTACGACACGCAGGGAATACGTGGGAAGTATTCTTTCTCCCCTATCCCCAGGGATAATATACATATATATATATATATATATATATATATATATATATATATATATATATATATATATATATATATATATATATATATATATATATATATATATATATATATATATATATATATATATATATATATATATATTTTTTTTTTTTTTTTTTTTTTTTTTTTTTTTATACTTTGTCGCTGTCTCCCGCGTTTGCGAGGTAGCGCAAGGAAGCAGACGAAAGAAATGGCCCAACCCCCCCCCCATACACATGTACATACACACGTCCACACACGCAAATATACATACCTACACAGCTTTCCATGGTTTACCCCAGACGCTTCACATGCCTTGCTTCAATCCACTGACAGCACGTCAACCCCTGTATACCACATGACTCCAATTCACTCTATTTCTTGCCCTCCTTTCACCCTCCTGCATATTCAGGCCCCGATCACACAAAATC
Source organism: Panulirus ornatus (assembly GCF_036320965.1). Classification (NCBI taxonomy): domain Eukaryota; kingdom Metazoa; phylum Arthropoda; class Malacostraca; order Decapoda; family Palinuridae; genus Panulirus; species Panulirus ornatus. Next base: position 43,740,053 of record NC_092238.1, on the reverse strand, counting down.
TTTTTCACTCCATCTTTCCACCTCCAATTTGGTCTCCCTCTTCTCCTCGTTCCCTCCACCTCCGACACATATATCCTCTTGGTCAATCTCTCCTCACTCATTCTCTCCATGTGCCCAAACCATTTCAAAACACCCTCTTCTGCTCTCTCAACCACGCTCTTTTTATTTCCACACATCTCTCTTACCCTTACGTTACTTACTCGATCAAACCACCTCACACCACACATTGTCCTCAAACATCTCATTTCCAGCACATCCATCCTCCTGCGCACATCTCTATCCATAGCCCACGCCTCGCAACCATACAACATTGTTGGAACCACTATTCCCTCAAACATACCCATTTTTGCTTTCCGAGATAATGTTCTCGACTTCCACACATTTTTCAAGGCTCCCAAAATTTTCGCCCCCTCCCCCACCCTATGATCCACTTCCGCTTCCATGGTTCCATCCGCTGACAGATCCACTCCCAGATATCTAAAACACTTCACTTCCTCCAGTTTTTCTCCATTCAAACTCACCTCCCAATTGACTTGACCCTCACCCCTACTGTACCTAATAACCTTGCTCTTATTCACATTTACTCTCAACTTTCTTCTTCCACACACTTTACCAAACTCAGTCACCAGCTTCTGCAGTTTCTCACATGAATCAGCCACCAGCGCTGTATCATCAGCGAACAACAACTGACTCACTTCCCAAGCTCTCTCATCCCCAACAGACTTCATACTTGCCCCTCTTTCCAGGACTCTTGCATTTACCTCCCTTACAACCCCATATATATATATATATATATATATATATATTTATTTATTATTTTTCTTTTTATTATACTTTGTCGCTGTCTCCCGCGTTTGCGAGGTAGCGCAAGGAAACAGACGAAAGAAATGGCCCAACCCCCCCCATACACATGTATATACATACATCCACACACGCAAATATACATACCTACACAGCTTTCCATGGTTTACCCCAGACGCTTCACATGCCTTGATTCAATCCACTGACAGCACGTCAACCCCGGTAGACCACATCGCTCCAATTCACTCTATTCCTTGCCCTCCTTTCACCCTCCTGCATATTCAGGCCCCGATCACACAAAATCTTTTTCACTCCATCTTTCCACCTCCAATTTGGTCTCCCTCTTCTCCTCGTTCCCTCCACCTCCGACACATATATCCTCTTGGTCAATCTTTCCTCACTCATTCTCTCCATGTGCCCAAACCACTTCAAAACACCCTCTTCTGCTCTCTCAACCACGCTCTTTTTATTTCCACACATCTCTCTTACCCTTACGTTACTCACTCGATCAAACCACCTCACAACACACATTGTCCTCAAACATCTCATTTCCAGCACATCCATCCTCCTGCGCACAACTCTATCCATAGCCCACGCCTCGCAACCATACAACATTGTTGGAACCACTATTCCTTCAAACATACCCATTTTTGCTTTCCGAGATAATGTTCTCGACTTCCACACATTATTCAAGGCCCCCAGAATTTTCGCCCCCTCCCCCACCCTATGATCCACTTTCGCTTTCATGGTTCCATCCGCTGCCAGATCCACTCCCAGATATCTAAAACACTTCACTTCCTCCAGTTTTTCTCCATTCAAACTCACCTCCCAATTGACTTGACCCTCAACCCTACTGTACCTAATAACCTTGCTCTTATTCACATTTACTCTTAACTTTCTTCTTCCACACACTTTACCAAACTCAGTCACCAGCTTCTGCAGTTTCTCACATGAATCAGCCACCAGCGCTGTATCATCAGCGAACAACAACTGACTCACTTCCCAAGCTCTCTCATCCCCAACAGACTTCATACTTGCCCTTCTTTCCAAAACTCTTGCATTTACCTCCCTAACAACCCCATCCATAAACAAATTAAACAACCATGGAGACATCACACACCCCTGCCGCAAACCTACATTCACTGAGAACCAATCACTTTCCTCTCTTCCTACACGTACACATGCCTTACATCCTCGATAAAAACTTTTCACTGCTTCTAACAACTTTCCTCCCACACCATATATTCTTAATACCTTCCACAGAGCATCTCTATCAACTCTATCATATGCCTTCTCCAGATCCATAAATGCTACATACAAATCCATTTGCTTTTCTAAGTATTTCTCACATACATTCTTCAAAGCAAACACCTGATCCACACATCCTCTACCACTTCTGAAACCACACTGCTCTTCCCCAATCTGATGCTCTGTACCTGCCTTTATTTATATATATATATATATATATATATATATATATATATATATATATATATATATATATATATATATATATATATATATATATATATATATATATATATATATTTATGTATACGCACCTTACAAAGCCTTTTCTGTGTCATAACGCGCATGATGATGCTAAAGACATATTCAAAGGAAAATTCTACTTCCACGTTGTAAAATAGAAATATCTCTGTATCTTATGCACAGATATAGCATATGAATAGGTTGAAGAGTTTGTCGCCCACCTACCATAATGCTCAACTGAGATGGAATAATATACATAACAAAAATGTGTAACATAAGAGTGTAATTGAACGATATACATCATACGAAACCTACAAGCAAAATAAAAGCAGAGCACTTAGATTAATCGCCGGCTGCTTGGTAACCGAGAGCATTCCACGCCTGGTATACGAGAGGTGCGTGATTATTAGTGCTTATGCACCTGGCATCGAGAGGACTAACGAAGAGAGGCGAGTGATTTGGGTGAAGCTGAGTGTTTGTGTGTGTGTGGTTGTGTGTGTGTGTGTTAGCTGCTTTGATGCATGGGGTCGAGTATCAGTGATTGGGGATTTGAATGCGGAAGTGGATAATGGGGCATTAGAGGGTATAACTGGGGACATGGGGTGCTTAGCGTTGTAAATGGAAATGGTGAACAACTTCTGGAGTTGTGTGCTGAAAAACTGAAAAAGGAATACCTGGCTTGAAGAGAGGGACATTCGGACGAGTAGAGGTAATGGAAAGCGTGCATTACTAAATTAGGTGATAACTGACAGGTATGTAGAGATTCTTGAATGTAAATAAGCTGAGAGGGGCAGCGTGGGGTATATCTGATAATTTCTTGATGCTTGCTAGGGTAAGAGTTTGGAGAGGATTTACGAAAGGAAACAGTGGTGAAAGTGAGTGAACCTGGAAAAGACACTTGTGTGAAGCGATAGCAGGAGAGGTTGAATGCAGAATAAAAAAAAAAGTGAGAAGGAATATTGTGACAGGGAAGAGAATGAGAAATAAGAGTACTTAGGGAGCCAGTGCTGGCATTTGCGAGAGACATGCAGAAGGAGGGAGTTGGACCAGGAAGAAAGTTTATATGTCTGTCTATCCAGTTATACATATACTTATAGACAGATAGATAGATAGATAGATAGATAGACAGATGAGACATACCTATATACATACATACATACATATATACATACATACATATATACATACATACATATATGCATACATACATACATTCATACATACATACATACATACATACATACATACATACATACATACATACATACATACATACATACATACATGAATACTTATATCTCCCTTACTGCATTACTGTATTACTTGAGAGTAGCATTACTGAATGAATGCACAGTATGCTAGAGCGTGACCACTCCAGTAAAGTGGACAACAAACTCTAAAATGTGCTTTGTATGTGACTACTGAGTGTGTTACGAGCGGAGGAGTTTTGCACTCGTATAGTCCCGTCTTTTGAACTTTATTGGAAAGTTATGACCCATCACCCCTTAGAATTATTTAGGTTCTCAAAGTTAAGCTGCATCCACCAACCGAAGAAAAACTATAACGTCTTTGTTAGGTATCGAAGATAATTTCATATTCTCAAACAGCTCTAACAGTGTGTGTGTGTGTGTGTGTGTGTGTGTGTGTGTGTGTGTGTGTGTGTGTGTGTGTGTGTGTGTGTGTGTGTGTGTATGTGTGTGTGTGTGTCTGTGTGAATTATCATTAAAATATAGAAAACAACGCAAAGCATGCCAGCTCAGCCAAAAGAAATACATTTCAAAACAGATTGTGTTTGCAAAACAGGAAATTTAATATTCTAGTAATACGCAACATATATTTGCGTTTTATACATACACATATATATTTTCCTGTCAGAGTATAGTTCAAATATGGCTGAAGGCTAAAGGGATATTTGCTATGTAAAGTATTAAGACCTGAATATACAAGTTACCCAGGAAATTTCTCCTCTTGAGTTGTCGCCTCAGGGGAGCAGAGACTTTGCCATGTCCCCTTAGTGGGAACCAGGAGGTCAACAACATGAATACTGGAGCTCCTCTGGGAAATTAAATTCTTACAAAAACTAATTACCTTATGATTATCCAGCGTCGTCTCATTGAAGAAAGATAGCAATAATTTCCCTGCAAAAGTTCCCACTGCAAAAGTTTCCGTTGAGTGACCTATGATGCTGTGCTGCCTGTGATATATTGTCAGCGAGCACCAGCTGGTTAGGATTACAGAAGTAATTATGTTGTAAACGTGAGTATATATATATATATATATATATATATATATATATATATATATATATATATATATATATATATATATATATATATTTTTTTTTTTTCTTTTTGCTTTGTCGCTGTCTCCCGCGTTTGCGAGGTAGCGCAAGGAAACAGACGAAAGAAATGGCACAACCCACCCCCATACACATGTATATACATACGTCCACGCACGCAAATACACATACCTACACAGCTTTCCATGGTTTACCCCAGACGCTTCACATGCCCTGATTCAATCCACTGACAGCACGTCAACCCCGGTATACCACATCGATCCAATTCACTCTATTCCTTGCCCTCCTTTCACCCTCCTGCATGTTCAGGCCCCGATCACACAAAATCTTTTTCACTCCATCTTTCCGCCTCCAATTTGGTCTCCCACTTCTCCTCGTTCCCTCCACCTCCGACACATATATCCTCTTGGTCAATCTTTCCTCACTCATTCTCTCCATGTGCCCAAACCATTTCAAAACACCCTCTTCTGCTCTCTCAACCACAATATTTTTATTTCCACACATCTCTCTTACCCTTACGTTACTTACTCGATCAAACCACCTCACACCACACATTGTCCTCAAACATCTCATTTCCAGCACATCCATCCTCCTGCGCACAACTCTATCCATAGCTCACGCCTCGCAACCATACAACATTGTTGGAATAACTATTCCTTCAAACATACCCATTTTTGCTTTCCGAGACAAATATATATATATATATATATATATATATATATATATATCTATATATATATATATATATATATACATGTATGTATATATCATCCCTGGGGATAGGGGAGAAAGAATACTTGCCGCGTATTCCCTGCGTGTCGTAGAAGGCAACTAAAAGGGAAGGGAGCGGGGTGATGGAAATCCTCCTCTCTCGTTTTTTTTTTTTTTTTAATTTTCAAAAAGAAGGAACAGAGAAGGGGGCCAGGTGAGGATATTCCCTCAAATGCCCCGTCCTCTGTCCTTAACGCTACCTCGCTATTGCGGGAAATGGCGAATAGTATGAAAGAAAGAATATATATATACATATATATATATATATATATATATATATATATATATATATATATATATATATATATATATATATATATATATATATATATATTATTCGATTATTCTTTATTTTGCTTTGTCGCTGTCTCCCGCGTTAGCGAGGTTGCGCAAGGAAACAGACGAAAGTATGGCCCAATCCACCCACATACACATGTATATACATACACGTCCACACACGCAAATACACATACTTATACATCTCAATGTACACATATATATACACACACAGACATATACATATATACACATGTACAAAAGTCATACTGTCTGCCTTTATTTATTCCCATCGCTACCTCGCCACACATGGAATAGAAACCCCCCTCCCCCCTCATGTGTGCGAGGTAGCGCTAGGAAAAGACAACAAAGGCCACATTCGTTCGCAATCAGCCTCTAGCTGTCATGTAATAATGCACCGAAACCACAGCTCCCTTTCCACAATCAGGCCCCACAGAACACTCCATGGTTTACGCCAGACGCTTCATATGCCCTGGTTCAATCCATTGACAGCACGTCGACCCCGGTATACCATATCTTTCCAATTCACTATATTCCTTGCACGCCTTCGCCCTCCTGCATGTTCAGGCCCCGATCACTCAAAATCTTTTTCACTCCATCTTTCTACCTCCAATTTGGTCTCCCACTTCTCCTCGTTCCCTCCACCTCTGACACATATATACTCTTGGTCAATCTTTCCTCACTCATTCTCTCCTTGTGACCAAACCATTTCAAAACACCCTCTTCTGCTCTCTCAACCACAATATTTTTATTTCCACACATCTCACTTACCCTTACATTAATTACTCGATCAAACCACCTCACACCACATATGGTCCTCAAGCATCTCATTTCAAGCATATATATATATATATATATATATATATATATATATATATATATATATATATATATATATATATATATATATATATATATATATATATATATATATATATATATATATATATATATATATATATATATATATATATATATATATATATATATATATATATATAAATATATATATATATATATATATATATATATATATATATATATATATATATATATATATATATATTTTTTTTTTTTTTTTTTTTCATACTATTCGCCATTTCCCGCGCTTGCGAGGTAGCGTTAAGAACAGAGGACTGGGCCTTAGAGGGAAAATCCTCACCTGGCCCCCTTCTCTGTTCCTTCTTTTGGAAAATCAAAAAAAAAAAAAAAAACGAGAGGGGAGGATTTCCAGCCACCCGCTCCCTCCCCTTTTAGTCGCCTTCTACGACACGCAGGGAATACGTGGGAAGTATTCTTTCTCCCCTATCCCCAGGGGATATATATATATATATATATATATATATATATATATATATATATATATATATATATATATATATATATATATATATATATATATATATATATATATATATATATATATATATATATATATATATATATATATATATATATATATATATATATATTAGGGTTAGGAAAAATGATTTGGTAAACAGAGAAGAGGTAGTAAAAGCTTTGCGAAAGATGAAAGCCGGCAAGGCAGCAGGTTTGGATGGTATTGCAGTGGAATTTATTAAAAAAGAGGGTGACTGTATTGTTGACTGGTTGGTAAGGTTATTTAATGTATGTATGACTCATGGTGAGGTGCCTGAGGATTGGCGGAATGCGTGCATAGTGCCATTGTACAAAGGCAAAGGGGATAAGAGTGAGTGCTCAAATTACAAAGGTATAAGTTTGTTGAGTATTCCTGGCATATTATATGGGAGGGTATTGATTGAGAGGGTGAAGGCATGTACAGAGCATCAGATTGGGGAAGAGCAGTGTTGTTTCAGAAGTGGTAGAGGATGTGTGGATCAGGTGTTTGCTTTGAAGAATGTATGTGAGAAATACTTAGAAAAGCAAATGGATTTGTATGTAGCATTTATGGATCTGGAGAAGGCATATGATAGAGTTGATAGAGATGCTCTGTGGAAGGTATTAAGAATATATGGTGTGGGAGGCAAGTTGTTAGAACCAGTGAAAAGTTTTTATCGAGGATGTAAGGCATGTGTACGTGTAGGAAGAGAGGAAAGTGATTGGTTCTCAGTGAATGTAGGTTTGCGGCAGGGGTGTGTGATGTCTCCATGGTTGTGTAATTTGTTTATGGATGGGGTTGTTAGGGAGGTGAATGCAAGAGTTTTGGAAAGAGAGGCAAGTATGAAGTCTGTTGGGGATGAGAGAGCTTGGGAAGTGAGTCAGTTGTTGTTCGCTGATGATACAGCGCTGGTGGCTGATTCATGTGAGAAACTGCAGAAGCTGGTGACTAAGTTTAGTAAAGTGTGTGAAAGAAGAAAATTAAGAGTAAATGTGAATAAGAGCAAGGTTATTAGGTACAGTAGGGTTGAGGGTCAAGTCAATTGGGAGGTGAGTTTGAATGGAGAAAAACTGGAGTAAGTGAAGTGTTTTAGATATCTGGGAGTGGATCTGGCAGCGGATGGAAACATGGAAGCGGAAGTGGATCATAGGGTGGGGGAGGGAGCTAAAATTCTGGGAGCCTTGAAGAATGTGTGGAAGTCGAGAACATTATCTCGGAAAGCAAAAATGGTTATGTTTGAAGGAATAGTGGTTCCAACAATGTTGTATGGTTGCGAGGCATGGGCTATGGATAGAGTTGTGCGCAGGAGGATGGATGTGCTGGAAATGAGATGTTTGAGGACAATGTGTGGTGTGAGGTGGTTTGATCGAGTAAGTAACGTAAGGGTAAGAGAGATGTGTGGAAATAAAAAGAGCGTGGTTGAGGGAGCAGAAGAGGGTGTTTTGAAATGGTTTGGGCACATGGAGAGAATTAGTGAGGAAAGATTGACCAAGAGGATATATGTGTCGGAGGTGGAGGGAACGAGGAGAAGAGGGAGACCAAATTGGAGGTGGAAAGATGGAGTGAAAAAGATTTTGTGTGATCGAGGCCTGAACATGCAGGAGGGTGAAAGGAGAGCAAGGAATAGAGTGAATTGGAGCGATGTGGTATACCGGGGTTGACGTGCTGTCAGTGGATCGAATCAAGGCATGTGAAGCATCTGGGGTAAACCAATGAAAGCTGTGTAGGTATGTATATTTGCGTGTGTGGACGTATGTATATACATGTGTATGGGGGTGGGTTGGGCCATTTCTTTCGTCTGTTTCCTCGCGCTACCTCGCAAACGCGGGAGACAGCGACAAAGCAGAAAAAAAAAAAAAAAAATATATATATATATATATATATATATATATATATATATATATATATATATATATATATATATATATATATATGTTTCAGAAGTGGTAGAGGATGTGTGGATCAGGTGTTTGCTTTGAAGAATGTATGTGAGAAACCCTTAGAAAAGCAAATGGATTTGTATGTAGCATTTATGGATCTGGAGAAGGCATATGATAGAGTTGATAGAGATGCTCTGTGGAAGGTATTAAGAATATATGGTGTGGGAGGCAAGTTGTTAGAAGCAGTGAAAAGTTTTTATCGAGGATGTAAGGCATGTGTACGTGTAGGAAGAGAGGAAAGTGATTGGTTCTCAGTGAATGTAGGTTTGCGGCAGGGGTGTGTGATGTCTCCATGGTTGTGTAATTTGTTTATGGATGGGGTTGTTAGGGAGGTGAATGCAAGAGTTTTGGAAAGAGAGGCAAGTATGAAGTCTGTTGGGGATGAGAGAGCTTGGGAAGTGAGTCAGTTGTTGTTCGCTGATGATACAGCGATGGTGGCTGATTCATGTGAGAAACTGCAGAAGCTGGTGACCGAGTTTGGTAAAGTGTGTGAAAGAAGAAAGTTAAGAGTAAATGTGAATAAGAGCAAGGTTATTAGGTACAGTAGGGTTAAGGGGCAAGTCAATTGAGTGGTAAGTTTGAATGGAAAAAAGTTGGGGGAAGTGAAGTGTTTTAGATATCTGGGAGTGGATTTGGCAGCGGAAGGAACCATGGAAGCGGAAGAGAGTCATAGGTTGGGGGAGGGAGCGAAAGTTGTAGGAGCGTTTAAGAATGTGTGGAATTCGAGAGCATTATCTGGGAAAGGAAAAATGGTTATATTTGAAGGAATAGTTATTCCAACATTGTTATAATGTTGCAAGGCGCGGGCTATGGATTGAGTTGTGCGGAGGGGGGTGGATGTATTGTAAATGAGATGTTTGTGGACAATATGTGTTGTGAGGTGGTTTGAGCGAGTAAGTAATAATAGGGTAAGAGAGATGTGGAGTAATAAAAAGAGTTTGGTTGAGAGAGCAGAAGAGGGTGTGTTGAAATGGTTTCGTCACATGAATATAAAGAGTGAAGAAAGATTGACCAAGAGGATATATGTATCAGAGGTGGAGGGAACAAGAAGAATGAATGTGTGAAAGAAGAAAGCTGAGAGTAAATGTGAATAAGAGCAAGGTTATTAGGTACAGTAGGGTTAAGGGACAAGTCAATTGGGAGGTAAGTTTGAATGGAGAATAACTGGAGGAAGTGAAGCGTTTTAGATACCTGGGAGTGGATTTGGTAGCAGATGGAACCATGGAAGCGGAAGTGAATCATTGTGTGGGGGAGAGGGGGCAAAAGTTCTGGGAATGTTGAAGAATATGTTGAAGTCGAGCATATATCTGGGAAAGCAAAAATGGGTATATTTGTAGGAATAGTTGTTCCAACAAGGTTATATGGTTGCGAGACGTGAGCTATAGATAGAGTTGTGCGGAAGAGGATGGATGTGCTGGAAATGAGATGTTTGAGAACAATATGTGGTGTGAGGTGATTTGATCGAGTAAGTAATAATAGGGTACGAGAGATGTGTGGAAAGAAAAAGAGTGTGGTTGAGAGAGCAGAAGAGGGTGTTTTGAAATGGTTTGGTCACATGGAGAGAATGAGTGAGGAAAGTTTGACCAAGAGGATATATGTATCAGAGGTGGAGGGAAGGAGGAGCAGTAGGGGACCAAATTGGAGGTGGAAAGATGGAGTGAAAAGATTTTGAGTGATCGGGGCCTGAACATGCATGAGGGTGAAAGGCGTGGAAGGAATAGCGTGAATTGGAACGATGTGGTATACCGGGGTCGATCGTGCTGTCAATTGATTGAACATGGGCTTGTGAAGCGTCTTGGGTAAAGCATGGAAAGTTCTGTGGGACCTGGATGTGGAAAGGGAGCTGTGGTTTCTGTGCATTATTACATGACAGCTAAAGATTGAGTGTGAACGAATGTGGACTTTGTTGTCTTTTCCTCGCACTACCTGGCGCACATGCGGAGAAAGTGGGTTGTTATTTCATATGTGGCGGGGCGGCGATGGGAATGAATAAAGGCAGACAGTATGAATTATGTTCATCTGTATATATGCATATGTCTATGTGTGTATATATGCGTATACGTTGAGATGTATAGGTATGTATAATTGCGTGTGTGGACGTGTATGTATATACATATGTATGTGGATGTTCGGGCCATTCTCTCGTCTGTTTCCTTGCGCTACCTCGGTAACGCGGGAAACAGCGACCAAGTAAAATAAAGAAAATAATAAATGAAAGTATATATATATATATATATATATATATATATATATATATATATATATATATATATATATATATATATATATATATATATATATATATATATATATATATATATATATATATATATATATATATATATATATCATCCTAGCATAATCCTAGCTCGCTTTTCATGGTAGTATAATCTGTGCAACACAAACCAATCCTTCACTTGCCACCAACACCTCAGTTGATAAAAAAAAAGCTAATCCTTGCTTGACACTTCATCATCCTTTTCTTACAGAATCCCCTACGTTTTTGAACAAAAATAGCACTAATGTAACATATGCACATTTGAAATCATCCGACGCCAACTGAAAATATCCCCTCCCGTCTCAGTATCAAACTCCATCCCTCCAGACATTATACACCACACACCGAAAATAAACACGTCACACTTTCCCGTCAATGCTCTGGACATCATTCATCTCTACAAAGGCTACAAACACAGTTTCAACATATCCCCAAGATCCTTCATGCCCAAAATGCAACTACCGCAACCCAGCTGCCTCGTTCTCTCACACATACACACACACACACACACACACACACACACACACACACACACACACTATCACTAAATTTCCTGGTATTCTCCTTCTGTATATAGTTATTTTTTTTCTCTGCAAATAATATCATCAATAAACGTCACATTTTCCTTCTCAACGGGCAATTCTGTAAATTGAATTACTTTACTTATATTCTCGCCAGTCATCTTCACGAGTCTTCTTGTGTAATTTCCAGTCAGTTCCCGACAATTACCATACATTCCTGCAGTCCACAGCGTGTCAGAGCACTAACGACCCCACAGAATTCTGTATTCAGGAAAGTTTCTGATACCGAGACTTTCTTGTTGAATGAAAACTACAAGTTTTCCTTTGCAGAACTTTGTACCATGATCACCGTGGTCGCAAGAGTATTTGTCTCCCACAAGAGAACGTTTTCCTGTTCTTCCTATGCAGTCCGTGTGGAGCCAGCCGTCACATGTGCATCTCCCGCGGGGTTCTGCTACTAATCAAATTTCCATGTCTAGCAAATATGATTTCGCTGACTAGTTAGTGGAACTGGAGAGTCAATCGTCACTTCTTGCCAAGTAACGATTTTCTTTGATAAGAAAATAAGAAACTTTGATCAATTATTTCTCGTTCCATAAGTTCTGCATGGCGTCAGATCGCATTATATTTTGATATCACAAAATGTAAAGGCAAGATTTCGGAAGTCATTCGCCAACCGTACGATATATGATTTCAGTACCTCTGTCACGAACTCTACTCTCTGTAGATATACAGAACAGAAATGTGCAAAGGATGGAGAAATCTAGGGGAAATAAGCCAATGATAGAAGGTAAGGTAATGATACATAAGAGTGCAGGTATTAGGTCTTAGGTAAGGTACGATACTGAGACAAAGAATTATCTACTGATAAGAAATGTTGGATTTAGAGAGAAGATTTACAAGGAAGGAAGAAATTATATGATGAATAGAGATGGAGCAATGAAGGAAATGATGTGCATATTAAGAATAGATTGGATGTATGAAAAGGCAAAGAGAGAAAGAGAAGTCAGAAAGAAATAGACTCTCACAGAGAGGTGGGTAGTGGTGCAAAGATAAAGGTAATGGTACAAAGAGGAGAGGCTTGGGAATATAAAGAGAGGCAGAATATCTATGATCTGGCATGGAAAGAGAGATGAATCTGTGAACAGAGAAGGGGAAGGACGGAGGAGGAGGGCAAAGGCTCAAAGAAGAGTGTGTGACCTAATGGCCTCTTGTTACCAGGGAGTGGGTGAGGGAAGTGTGAGGAGGGGACAGGGACGGCGTGTGGGGGGAATGTTGATGAGGGGAGGTACTGATGGCGGCTCAAAGAGTAGGAGCAGCAGCAGCAGCAGCAGCGAGCAGACCTGTTCGTAATCAAGTGACACAGAAGAACACTGTTTTAGCCTCAGTGTCCATAGTGACATAGTGGGGTCAGTACTAAGAAAACTGCGTCGAGTCGCCCATTTTACGTCATTTGATTTTAGTATCAGTTACTTGGGTAATTTATGGTAAGAACAGCACAGCTACGATGAAAGTGAATTAAGTGACAATGTCTTCTTATGTGAAATATTCATAACTCTTGTAATTAGGTTACCGATAATCAAATTTTGGAAATGAGATATGAAAGTGGTTGACAGTGGAAAGCATCTGTAAAATATTTCTCAGTGAAAATCAGTTTTCATACTTGAAACACTTATTCTCCATGGTTCTGGTGAGGGCAATGAAACCAGCCAAGTCCGTTGTTTATTTCATGCTGAAATAACAGACGCCCTTTAGAATATAAGCTAAAAGCAGTAATGGGCATCACTCAAGCTATTTGTGGTAGTGGGCAAGTAGCTGTCAGAGTTGTCTGCAGGTACGTATGACGGAGTACCGCATGGAGGAAGTAATCGGAACACGAAAAGAAAAGTCCACGACCAATAGACACCTCGGCAGCGTCTTGGGGCAACAGAGGCACGATAGCTGTTGACATTATTTGCTCTGGTCGAGACGTCTCCACGCTAATGGCGCTACATCAGCTTATTCCAGTTAATCACTGAATTTCAACCAGTCGAGTCCACTGTTCTCTAAGTTCTTTATTGGCCTATCGTACATCCTATCCTCCAGTGCTACAACTGTTCTCTGTAGTATCTTCCTTATATTTCTCTTGCACTATCACTCTTTCATGCCTAAATATTCCATTTTTTTTCTTTAACACTACGTTTCCTTTTCTCTCCCTTCCTATCTCAACTTTTGCCTCTCTGTCTCTCTCCTACCTGCCTCGGGAAACATAGGAGTGGAAGCCCAACAAATATCAATGTTACCTTTGTTGCGTGTTATCTCCCAACACGGTTGTTGGAGCTACTAGTGGGGTTTAATCCCACTAGAAAAGAAAAGAAAAAAATTTATCCCACTCAACCCAGTGCGCTAACAATGTCCCAGAACATGAAAAAAAAAAAATTCCCTGACCATGAAAAAAAAGACGCAATATTTTTTTATGCTTTTTATTTTTCATTTTATTTTTTATTTTTCTATGTCGGCCCCCGAAACATTCACCTAATTTCCATGTAAATTGTTGTTG
>NC_092238.1:43610756-43720756 GCF_036320965.1 Panulirus ornatus | reverse complement strand
GAGATAATGTTCTCGACTTCCACACATTTTTCAAGGCTCCCAAAATTTTCGCCCCCTCCCCCACCCTATGATCCACTTCCGCTTCCATGGTTCCATCCGCTGACAGATCCACTCCCAGATATCTAAAACACTTCACTTCCTCCAGTTTTTCTCCATTCAAACTCACCTCCCAATTGACTTGACCCTCAACCCTACTGTACCTAATAACCTTGCTCTTATTCACATTTACTCTTAACTTTCTTCTTCCACACACTTTACCAAACTCCGTCACCAGCTTCTGCAGTTTCTCACATGAATCCGCCACCAGCGCTGTATCATCAGCGAACAACAACTGACTCACTTCCCAAGCTCTCTCATCCCCAACAGACTTCATACTTGCCCCTCTTTCCAAGACTCTTGCATTTACCTCCCTAACAACCCCATCCATAAACAAATTAAACAACCATGGAGACATCACACACCCCTGCCGCAAACCTACATTCACTGAGAACCAATCACTTTCCTCTCTTCCTACACGTACACATGCCTTACATCCTCGATAAAAACTTTTCACTGCTTCTAACAACTTGCCTCCCACACCATATATTCTTAATACCTTCCACACAGCATCTCTATCAACTCTATCATATGCCTTCTCCAGATCCATAAATGCTACATACAAATCCATTTGCTTTTCTAAGTATTTCTCACATACATTCTTCAAAGCAAACACCTGATCCACACATCCTCTACCACTTCTGAAACCACACTGCTCTTCCCCAATCTGATGCTCTGTACATGCCTTCACCCTCTCAATCAATACCCTCCCATATAATTTACCAGGAATACTCAACAAACTTATACCTCTGTAATTTGAGCACTCACTCTTATCCCCTTTGCCTTTGTACAATGGCACTATGCACGCATTCCGCCAATCCTCAGGCACCTCACCATGAGTCATACATACATCAAATAACCTTACCAACCAGTCAACAATACAGTCACCCCCTTTTTTAATAAATTCCACTGCAATACCATCCAAACCTGCTGCCTTGCCGGCTTTCATCTTCCGCAAAGCTTTTACTACCTCTTCTCTGTTTACCAAATCATTTTCCCTAACCCTCTCACTTTGCACACCACCTCGACCCAAACACCCTATATCTGCCACTCTGTCATCAGACACATTTAACAAACCTTCAAAATACTCATTCCATCTCCTTCTCACATCACCACTACTTGTTATCACCTCCCCATTTACGCTCTTCACTGAAGTTCCCATTTGCTCCCTTGTCTTACGCACCCTATTTACCTCCTTCCAGAACATCTTTTTATTCTCCCTAAAATTTACTGATAGTCTCTCACCCCAACTCTCATTTGCCCTTTTTTTCACCTCTTGAACCTTTCTCTTGACCTCCTGTCTCTTTCTTTTATACTTCTCCCACTCAATTGCATTTTTTCCCTGCAAAAATCGTCCAAATGCCTCTCTCTTCTCTTTCACTAATACTCTTACTTCTTCATCCCACCACTCACTACCCTTTCTAAACAGCCCACCTCCCACCTCCCACGTTGAAACGTATATGAATATATATGTGCGTGTGTATGTGGGGGAGGGTTGGCCCATTCTTCTGTTTCCTTGCGCTATCTCGCTAACGCAAGGACGGCGGTTAAGTACACACACAACACACACACACAACACACACACAAACACACACACACACACACACACACACATACACACACACACACATACGCACACACACATACACACACACACACACACACACACACACACACACACACACACACACACACACACACACACACACACACACACACACACACACACACACACACACACACACACACACACACACATACACACACATGCACGTATAGGCAAAGGGGATAAAGGTGAGTGCTCAAATTACGGAAATAAAAGTTTGGTAAGTATTCCTGGGAAATTATATGGGAGGGTAATGATTGAGAGGGTAAAGGCATGTACAGATCATAGGACTGGGGAAGAACTGTGTGGTTTCAGAAGCGGTAGAGGATGTGTGGATCAGGTGTTTGCTTTGAAGAATGTATGTGAAAAATACTTAGAAAAACAGATGGATTTGTATGTAGCATTTATGGATCCGGAGAAGGCATATAATAGAGTAGATAGAGATGCTTGATGGAAGTTTTTGATTGTATATGGCATGGGAGGTAAGATGCTAGAAATAGTGAAAAGTTTTTAACAAGGATGTGAGGCATGTATGCGAGTAGGAAGAGAGGAAAGTGATTGGTTCCCAATGAATGTCGGTTTGCGGCAGGGGTGCGTGATGTCTCCATGGTTGTGTGATATGTTTATGGGTGGGGTGGTTAGGGAGGTGAATGCAATGGTTTTGGAGAGAGGGGCAAGTATGTAGTCTGTTGTGGATGAGAGGGCTTGGGAAGTGAGTCAGTTGTTGCTCGCTGATGATACAGCGTTGGTGGCTGATTCGGGTGAGAAACTGCAAAGTTTGGTAACTGAATTTGGTAAAGCGTGTGAAAGAAGAAAACTGAGAGTAAATGTGAATAAGAGCAAGGCTATTATGTTCAGTAGGGTTGAGGAACAAGTAAATTGGCAGGTAAGTTCGAATGGAGAAAAACTGGAGAAAGTGAAGTGTTTTAGATATCTGGGTGTGGACTTAGAAGCGGATGGAACCATGGAAGCGGAAGTTAGTCACATGGTGGGGGAGGGAGCGAAGGTTCTGGGAGCGTTGAAGAATGTGTGGAAGGCAAGAACGTTATCTCGGAGAGCAAAAATGGGTACGTTTGAAGGAATAGTGGTTCCAACGACGTTATATGTTTGCGATCCATGGACTATAGATTGGGTTGTGCGGAACAGGGTGGATGTGTTGGAAATTGAATGTTTAAGGACAATATGTGGTGTGAGGTGGTTTGATCGAGTAAATAACGAAAGAGTTAGAGAGATGTGTGGTAATAAAAAGAGTGTGGTTGAGAGGGTAGGTGTGGTGAAATGGTTTGGCCACATGGAGAGAATGAGTGAGGAAAGATTGACAAAGAAGATATATGTGTCAGAGGTGGAGGGAACGAGAAGCGGGAGACCAAATTGGAGGTGGAAGGATGGAGTGAAAAAGATATTGAGCGATCGGGGTCTGAACATACAGGAGGGTGAAAGGCGTGCAAGGAATAGAGTGAATTGGAACGATGTGATTACCAGGGTCGACGTGCAGTCAATGAATTGAACCAGGGCATGTGAAGCGTCTGGGTGTATGAAATGTTTTGTGGGGCCTGGATGTGGAAGGGAAGCTGTGATTTCGGTGCATTACACATGGCAGCTAGAGACTGAGTGTGAACGAATGTGGCCTTTTTTGTCTGTTTCTGACGCTGCCTCGATGGACGTGGGATGATGCTATTCCGTGAGCGGCGGCGGGGGAGGGGGGGGGGATGAAGGCAGCAAGTATAGATATCTACATGTGTATATGTATATGTCTGTGTATGTTTACGTTGAAACGTTTTTTTTTTTTTTTTTTTTTTTTTTTTTTATACCTCGTCGCTGTCTCCCGCGGTTGCGAGGTAGCGCAAGGAAACAGACGAAAGAAATGGCCCAACCCCCCCCCATACACATGTACATACACACGTCCACACACGCAAATATACATACCTACACAGCTTTCCATGGTTTACCCCGGACGCTTCACATGCCTTGATTCAATCCACCGACAGCACGTCAACCCCTGTATACCACATCGCTCCAATTCACTCTATTCCTTGCCCTCCTTTCACCCTCCTGCATGTTCAGGCCCCGATCACACAAAATCCTTTTCACTCCATCTTTCCACCTCCAATTTGGTCTCCCTCTTCTCCTCGTTCCCTCCACCTCCGACACATATATCCTCTTGGTCAATCTTTCCTCACTCATTCTCTCCATGTGCCCAAACCATTTCAAAACACCCTCTTCTGCTCTCTCAACCACGCTCTTTTTATTTCCACACATCTCTCTTACCCTTACGTTACTTACTCGATCAAACCACCTCACACCACACATTGTCCTCAAACATCTCATTTCCAGCACATCCATCCTCCTGCGC
This sequence comes from Panulirus ornatus, assembly GCF_036320965.1. NCBI lineage: Eukaryota > Metazoa > Arthropoda > Malacostraca > Decapoda > Palinuridae > Panulirus > Panulirus ornatus. Next base: position 43,716,701 of record NC_092238.1, on the reverse strand, counting down.
ACAACTCTATCCATAGCCCACGCCTCGCAACCATACAACATTGTTGGAACCACTATTCCTTCAAACATACCCATTTTTGCTTTCCGAGATAATGTTCTCGACTTCCACACATTTTTCAAGGCTCCCAAAATTTTCGCCCCCTCCGCCCACCCTATGATCCACTTCCGCTTCCATGGTTCCATCCGCTGACAGATCCACTCCCAGATATCTAAAACACTTCACTTCCTCCAGTTTTTCTCCATTCAAACTCACCTCCCAATTGACTTGACCCTCAACCCTACTGTACCTAATAACCTTGCTCTTATTCACATTTACTCTTAACTTTCTTCTTCCACACACTTTACCAAACTCCGTCACCAGCTTCTGCAGTTTCTCACATGAATCCGCCACCAGCGCTGTATCATCAGCGAACAACAACTGACTCACTTCCCAAGCTCTCTCATCCCCAACAGACTTCATACTTGCCCCTCTTTCCAAGACTCTTGCATTTACCTCCCTAACAACCCCATCCATAAACAAATTAAACAACCATGGAGACATCACACACCCCTGCCGCAAACCTACATTCACTGAGAACCAATCACTTTCCTCTCTTCCTACACGTACACATGCCTTACATCCTCGAGAAAAACTTTTCACTGCTTCTAACAACTTGCCTCCCACACCATATATTCTTAATACCTTCCACACAGCATCTCTATCAACTCTATCATATGCCTTCTCCAGATCCATAAATGCTACATACAAATCCATTTGCTTTTCTAAGTATTTCTCACATACATTCTTCAAAGCAAACACCTGATCCACACATCCTCTACCACTTCTGAAACCACACTGCTCTTCCCCAATCTGATGCTCTGTACATGCCTTCACCCTCTCAATCAATACCCTCCCATATAATTTACCAGGAATACTCAACAAACTTATACCTCTGTAATTTGAGCACTCACTCTTATCCCCTTTGCCTTTGTACAATGGCACTATGCACGCATTCCGCCAATCCTCAGGCACCTCACCATGGGTCATACATACATCAAATAACCTTACCAACCAGTCAACAATACAGTCACCCCCTTTTTTAATAAATTCCACTGCAATACCATCCAAACCTGCTGCCTTGCCGGCTTTCATCTTCCGCAAAGCTTTTACTACCTCTTCTCTGTTTACCAAATCATTTTCCCTAACCCTCTCACTTTGCACACCACCTCGACCCAAACACCCTTATATCTGCCACTCTGTCATCAGACACATTTAACAAACCTTCAAAATACTCATTCCATCTCCTTCTCACATCACCACTACTTGTTATCACCTCCCCATTTACGCTCTTCACTGAAGTTCCCATTTGCTCCCTTGTCTTACGCACCCTATTTACCTCCTTCCAGAACATCTTTTTATTCTCCCTAAAATTTACTGATAGTCTCTCACCCCAACTCTCATTTGCCCTTTTTTTCACCTCTTGCACCTTTCTCTTGACCTCCTGTCTCTTTCTTTTATACTTCTCCCACTCAATTGCATTTTTTCCCTGCAAAAATCGTCCAAATGCCTCTCTCTTCTCTTTCACTAATACTCTTACTTCTTCATCCCACCACTCACTACCCTTTCTAAACAGCCCACCTCCCACCTCCCACGTTGAAACGTATATGAATATATATGTGCGTGTGTATGTGGGGGAGGGTTGGCCCATTCTTCTGTTTCCTTGCGCTATCTCGCTAACGCAAGGGACGGCGGTTAAGTATATTAAAATAAACATAAAAAAAAAGATAATATATATGAAAGTGATGCTGATCAAGGTGGACACGAATACACACTCATACACAAACATACGCTCACATGCAAAAATTAGCTGTTTCTCACACACACACACACACACACACACACACACACACACACACACATACACACACACACACACACACACACACACACACACTCACACATACACACACACACAAACACACACACACAAACACACACTAGCAAGACGTTACAGTAGTGCGCGTGATCTAGAATATGCATATAACTACGAGAAAAATAGGACACGATAAGTTCCGAAGTGCACTTTCTTGTAATGATCACATCGTTTAAGGGTGATACAAGAATGAGATAGAAGACGGAGAACAAGCGTTAACCGATGATGGCGTTCGTGTTGGTGGTGTTCGAGTCTGGCATCATGCCTGTCATAAAATCTTATGATGTGAATAGGAATAGGGAATTGTTTAAAAATTTTGCCTACGACAAAGCTATCAAGTTAATTCAGAACTTCACTCATTTCAATGTTATGCTTCTTAGTGTATTCAATAACATAAGATTCAATGATATTTCTCTTGGTAAAGGAGTTACTCCAGTACAATAGTTTTAATTTCTAACATGATTAAACAAATCACTCAATTCTTGTCCACTTCTTATACTATATTTATGTTGCTTAGGTCTAACAGAAATATCCCCACCAATCTGCCCTCTGTATGTAAAACGTATTACAGTTTTTACAGGGAATTCTGTAAACACTGCCCGCAGAATTTTGTGGTGAGTTTTTTATTCAGATATTTTCAATAGAATTGTTATAGGTGTAGTTACATTTACATTAAAAGATTTGAGCAACCTGGGAAATAATATAAGATTATCACTAAAAGGGAGAACTAAGGGTTTGGTATCAAGGGAAGGTTTAGATTTAACTCTGTAAAATGATTTCTTTGCCGACTAAATAGATTTATCAATGAAAGATTTAGGGTATTTTAACTTGGATTCAGTGAAATATATCTTCTCGAACTCATTATCAATATATTCCGGGCTGCATGCACGTAATGCCCTGAGGAGCATCGACTCCAATAATCATAGTTTAACTGTCATGTTGAGCTGAGTAATAATGAATATATGAAGAAACATTGGTAGGTTTCCTGTATATCCTAAACTTAAACATGGGTCTATCCCTAAGGGTCATGCAGTCTAAAAATCGTAACATACAGGTATTTTCCACTTCCATGATAAATCATCTACATACCTAAGCCAAATTGCCTTAAAAGGTAAAATATCCCTTGGTAATTTTGTTTCTAATAATACCACGTGAAGATTACTTAATACTGATGAAAGAGGGTTACCCATCGCCATACCAAATTTCTTAGCAAAATACTCTCGATTAGACTGAAATACACAGTATTCTATACACAATGTTATATATTCAATATACACAGAATTTATGATATGTAAATTCCGATTATCCAAGGCATCAAGCAAATGTTCTAAGAGATCATCAACTGGAGCTTTTGTTAAAAGGGATGAAGCATCAAAATTTACCAGTTTGAAGTAAAAATCAACATGGGTCATTGAGCTTGTTAACTAAATGTACATTGTTCATGATATTAGAATTTGATATCTTACCCACTAGTGGGCTTAGTAAAGAACCTAACCATCTTGATAATTTATGAATGATTGAGCCGACTGAACTCACTGTATCCAAATTCTTGTTATTACCCTCCTCTCACTTTTCTTTATCATCCCTTCGTCACGTTTCTATATCTCTCCTCCTTTACTTCTCCAAATACCTCTTTCCCTCATTTTTCACTTTCCTATATTTTTCTCTCATTCACATTCCTTCATTCCTTCTTACATTCTTTTATCACTCTTTCTATACTTCCCTTTCATTCCTGCTTGCTTATATCCTTTTATCCATGCTCTCCTATTTATCTTTAAATCTCCTCTCTCACTTCTCTTCATCTCTTCTTTCTCACTTTCTTTCTTCCCTTATTTTAACCTCTCTTCGTATTACTTACGCCGTCCTAAATTCATCATACTTTTTCCTAATTTCTTTCAAATTCTCGATCATTTTCTTCTCTGCCACTCCGTCTGTCTTCCCTCCTTCCCCTGCTCCTCCTCCTTCTCTTGCTCTTCTTTCCTCTCGTTTGTCCGTCTCATCTCATCTTCTGCTTCACTGCTCTTCTCCCAAAATTCTTATTAACGCCGGCGGCGTCTGACTTCATTTACCAAGAACCCTTCATATATGTATTATTTTTTTCTAAAGGGGGAATGGGAGGGAAGATATCCGCTGAGGATCATGTAATCAGATTAACACCGTCAGAAATCATATCAGGAAGTGCGCACTAACTAAACACACACAACACTGATTCGTGTTGTGGTGTAAACACTCAAAAGAAAAATTAAATGTGTGCAGTAATGAGGAACAAATCTCTTGGAGGATAATATCGGGAAGAGGGGAATCATTTTTGTAAGATGAGACAGCAAAGATGGAGTGTAAAATTTAGGGTTGGCGAGAGAAGGGGAGCTGAGCCTACAGCGAAGATTTAAATTGGCGGGAAATAATGGCAGAGACTAACCCCCACCCCCCTCTCTCTCTCTCTCTCTCTCTCTCTCTCTCTCTCTTAACCCCTCACCCCCCCCAAAAAAAAGAAAAGGCGTGAAAAATTCTGATTATGGCTAACGCTGGGAGGTGTGAGAGCCTGTAAATTCTGCTAGGTTTCAAAATCATGTTGTCTCAAGCTGTGCACCGCTGTGCGCCTTGTATAACGCTATTTTGACTAGTAAAGTGCAATGAGGCTAACTGGTCAGTTATGTCATCTAGGCATTAGGCCAGTCGACTGCCATGGTCAAGACTATTAACGTCAAGTTCAAACCATCAACTGAAAAATCTTGAACACTTCCCTTAGGAGTTCGGGATGATTCGGAAGACCGTATCCACTCTCACCACATATACTCAAGGCGATTAATATAATCTTATAGTTTAAACCAATTACTAGACACCCAAAGAAAACAAGGCAAGGGGGTGATATGATCGTATAAGGATCGATGATGATGGAAGATAAATTCTTAGTGGTTGTAACTGCTTTAAAAGTCATTTGGCGTACCCAGTTTTCTATTGCTTTAAGCTTTTCGCTGCAGATAATTTATTCTGATTTATTCTACCGGGGTTGTTATGGATGGCAACTGACTTAAGCCAGGTGGTTATCGTCAGTGAGCTGCGTAATTTTCCCCAGAGGAACTGATGAAGTTATGTAATTAGATAAGCCTTTAGTATTATATAAGTTATAAGAGAAAATGGAGGACATTTCGTCATGTCTTATCATGTGAAGATAGATATTAGTTTGGGGATAACTTGTCGTCAACGTAAATTGGACACAAGCCAGTATTTTCTCGTTCTTGCTATCTTTTCCCCTACTTTATAACAACTTTAATTCAAAAATACAGAGTTCATTGGGTTAGTTTTTCTAGTTTCAAAAGACTAACACGATCAATTGAAGTTTTTCTATTAGTGGAATTTGAGCAGACCGGCAAAATATTCATATAGAAAAGAAAACAATCAAAAATATATGATGTTAACCAACAGTCGTAGCTTCTGTTATACCCTTGAGTAAGACTGTTCCCTTTGTTGCGCAACCACACACGCCAATCTTGTGCGTGGTCTATAATACATGTTACTGCAAGCTTAGTAAATCATATTTCATACAACAGTACGGTTATTGATCAAACTACAGTTGATCATTGCCTGAATTGATTGATGTACATCCTGTCGTCTACATCAGAGGTTGGTGGCCTCTCCTTGACCGTGTATGAAGCGTGAGTAATTCTGTTGTGCCGTTGCACAAACGGACTGTCTCTGATATAGGCTGCTGTGGACATGTGGGTGCACGTGTGTGAGTATACCCACATTGGACTAAAAACATGGGACATAAATGCAAGGATCAGAGACGGGGCAACACGAGTGTAACTCTCTCTCTCTCTCTCTCTCTCTCTCTCTCTCTCTCTCTCTCTCTCTCTCTCTCTCTCTCTCTCTCTCTCTCTCTCTCTCTCTCTAACACAAATAGTAATCTTGCATACTGCAATAAACCGCTTCCCTCCAGTGTCATTCATTCCCTAAAAAAATCATTCTGTGACATACATGAGCTGATGGAGTCGCCCTCACCCTCCCCATATTTATTTTTTTTTTGGTAGTGACCTGGAATCATAATAACTAGCTCTACTTAGCCTTTTACCTCGTTCCATTACGAAACATGCTCATGCAACCCTCTGCCGCATTCTCATTATCAGGGTATTTAAGAATGATGATAGGAATTAACCCATCCCAGAGGCCACAATCACATAGTTTAGGTAGCTTTGTCTCCTCTAGGGACAAACCCTCCATTATTCTCATCAACTCTGGGTTAAAAAGCGAGATTTTCTTGCATTTCTTAGTGATTATCGTTCAGTTACGTTTTTATGTTTTATGTTTCCTCAAAACACGATGTGATCTGCAACTTCACTAGAATATTCATTTCTACTCAGTCTTCCAAGATTCAATAGACATCAGACATTAACACACTAACATCAAAGACACAGAGACACCAAGATACGCAGACACACACACACACACACACACACACACACACACACACACACACACATATATATGTATATGTATGTATATATATATATATATATATATATATATATATATATATATATATATATATATATATATATATATATATATATATATATATATATATATATATATATATATATATATATAAATATTATATATATATATATATATATATATATATATATATATATATATATATATATATATATATATATATATATATATATATATATTATCCCTGGGATAGGAGATTAAGAATACTTCCCACGTATTCCCTGCGTGTCGTAGAAGGCGACTAAAAGCGGAGGGAGCGGGGGGCTGGAAATCCTCCCCTCTCTTTTTTTTTTTTTAATTTTCCAAAGAAGGAACAGACGGGGCCAGGTGAGGATATTCCTAAAAAGGCCCAGTCCTCTCTTCTTAACGCTACCTCGCTAACGCGGGAAATGGCGAATAGTTTAAAAGAAAGAAAAAAAATGTATATATATATATATATATATATATATATATATATATATATATATATATATATATATATATATATATATATATATATATATATATATATATATATATATATATATATATATATATATATATATATATATATATATATATATATATATATATATATATATATATATATATATATATATATACATATGAATATATATATATGAATATATATATATATATATATATATATATATATATATATATATATATATATATATATATATATATATATATATATATATATATATATATATATATATATATATATATATATATATATATATATATATATATATTGAAGAATGTGTGGAAGTCGAGAATATATATATATATATATATATATATATATATATATATATATATATATATATATATATATATATATATATATATATATATATATATATATATATATATATATATATATATATATATATATATATATATATATATATATATATATATATATATATATATATATATATATATATATATATATATATATATATATATATATATATATATATATATATATATATATATATATATATATATATATATATATATATATATTTATATTCATATATATATATATATATATATATATATATATATATATATATATATATATATATATATATATACATATATATATATATATATATATATATATATATATATATATATGAATATATATATATATATACATATATATAAATATATATATATATATATATATATATATACATATATATATATATATATATATATATATATATATATATATATATATATATATATATATATATATATACATTTTTTTCTTTCTTATATATATATATATATATATATATATATATATATATATATATATATATATATATATATATATATATATATATATATATATATATATATATGTGGTGTGAGGTGGTTTGATCGAGTAAGTAACGTGAGGGTGGGAGAGATGTGTGGAAATAGAAAGAGCGTGGTTGAGAGAGCGGAGGAGGGTGTTTTGGGGTGGTTTGGGCACATGGAGAGAGTGAGTGAGGAAAGATTGACCGGGAGGATGTATGTGTCGGAGGTGGAGGGAACGAGGAGAAGAGGGAGACCAAATTGGAGGTGGAGAGATGGAGTGAAGGGGATTTTGTGTGATCGGGGCCTGAACATGCAGGAGGGTGAGAGGAGGGCGGGGAATGGAGTGAATTGGAGCGATGTGGTATACAGGGGTTGACGTGCTGTCAGTGGATTGAATCAGGGCGTGTGAGGCGTCTGGGGTAAACCATGGAAAGCTGTGTAGGTATGTATATTTGCGTGTGTGGACGTGTGTATGTACATGTGTATGGGGGGGGTTGGGCCATTTCTTTCGTCTGTTTCCTTGCGCTACCTCGCAAACGCGGGAGACAGCGACAAAGTATAAAAAAAAAAAAAAAAAAACATATATATTCTCGACTTCCACACATTCTTCAATATATATATATATATATATATATATATATATATATATATATATATATATATATATATATATATATATATATATATATATATATATATAGTGATGGGTGATTTGAATGCAAAGGTGAGTAATGTGGCAGTTGAGGGAATAATTGGTATACATGGGGTGTTCAGTGTTGGAAATGGAAAAGGTGAAGAGCTTGTAGATTTATGTGCTGAAAAAGGACTGGTGTTTGGGAATACCTGGTTTAAAAAGCGAGATATACATAAGTATACGTATGTAAGTAGGAGAGATGGCCAGAGAGCGTTATTGGATTACGTGTTAATTGACAGGCTCGCGAAAGAGAGACTTTTGGATGTTAATGTGCTGAGAGGTGCAACTGGAGGGATGTCTGATCATTATCTTGTGGAGGCTAAGGTAAAGATTTGTATGGGTTTTCAGAAAAGAATAGTGAATGTTGGGGTGAAGAGGGTGGTGAGAGTAAGTGAGCTTTGGAAGGAGACTTGTGTGAGGAAGTACCAGGAGAGACTGAGTACAGAATCGAAAAAGGTGATAACAATGGAAGTAAGGGGAGTGGGGGAGGAATGGGATGTATTTAGGGAATACATGCTTGTGGCATGAGAAGAGTGGGAGGTAGGTTGATTAGAACGGGTAGTGAGTGGTGGGATGAAGAAGTAAGATTATTAGTGAAAGAGAAGAGAGAGGCATTTGGACGATTTTTGCAGGGAAAAAATGCAATTGAATGGGAGATGTATAAAGAAAGAGACAGGAGGTCAAGAGAAAGGTGCAAGAGGTGAAAAAGAGAGTAAATGAGAGTTGGGGTGAGAGAGTATCATTAGATTTTAGGGAGAATAAAAAGATGTTCTGGAAGGAGGTAATGGATTTCGCAAAAGATGCTTGTGGCATGAGAAGACTGGGAGGTAGGTTGATTAGAACGGGTAGTGAGTGGTGGGATGAAGAAGTAAGATTATTAGGGAAAGAGAAGAGAGAGGCATTTGGACGATTTTTGCAGGGAAAAAATGCAATTGAGTGGGAGATGTATAAAAGAAAGAGACAGGAGGTCAAGAGAAAGGTGCAAGAGGTGAAAAAGAGGGTAAATGAGAGTTGGGGTGAGAGAGTATCATTAGATTTTAGGGAGAATAAAAAGATGTTCTGGAAGGAGGTAAATAAAGTGCGTAAGACAAGGGAGCAAATGGGAACTTCAGTGAAGGGCGCAAATGGGGAGGTGATAACAAGTAGTGGTGATGTGAGAAGGAGATGGAGTGAGTATTTTGAAGGTTTGTTGAATGTGTTTGATGATAGAGTGGCAGATATAGGGTGTTTTGGTCGAGGTGGTGTGCAAAGTGAGAGGGTTAGGGAAAATGATTTGGTAAACAGAGAAGAGGTAGTAAAAGCTTTGCGGAAGATGAAAGCCGGCAAGGCAGCAGGTTTGGATGGTATTGCAGTGGAATTTATTAAAAAAAGGGGGTGACTGTATTATTGACTGGTTGGTAAGGTTATTTAATGTATGTATGACTCATGGTGAGGTGCCTGAGGATTGGCGGAATGCGTGCATAGTGCCACTGTACAAAGGGAAAGGGGATAAGAGTGAGTGCTCAAATTACAAAGGTATAAGTTTGTTGAGTATTCCTGATAAATTATATGGGAGGGTATTGATTGAGAGGGTGAAGGCATGTACAGAGCATCAGATTGGGGAAGAGCAGTGTGGTTTCAGAATTGGTAGAGGATATGTGGATCAGGTGTTTGCTTTGAAGAATGTATGTGAGAAATACTTAGAAAAGCAAATGGATTTGTATGTAGCATTTATGGATCTGGAGAAGGCATATGATAGAGTTGATAGAGATGCTCTGTGGAAGGTATTAAGAATATATGGTGTGGGAGGCAAGTTGTTAGAAGCAGTGAAAAGTTTTTATCGAGGATGTAAGGCATGTGTACGTGTAGGAAGACAGGAAAGTGATTGGTTCTCAGTGAATGTAGGTTTGCGGCAGGGGTGTGTGATGTCTCCATGGCTGTTTAATTTGTTTATGGATGGGGTTGTTAGGGAGGTGAATGCAAGAGTTTTGGAAAGAGGGGCAAGTATGAAGTCTGTTGGGGATGAGAGAGCTTGGGAAGTGAGTCAGTTGTTGTTCGCTGATGATACAGCGCTGGTGGCTGATTCATGTGAGAAACTGCAGAAGCTGGTGACTGAGTTTGGTAAAGTATGTGAAAGAAGAAAGTTAAGAGTAAATGTGAATACGAGCAAGGTAATTAGGTACAGTAGGGTTGAGGGTCAAGTCAATTGGGAGGTAAGGTTGAATGGAGAAAAACTGGAGGAAGTAAAGCGTTTTAGATATTTGGGAGTGGATCTGGCAGCGGATGGAACCATGGAAGCGGAAGTAGATCATAGGGTGGGGGAGGGGGCGAAAATCCTGGGAGCCTTGAAGAATGTGTGGAAGTCGAGAACATTATCTCGGAAAGCAAAAATGGGTATGTTTGAAGGAATAGTGGTTCCAAACATGTTGTATGGTTGCGAGGCGTGGGCTATGGATCGAGTTGTGCGCAGGAGGATGGATATGCTGGAAATGAGATGTTTGAGGACATTGTGTGGTGTAAGGTGGTTTGATCGAGTAAGTAACGTAAGGGTAAGAGAGATGTGTGGAAATAAAAAGAGCGTGGTTGAGAGAGCAGAAGAGGGTGTTTTGAAATGGTTTGGGCACATGGAGAGAATGAGTGAGGAAAGATTGACCAAGAGGATATATGTGTCGGAGGTGGAGGGAACGAGGAGAAGTGGGAGACCAAATTGGAGGTGGAAAGATGGAGTGAAAAAGATTTTGTGTGATCGGGGCCCGAACATGTAGGAGGGTGAAAGGAGGGCAAGGAATAGAGTGAATTGGATCGATGTGGTATACCGGGGTTGACGTGCTGTCAGTGGATTGAATCAGGGCATGTGAAGCGTCTGGTGTAAACCATGGAAAGCTGTGTAGGTATGTATATTTGCGTGTGTGGACGTATGTATATACATGTGTATGGGGGTGGGTTGGGCCATTTCTTTCGTCTGTTTGCTTGCGCTACCTCGCAAACGCGGGAGACAGCGACAAAGCAAAAAAGAAAAAAATACATATATATGTATATATGTATTGTTTTTTTATTCCATCTTGCTTTGTTGCTGTCTCCCGTGCTATCGAGGTAGCACAAGGAAACAGACGAAAGAATGGCCCACCCCACCCACATACACTTGTATATACATACACGTCCACACACGCAAATATACATACCTAGACAACTCAATGTATGCATATATATACACACACAGACTATACATATATACACATGCACATAATTCATACTGTCTGCCATTATTCATTCCCATGACCACCTCGCCACACATGCAATAACAACCCCTACCCCCCATATGTGCGAAGTAGTGCTAAGAAAAGACAACAACGGCCCCATTCGTTCACACTTAGTCTCTAGCTGTCATTTAATAATGCACCGAAACCACAGCTCCTTTTCCACATCCAGTCCCTCACAACTTTCCATGGTTTACCCCAGACGCTTCACATGCCCTGGTTCAATCCATTGACAGCATGTCGACCCCGGTGTACCACATCGTTCCAATTCACTGTATTCCTTGCACGCCTTTCACCCTCCTGCATGTTCAAGCGACGATCGCTCAAAATCTTTTTCTCTCCGTCTTTCCACCTCCATTTGTTCTCCCATTTCTCCTCGTTCCTTCCACCTCTGACACATATATCCTCTTAATCAATCTCTCCTCACTCATTCTCTCCATGTGACCAAACCATTTAAAAACACCCTCTTCTGCTCTCCCAACCACAGTATTCCTTCAAACATACTCATTTTTGCTTTCCGAGATAATGTTCTCGACTTCCACACATACTTTAATGCTCCCAAAATTTTCGCCCCCTCCCCCACTCTATGATTCACTACCGCTTCCATGGTTCCATCCGCTGCCAAATCCCCTCCCAGATCTCTAAAACACTTCGCTTCCTCCAGTTTTTCTCCATTCAAACTTACCTCCCAATTGGCTTGTCCCTCAAACATACTTTACCTAATAACCTTGCTCTTATTCACATTTACTGTCAGCCTTTGTCATTCACACACTTTACCAAACTCAGTCACCAGCTTCTGCAGTTTCTCACATGAGTCAGACACCAGCGATGTATCATCAGCGAACAACAACTGACTCACTTCCCAAGCTCTCTCATCCACAACGGACAACGGACTGCATACTTGCCTCTCTTTCCAAAACTCTTGCATTCACCTCCCTAACATCCCCATCCATAAACAAATTAAACAACCATGGAGGTATCACACACCCCTGCCGCAAACCGACATTCACTGAGAACAAATCACTTTCCTCTCTTCCTACACGTACACATGCCTTACATCCTCGATAAAATCTTTTCACAGCTTCTAACAACTTGCCTCCCACAGAGCATCTATCAACTCTATCATATGACTTCTCCAGATCCATAAATGCTACATACAAATCCATTTGCTTTTCTAAGTATTTTTTCCACACATTCTTCAAAGCAAACACCTAATCCACACATCCTCTACTACTTCTGAAACGACACTTCTCTTCCCGAATCTGATGCTCTGTACATACCTTCACCCTCTTAATCAATACCCTCCCATATAATTTCCCAGGAATAATCTACAAACTTATACCTCTGTAATTTGAGCACTCACTTTTATCCCGTTTGCCTTTGTACGATGTCACTATGCAAGCATTCCGCCAATACTCAGGCATCTCACCATGAATGATACATACATTAAATAACCTTACCAACCAGTCAACAATACAATCACCCCCTTTTTTAATAAATTCCACTGCAATACCATCCAAACCTGTTGCCTTGGCGGCTTTCATCTTCCGCAAAGCTTTCGCCACCTCTTTTCTTTTTACCGAATCATTTTCCCTAACCCTCTCACTTTGCACACCACCTCGACCAAAATACCCTATTTCTGCCACTCTATCATCAAACACATTCAACAAACCTTCAAAATACTCACTCCATCTCCTTCTCACAAAACCAGTACTTGTTATCACTTCCACATTAGCCCCCTTCACTGAAGTTCACATTTGTTCCCTTGTCTTACGCACTTTATTTACCTCCTTCCAAAACATCTATCTATTCTCCCTAAAATTTAATGATGCTCTCTCACCCCAACTCTCATATATATATATATATATATATATATATATATATATATATATATATATATATATATATATATATATATTTTTTTTTTTTTTTTTCATTTTTTTTTTGTCGCTGTCTCCCGCGTTTGCGAGGTAGCGCAAGGAAACAGACGAAAGAAATGGCCCAACCCACCCCCATACACATGTATATACATACGTCCACACACGCAAATATACATACCTACACAGCTTTCCATGGTTTACCCCAGACGCTTCACATGCCTTGATTCAATCCACTGACAGCACATCAACCCCGGTATACCACATCGCTCCAATTCACTCTATTCCCTGCCCTCCTTTCACCCTCCTGCATGTTCAGGCCCCGATCACACAAAATCTTTTTCACTCCATCTTTCCACCTCCAATTTGGTCTCCCTCTTCTCCTCGTTCCCTCCATCTCCGACACATATATCCTCTTGGTCAATCTTTCCTCACTCATTCTCTCCATGTGCCCAAACCATTTCAAAACAGCCTCTTCTGCTCTCTCAACCACGCTCTTTTTATTTCCACACATCTCTCTTACCCTTACGTTACTTACTCGATCAAACCACCTCACACCACACATTGTCCTCAAACATCTCATTTCCAGCACATCCATCCTCCTGCGCACAACTCAATCCATAGCCCACGTCTCGCAACCATACAACATTGTTGGAACCACTATTCCTTCAAACATACCCATTTGCGCCCTCCACCGATATTCCCATTTGTTATCTTGTCTTACGCACTTTATCTATGCACTTTATTTCCCTGCGTTTCGTAGAAGGGGACTAAAATGGGAGGGGGGCGAGTAGCCTGGAAATCCTCCTTTTCCGTTTTTTTTTAATTTTCCAAAAGCTGGAACTGCGAAGGGTAGCCAAGTGAGGATATTCCCTTGAAGTTCAGTTCTCTGTTCTTAACGCTACCTCGCTAACGAGGGGATTAAAGAACATGTACAAAAAAGAAATATATATATATATATATATATATATATATATATATATATATATATATATATATATATATATATATATATATATATATATATATATATATATTTATATACATATATGTATATATATATATATATATATATATATATATATATATATATATATATATATATATATATATATATATATATATATATATTTTTTTTTTTTTTTTTTTTTTTTGCTTTGTCGCTGTCTCCCGCGTTTGCGAGGTAGCGCAAGCAAACAGACGAAAGAAATGGCCCAACCCACCCCCATACACATGTATATACATACGTCCACACACGCAAATATACATACCTACACAGCTTTCCATGGTTTACCCCAGACGCTTCACATGCCTTGATTCAATCCACTGACAGCACGTCAACCCCGGTATACCACATCGCTCCAATTCACTCTATTCCTTGCCCTCCTTTCACCCTCCTGCATGCTCAGGCCCCGATCACACAACATCTTTTTCACTCCATCTTTCCACCTCCAATTTGGTCTCCCTCTTCTCCTCGTTCCCTCCACCTCCGACACATATATTCTCTTGGTCAATCTTTCCTCACTCATTCTCTCCATGTGCCCGAACCATTTCAAAACACCCTCTTCTGCTCTCTCATCCACGTTCTTTTTATTTCCACACATCTCTCTTACCCTTACGTTACTTAATCGATCAAACCACCTCACACCACACATTGTCCTCAAACATCTCATTTCCAGCACATCCATCCTCCTGCGCACAACTCTATCCATAGCCCACGCCTCGCAATCATACAACATTGTTGGAACCACTATTCCTTCAAACATACCCATTTTTGCTTTCCGAGATAATGTTCTCGACTTCCACACATTCTTCAAGGCTCCCAGAATTTTCGCCCCCTTCCCCACCCTATGATCCACTTCCGCTTCCATGGTTCCATCCGCTGCCAGATCCACTCCCAGATATCTAAAACACTTCACCTCCTCCAGTTTTTCTCCATTCAAACTCACCTCCCAATTGACTTGACCCTCAACCCTACTGTACCTGATAACCTTGCTCTTATTCACATTTACTCTTAACTTTCTTCTTTCACACACTTTACCAAACTCAGTCACCAGCTTCTGCAGTTTCTCACATGAATCAGCCACCAGCGCTCTATCGTCAGCGAACAACAACTGACTCACTTCCCAAGCTCTCTCATCCCCAACAGACTTCATACTTGCCCCTCTTTCCAAAACTCTTGCATTCACCTCCCTAACCACCCCATCCATAAACAAATTAAACAACCATGGAGACATCACACACCCCTGCCGCAAACCTACATTCACTGAGAACCAATCACTTTCCTCTCTTCCTACACGTACACATGCCTTACATCCTCGATAAAAACTTTTCACTGCTTCTAACAACTTGCCTCCCACACCATATATTCTTAATACCTTCCACAGAGCATCTCTATCAACTCTATCATATGCCTCCTCCAGATCCATAAATGCTACATACAAATCCATTTGCTTTTCTAAGTATTTCTCACATACATTCTTCAAAGCAAACACCTGATCCACACATCCTCTACCACTTCTGAAACCACACTGCTCTTCCCCAATCTGATGCTCTGTACATGCCTTCACCCTCTCAATCAATATCCTCCCATATAATTTACCAGGAATACTCAACAAACTTATACCTCTGTAATTTGAGCACTCACTCTTATCCCCTTTGCCTTTGTACAATGGCACTATGCACGCATTCCGCCAATCCTCAGGCACCTCACCATGAGTCATACATACATTAAATAACCTTACCAACCAGTCAACAATACAGTCACCCCCTTTTTTAATAAATTCCACTGCAATACCATCCAAACCTGCTGCCTTGCCGGCTTTCATCTTCCGCAAAGCTTTTACTACCTCTTCTGTGTTTACCAAATCATTTTCCCTAACCCTCTCACTTTGCACACCACCTCGACCAAAACACCCTATATCTGCGACTCATCAAACACATTCAACAAACCTTCAAAATATTCACTCCATCTCCTTCTCACATCACCACTACTTGTTATCACCTCCCCATTTGCGCCCTTCACTGAAGTTCCCATTTGCCCCCTTGTCTTACGCACTTTATTTACCTCCTTCCAGAACATCTTTTTATTCTCCCTAAAATTTAATGATACTCTCTCACCCCAACTCTCATTTGCCCTTTTTTTCACCTCTTGCCCCTTTCTCTTGACCTCCTGTCTCTTTCTTTTATACATCTCCCACTCAATTTCATTTTTTCCCTGCAGAAATCGTCCAAATGCCTCTCTCTTCTCTTTCACTAATACTCTTACTTCTTCATCCCACCACTCACTACCCTTTCTAATCAACCCACCTCCCACTATTCTCATGCCACAAGCATCTTTTGCGCAATCCATCACTGATTCCCTAAATACATCCCATTCCTCCCCCACTTCCCTTACTTCCATTGTTCTCACCTTTTTCCATTCTGTACTCAGTCTCTCCTGGTACTTTCTCACACAAGTCTCCTTTCCAAGCTCACTTACTCTCACCACCCTCTTCACCCCAACATTCACTCTTCTTTTCTGAAAACCCATACAAATCTTCACCTTAGCCTCCACAAGATAATGATCAGACATCCCTCCAGTTGCACCTCTCAGCACATTAACATCCAAAAGTCTCTCTTTCGCGCGCCTGTCAATTACCATGTAATCCAATAACGCTCTCTGGCCATCTCTCCTACTTACATACATACATATATATATATATATATATATATATATATATATATATATATATATATATATATATATATATATATATATATATATATATATATATATATATATATATATACATATATATATATATATATATATATATATATATATATATATATATATATATATATATATATATATATATGTATATATATATATATATATATATATATATATATATATATATATATATATATATATATATATATATATATATATATATACATATATATATATATATATATATATGTATATATATATATATATATATATATATATATATATATATATATATATATATATATATATATATATATATATATATATATATATATATATATATATATATATATATATATATATATATATATATATATATATATATATATATATATATATATATATATATATATATATAATTAATGTAGCTGCTCATTTACTAACTCATCTTTATCCCCACCCCCTCACTTCCTCTTTCCTTGCCTTGTGACACGTTCAGATCTCTCAGATATACTCCATATACCACAAATACTACCATACCACTATCTTGCTCTGTCATTACTTACCGGGTCAACCTTCCTCAAACCACAATTCGTCCTCGGGCATTTCCGTTCTTGTCCAGTTTTTCACATGAAATTTGCCACTATATGTTATATTGTCAGCTAGTATTGTTTTGCTAGTCATGCTTGGCCCTTATCTCTTGAGTACTCGGTCTCCACCAATTATCATTACCCAGTCATTCTTAAGAATTCGTCTCTGCTCGTATAATGTAATCATCTTCTGACCATCAACCTGATATATCACTTCTGGACAATTCTCCTTCACTTATCACTCATTACTCATAAACATTTGCCCATCACTCTTCCTCACTCACTCAGGACTTATCACTCTCCACTCATCAATCTCTATCCACTTCTCTTCCTCATGTCACTCCTTAAACTCACACAACAGTCTGGTCCTAAACTGTTACTAGTCATTCACTTGATTCCTGATGGCAGTCAAGTGTAACTAGGCAGTTGGAAAACTGGTCCTTCACTCTTCTGTGGTATTCCATTCAAGGTACATGTTTTGTTTTATAACGAAGAACCTTAAGAATTTCCTCGCTTCGCCAAACGCACACGTATGCCTCTCAGAGGGACGTATTTGCCTAGAAACAACAGATATTTTGATTCATATATTTCGTAACACACAACCGAATTAAAGAAAAAACAATAAGAATTGAAATGATAATTTCAGTGCAAACCTAAAATTTACACAAGCTTTTCTGTGGAAATGTCAGTCATACATATGCATTTGCGTGAGAAACAAGGGTTTGACTATGAGTGTATGAGATTTCGTAAAACGTAGCTTTTCAAAACACAGCTGCAGAGACTGACGTGTATACCCACTTATTTTTTTTTTTCTGCCAGTAATTTAAACGTCAGAAATGAAAGTTAATGAGGTTTTATTTTTACCAGGTGCTATATTAAATGAAAGTTAGCTTGCAATGTTTCCCCCCCCCTCTCTCTCTCTCTCTCTCTCTCTCTCTCTCTCTCTCTCTCTCTCTCTCTCTCTCTCTCTCTCTCTCTCTCTCTCTCTCTCTCTCTCTCTCTCCCTTCTCAGGGATCCATGCATCCTCAAGAATACGCAGAAAATTGGTGAGCCTCACCGGAGTGAGAATTTACTTTGACAAGACTTTAATCCTTTTCATATGCTTCATTACTCAAAGAATCTTTCACTTAAACATTCTAGCCCGCCTTCCATCATCTCTCCTACCCTCCTCCCCGCTTCTTCCCTCGACTTCTAACACATGTGCCCCACAAGTAGTCTCCTCTCATCACACATTCTTCATACATCCAGGGTATTTAAGGACGCCCTTTTCAACTCCCTCGACCATACACCTCTTACCAACATACAGCTCTCTCTCTTATCCTGTCATTTCTTACTCGATTAACCCTTCCGACAGCACATATTGTCCTCAAGCATTTCATTTCCAACACATCAACCCTTTCCGTATTCTTGATCGTGGGCACCAGTCATATAACACCGTCAGGACAACTGTACCAGTGAACGTACTCATCTTTACTCTCACAAACGTTGAAGTCTCTTTCTAGACACGTCCCATTGCACTCAGGACATTAGTTACCCAATCTGCTCTATGGTGTACTTCACTCCCCATGGTTCCATCCTTTGCCAGCCATATAAATCAGTTCACTTCCTCCACGTTTTCTCCATTCAAATTCAAACTCCAATCATATTCTCTCCATCCCCTTTTAAACTTGATAACAGCACATGTGTGATCTAAGTATGGTGTATGGAACAATTTGATTCTAGTGTTACTTCTGCATTGTGTTAAACTGTAATATTCGTCTGTTTTTTCAGTTGCTCTCTAGCTTTCGTCAGTGATTAACAAAGATATGTTTGATCTGACTTGAGCCTTAAAGGTGGAAGCTGAGGTGCAGGAACGTAAGAGGTTCCCTTGGCTGCCTTCGGAAATAGACGACTGAAACTGAAATATTCATGCTTGACGAGCAAATATCTGAGGAAAGTCAGGTCTCTGAATATCATGAATACTCCATACTGACATGTTTAATATTTGGTCAGTATATCATTCCCACTGCAGTACCATCCAAACCCGCCACCTTGCCGGCTTTCATCTTCCGCAAAGCTTTCACCACGTCTTCCCTGTTTACCAAATCATTCTCCTTGACCCTCTCACTTCGCACATCGCCTCGTCTTAAGCACTCTATATCTGCTATTCTATCATCTAACACATTCAACAAACCTTCAAAATACTCACTCCATTTCCTTCTCACATCACCACTACTTGTTTATCTATCTCCTTCCAAAACATCTTTTTATTCTCCCTAAAATTTAATTATACTCTCTCACCCCAAATCTCATTTGCCCTCTTTTTCACCTCTTGCACATTTCTCTTGACGTCGTGCATCTTTCTTTTATGCATCTCCCAGTTTTTCGCACCATTTCCCTGCAAAAACATCCAAATGCCTCTCTCCCTCTCTTCTCTTTCACAAATAATCTTACTTCTTTATCCCACCACTCACTAAACCTTTCTAATCTGCCCACCTCTCACCTTTCCCATGCCACAAACATCCTTTGTGCAAGCCATCACTGCTTCCCTAAATACATCCCATTCCTCACCCACTCCCCTTACGTCCTTTGCTCTCACCTCTTTCTATTCTGCACTCAGTCTTTCCTGGTACTTCTTCGCACAAGCCTCCTTCCCGAGGTCATTTACTCTCACCACTCTCTTCACCCTAACATTCTCTCTTCTTTTCTGAAAACCTTTACAAATCTTCACCTTCGCCTCCACAAGATAATGATCAGACATCCTTCCAGTTGCACCTCTCTGCACATCAACATCCAAAAGTCTCTCTTTCACGTGCCTATCAGTTACTGACTGTGTTGTTGATTGGTTTGTGAGGATATTCAATGTATGTATGGCTTATGATGAAGTACCTGAGGATTGGCGGAATGTATGCATAGTGCTATTCTACAAAGACAAAGGGGATAAAAGGGGTGCTCAAATTATAGAGGTATAAGTTTGCTGAGTATTCCTGGAGTATTATATGGAAGGGTATTGATTGAGAGGGTGAAGGCATGTACAGAGCATCAGATTGGGGAAGAGCAGTGTGGTTTCAGATGTGGTAGAGGATGTGGTAATCAGGTGTTTGCTTTGAAGGATGTATGTGAGAAAACTTAGAAAAAAAAATGGATTTATATGTAGCATTTTTGGATCTGTAGAAGGCATATGATAGAGTGGATAGAGATGGTCTGTGGAAGGTATTAAGAATTTATGGCGTGGGAGACAAGTTGCTAGAAGCAGTGAAAAGTTTTTATCAAGGATGTAAAGCATGTGTACGAGTAGGAAGAGAGGAAAATGATTGGTTCCCAGTGAATGTCGGTTTGCGGCAAAGGTGCGTGAAGTCTCCATGGTTGTTTAATTTGTTTATGGATGGGGTTGTTAGGGAGGTGAATGCGAGAGTTTTGGAGAGAGAGGCAAGTATGCAGTCTGTTGTGGATGAGAGAGCTTGGGAAGTGAGTCAGCTGTTATTCGCTGATGACACAGTGCTGGTGGCTGATTCGGGTGAGAAACTGCAGAAGTTGGTGTCTGAGTTTGGTAAAGCGTGTGAAAGGAGAAAATTGAGAGTAAATGTGAATAAGAGCAAGGTTATTAGGTATAGTAGGGTTGAGGGACAAGTCATTTCGGAGGTAAGTTTGAATGGAGAAAAACTGGAGGAAGTGAAGTGTTTTAGATATCTGGGTGTGGATTTAGCAGTGGATGGATCCATGGAAGCGGAAGTGAATCACAGGTTGGGGGAGGGGGCGAAGGTTTTGAGAGCGTTGAAGAATGTATGGCAGGCGAGAACATTATCTCGGAAAGCAAAAATGGGTATGTTTGAAGGAATAGTGGTTCCGACAATGTTATATGGTTGCGAGGCGTGGGCTATAGATAGTGTTGTGCGGAGGGTGGATGTGTTGGAAATGAGATGTTTGAGGACAATATGTGGTGTGAGGTAGTTTGATCGAGTATGTATTGAAAGGGTAAGAGATATATCTGGCAATAAAAAGAGTGTGGTTGAGAAAGCAGAAGAGGGTGTTTTGAAATGGTTTGGTCACATGAAGAGAATGAGTGAGGAAAGATTGACAAAGATTACATATGTGTCAGAGGTGGAGAGAGTGAGAAGTGGGAGACCAAATTGGAGGTGGAAGATTGAGTGAAAAAGATTTTAAGCGATCGGGACATGAACATGCAGGAGGGTGAAAGGCGTGCAAGGAATAGAGTGAATTGGAATGATGTGGCACACCGAGGTCGACGTGCTGTTAATGGATTGAACCAGGGTATATGAAGTGTCTGGGGTAAACCATGGAAAGTTTTGTGGGGGCCTAGATGTGGAAAGGGAGCTGTGGTGTCGATGCATTACACATGATAGGTAGAGACTGAATGTGAGCGAATGTGGCCTTTGTTGTCGTTCCCTAGCGCTATCTCGCGGTCGTGCGGGGTGAAGGGGGGGCGGATGTCATTTCATGTGTGGAGAGCTGGCGACGGAATGGCTGAGGGCAGCAAGTATGAATATGTACATGTGTATATGTGTATTTGTCTGTTTATGTACATGTATGTATACATTGAAATGTATAGGTATGTATATGTGCGTGTGCGGGCGTGTATGTATATACATGTGTGTGGGCGGGTTGGGCCATTCTTTCGTCTGTTTCCTTGCGCTACCTCCTAACGCAGGAGACAGCGACAAAGTATAACAGAAAAAAATATGTAATATCATTCCCATCGTCTCCTATGTCTTTACATCTGTGACTCATTTCCAGAACCATTTTTAGGATCGAAGAGATTTAAGTACAATAACAACTGCCATGAAATATGTTTGATTCTTTTCGATACTAAACTGTGGTTCACATACCCACGAGACGTCACCTATTTTACGAGTTGAAATGAGCAATATATTCACGAAATATACGACGGACCTCAGCTGAATCATAAATGACTTCATAATCTGCGGTGAATGACAGACTGATATAAGTGAAACCCTACCTCCTGGAGGTGGTCGCCATGCCAAGGGTGAGTGAATTTCGGCAGGTGATGGACAGCCTATTGAAGCTGGTGGAAGGGTTAGCCTCTCTCTCTCACTGACCTCACTACAGCGCTCTAGGAGAGAGAGAGAGAGAGAGAGAGAGAGAGAGAGAGAGAGAGAGAGAGAGAGAGAGAGAGAGAGAGAGAGAGAGAGAGAGAGAGAGAGAGAGAGAGAGAGAGAGAGAGAGAGAGAGTTTAGCAGGGTATTCACCAAAAGAAATAGACGGATGAGAGAACGAGAGAGAAGGAAAGAATCCAATCAAAAGTCAAAAAGAAAAAATATAAAGAAACATCGAAAGGTACTAGAGAGTAGAACAGCCCTGACACTACCTCAGAAAGGTTAGGAATATGAAGCGATGCTAATATCAGATCAGATATGATACATATAGATATAGAATGACTGGATCGAGATTGGCGAAACAAACCTGATATCATCAGGGCAGTGGACACAAAACTTAATCAAGTAATCAAATCACACTCAGTCTCTTCGGAGGATTACCCAACTGCAGTAAGAAGTAAAGAGAAAGATGAAGGTAGATTTGTTCCTCTTAATAAGGGATAACATCATAGGAAACATTGATATATACAGTACTCATAACGGTGATTTTCGCTCTTGTTAACTCACATATGGTCATCCTCACTTAGGGATGCCGATGAATCTTTGTTCACGGGCTTCGATATTCCCAAAGCATCTGACAGGTAGTGGCAAAAGTCTTCGTTTACTATATTTCTTTCCTTTGCCTTTTCTGCTTTTTTCTGTTATCCTAGTTAGTCCATTGCAACAGGCGCTAATGAAGCGACTTTCCCCAACTATCCTATCAGAAGTGGTGTTCCACAGGGTTCTGTCCTATCAGCTACTCTGATTGTTCTATTCAGAAAAGAACACTACTTCTAACCCCATCTCCTCTGTGAATACTTCAACTCACTTTTCCTCTTAATTTCAAGATATTTTTTTTTTTCTCGCACTGAGCATATCTCTAATAATTTGGAGTGGGGAAGCAGTTAATTTGTCAAAGTTATTACACTGGAACGCAAAGTCTACATGTACAGTTTTTCCTCCATTAAGCACAAAAACGCCATAACTTATTCAGTCATTTACAAAAACATGAAGGACATAATCACATCCCAGATAATCAACATCATAACATCTGCATCTCAAATCCTTGGGTGACATTTTCTTGTGAGCAGCAATTTCATATCTACAGAAATGTCAATCACCCCAGCTTGGTGTACGACTTTCATGTATGAGCTGGCTCTTTTTTCTACCTTATATCAACTTATGTGAAATCAATATCCTCTAGTCTCATTAATTCTCTAGACCTATCTCCAACCAGCCCACCATATCTCCAATGACACTGCTGTCTTCTCTCTGTTCTGCAGGCATCATTTCGGCCACTGATCCCATGGGCTGTGTGTGTGTGTGTGTGTGTGTGTGTGTGTGTGTGTGTGTACCAGCCACCGACACTTAGAGCCATGGCATTCTTCTGGCTGCTGCTTCATAGATTTTTTTTTAGAAACCAACCACACGAGAATTGTCAACGGAGCACTGAAGTTTTGAATTGTATCCCAACTTCTATCTTTTCCTCTCCCTATAATTTTTCTTCCTTTAATGATAATCAGCTCTACAAATACCCGAGAAGGTCTGATTTATGACTTTATTATTTGCCGCATACCTTACATTCTTTTCAACCAAGATGGCATTGATCGGAAGTTATTATCATTTATTTTGCCCGCACCTTCTCAGTCACTATATGAAAAAGAGTAGCTAAGAATAGCCCCTATCGGTGTTTGGACAACACATTATCCTCAAAAGAAGAAATATATAACGAACCGGAAAAAAGAGCTCAGTCAATAAAATGAAAGGACAGTTAGGATGGCGCTAGAAGCAGTAAGACACACTTGTCATATATGGTACTGTTCTCTTAATGGGATGTCTCCATTATAAAAAAAAAAACTTTGAGAGCTCAGATTCTCCTGGAGAGAGCGAGTCACAGAGAAGGAAGTTTCCGGGGTGTCTACAAGAAAATATCCTGATACACTATCATTCCCAGATCTTATTTTTGCACAAGTATCATAGAAACTGAGATACATCAAAGGAAAAAACGACCATGTTATGTTTGGTTTGATTATCGGGTTAATAATGATGAGATAAAGACCATAAAGGATACCACACTAAGGCGTGAAGCTCTCTATTGCTCCGCTCACTGTTCGCTTTCGCTTCCGTTAAATGTTATTACTTATATTTCAATGGGGGCATGTACACTATCGCTCGCGGTTCGCTCTCGGTTAGATTACGCGCAAGCAACGGTCATCCGAAAGATATTTTGAGAGGAGCGAGAGCGGCCAATGACCGAAGCGAGAGCGACAGTGTGCTTTACCCAACGGACTCGCTACAGCCTTGGCCTGGTCAGCAATGAGGTGAGAGGCTGTCTCTTCATCCTTCACTATGAGCCCCAAGAAACCAACCATGTGAGATTATGGAAGAATTTGTTCTCATTATCAATCAAATGAGGATAGAGGGTGTGAAATTCCCCCTCAATTTTCCTCTCCTCCAATATTAGTTGGAACCAAGTTCTTCCTATTACATTTTGTTTGTTCCTTCATCCTCTTCGTCCAGGGCTGTAGCGATCATAGCCAACTCAGACGAAGAAAAATCCATCTTCTCCCACTGCCAGATGCATTGACACAAGACAGCCTGCGACAAGAGTGGACTGGGATGACCGTTGCTGAGCGTGAACGTACCGTGAGCGGAGTGGTAAGTGTGCATTACCCATGACTGTGAACGGAGTGAGAGCGTTCGGTGAGCGGAGCGGGAGCGTTCCGTGTGTGGAGCTTGAGCGGAGCTATAGTGTGCATCATGCCTTACCGAAAGACATAATATCGGTAACAACACAGAACTAGAAAATTTGTGAAAGAAAATAAATTGGGAAAAGAGGATTTATTTTCATAATGTAAATCATTCTTATGGAAGGTTTTGTGAAATGTACAATGAAGGAGATAATACAGAGGTGCCTTCAACTGCAGACACGGAGGGAAGGTCACAAAACAGAGACATGTATGGTTCAGTGAAAGATGTCAGATCTAGAAAGACGATAGGGACATACCATAGAGGAGATAAGGTCAGCATAACAGCCAGCCAGGTCCCTGACAGGTATAAGCGAGCAAGCGACGAGCACAGCAAGATGAGGAAGAACGAATGAAGAAAGTTTTAAGAGTGTTGAGGACAAGGCGAGAGATAACCCAAAACTTTTTTATAAATCTATCACAAATATGTCGTGAATCAAAGAGCAGCTAATCAAGCTAAGTGGAAGGAGACTTCAAGATGTGCTAAGATGGATATGATGCGTTCAAAAGTATTTTGATAGAAATTATAGCATTGTCACCAGCGAAATGGGATGGAGAAGAGATTCTGAAAAGCACTGACGAAGTTAAAAAAGAAAAGAAAAACGCAATTAGATAATTGAAGGGTTTTGACCTTTATGAGGCTCATGATCCTGATGAGCTTTCTCTCTGCATGCTAAAGGGGTATGCATACACTGCTTGAGATATTGTTGAATATGTCGCTGTGGGTGGAAGTGGTATCAAGGGAATGGAAGACGGCAAATGTAGTGCCTCTTTTTAAGGAAGGAGGTCCTCCTGACGAGTGTGATCAATAAGTTACTTGAAAAGATAACCAGATAGCTTCTGAGCAATTAAGGTACTTGCAAACTAGAAGCTACATGAGAGATACCTTTGATTAAGAGAAAGGTCACTTTCAAAGATATTTCATATTTCTCTGAAAAAGAGAGTTCCGTTTTAGATAGAAGAGAAAAAAACAATACGTTGTGTATTCTTGGACTGGCACAAAGCACTTGAAACTATACCAGAGAAGAGCGTGGTGAAAAAACTTGATCTTAAGGCAGGAATAAGTAAAAAACTTTCAGTGGGGAGAAAATGCTGGGGGAAAGAAACAAAGAAGGCAAATCCAGGAGCTATCTCGAAATGCTTTGCAGTTAACATTCGTGTACCGCGGGGCTCGGTTATGGGACAACTGCCCTTTTTGATCCCCGCAAATGACTTTCTATATTTGTGATTAGGTTATAATGGAAATAAAAATCTGATAAGGGTTGCATCAACTAACACACTCTAAAGCTGGTCAGATATATGGTTCGTAAGATTAAAGCCAAGCAAATACTAAGCAGGTGGAGACAAGACACAGAGAAACAAGGCTGCAATACGGATGTCATCATCTAGCAGGAAATATGCTGAAAGGATCTGTCTGTGAGAGGGAGGGAGTCGACATCGAGAGAACTTAACAAAAACTGCTTGCTGGCATAGTGCATTTCAGAAAATGGAAGGGAGCGTGTTAGGCACACAGTTCACAGCACATGTTAGGATGAACATAGATTAAGCTTCTCAGGTTAGGTGTTTGATCGAGTAAGTAATGTAAGGGTAAGAGAGATGTGTGGAAATAAAAAGAGTGTGGTTGAGAGAGCAGAAGAGGGTGTTTTGAAATGGTTTGGGCACATGGAGAGAACGAGTGAGGAAAGATTGACCAAGAGGATATATGTGTCGGAGGTGGAGGGAACGAGGAGAAGTGGGAGACCAAATTGGAGGTGGAAAGATGGAGTGAAAAAGATTTTGAGTGATCGGGACCTGAACATGCAGGAGGGTGAAAGGCGGGCAAGGAATAGAGTGAATTGGATCGATGTGGTGTACCGGGGGTGAGGTGCTGTCAGTGGATTAAATCAGAAGTTTCGGTATTCTAAATTATTTCTTACATTTTTCATATGTATATATATGTATATGTGTGTGTGTGTGTGTATATGTGCGTATGTGTGTGTATGTATATATATATATATATATATATATATATATATATATATATATATATATATATATATATATATATATATATATATATATATACATATATATATCATCCCTGGGTATAGGGGTGAAAGAATACTTCCCACGTATTCCTCGCGTGTCGTAGAAGGCGCCTAGAGGGGACGGGATCGGGGGGCCAGAAATCCTCCCTTCCTTGTATTTTTTTTAACATTCTAAAATGGGAAACAGAAGAAGGAGTCACGCGGGGAGTGCGCATCCTCCTCGAAGGCTCAGACTGGGGTGTCTAAATGTGTGTGGATGTAACCAAGATGTGAAAAAAGGAGAGATAGGTAGTATGTTTAAGGAAAGGAACCTGGATGTTTTGACTCTGAGTAAAACGAAGCTCAAGGGTAAAGGGGAAGAGTGGTTTGGGAATGTCTTGGGAGTAAAGTCAGGGGTTAGTGAGAGGACAAGAGCAAGGGAAGGAGTACCAGTACTCCTGAAACAGGAGTTGTGGGAGTATGTGATAGAATATAAGAAAGTAAATTCTCGATTAATATGGGTAAAACTAAAAGTTGATGGAGAGAGATGGGTGATTATTGGTGCATATGCACCTGGGCATGAGAAGAAAGATCATGAGAGGCAAGTGTTTTGGGAGCAGCTGAATGAGTGTGTTAGTGGTTTTGATGCACGAGACCGAGTTATAGTGATGGGTGATTTGAATGCAAAGGTGAGTAATGTGGCAGTTGAGGGAATAATTGGTATACATGGGGTGTTCAGTGTTGTAAATGGAAATGGTGAAGAGCTTATAGATTTATGTGCTGAAAAAGGACTGGTGATTAGGAATACCTGGTTTAAAAAGCGAGATATACATAAGTATACGTATGTAAATGGGAGGGATGGCCAGAGAGCGTTATTGGATTACGTGTTAATTGACAGGCGCGCGAAAGAGAGACTTTTGGATGTTAATGTGCTGAGAGGTGCAACTGGAGGGATGTCTGATCATTATCTTGTGGAGGCTAAGGTGAAGATTTGTATGGGTTTTCAGAAAAGAAGAGTGAATGTTGGGGTGAAGAGGGTGGTGAGAGTAAGTGAGCTTGGGAAGGAGACTTGTGTGAGGAAGTACCAGGAGAGACTGAGTACAGAATGGAAAAAGGTGAGAACAATGGAAGTAAAGGGAGTGGGGGAGGAATGGGATGTATTTAGGGAATCATTGATGGAGTGCGCAAAAGATGCTTTTGGCATGAGAAAAGTGGCAGGTGGGTTGATTAGAAAGGGTAGTAAGTGGTGGGATGAAAAAGTAAGATTATTATTGAAAGAGAAGAGAGAGGCATTTGGACGATTTTTGCAGGGAAAAATGCAATTGAGTTGGAGATGTATAAAACAAAGAGACAGGAGGTCAAGAGAAAGGTGCAAGAGGTAAAAAAGAGGGGAAATGAGAGTTGGGGTGAGAGAGTATCATTAAATTTTAGGGAGAATAAAAAGACGTTCTGGAAGGAGGTATATAAAGTGCGTAAGACAAGGGAGCAAATGGGAACTTCAGTGAAGGGCGCAAATGGGGAGGTGATAACAAGTAGTGGTGATGTGAGAAGGAGATGGAGTGAGTATTTTGAAGGTTTGCTGAATGTGTTTGATGATAGAGTGGCAGATATAGGGTGTTTTGGTCGAGGTGGTGTGCAAAGTGAGAGGGCTAGGGAAAATGATTTGGTAAACAGAGAAGAGGTAGTAAAAGCTTTGCGGAAGATGAAAGCCGGCAAGGCAGCAGGTTTGGATGGTATTGCAGTGGAATTTATTAAAAAAGGGGTTGACTGTATTATTGACTGGTTGGTAAGGTTATTTAATGTATGTATGACTCATGGTGAGGTGCCTGAGGATTGGTGGAATGCGTGCATAGTGCCATTGTACAAAGGCAAAGGGGATAATAGTGAGTGCTCAAATTACAGAGGTATAAGTTTGTTGAGTATTCCTGGTAAATTATATGAGAGGGTATTGATTGAGAGGGTGAAGGCATGTACAGAACATCAGATTGGGGAAGAGCAGTGTGGTTTCAGAAGTGGTAGAGGATATGTGGATCAGGTGTTTGCTTTGAAGAATGTATGTGAGAAATACTTAGAAAAGGAAATGGATTTGTATGTAGCATTTATGGATCTGGAGAAGGCATATGATAGAGTTGATAGAGATTCTCTGGTTAAGGTACTAAGAATATATGGTGTGGGAGGCAAGTTGTTAGGAGCAGCGAAAAGTTTTTATCGAGGATGTAAGGGATGTTTACGTGTAGGAAGAGAGGAACGTGATTGGTTCTCAGTGAATGTAGATTTGCGGCAGGGGTGTGTGATGTCTCCATGGTTATTTGATTTGATTATGGATGGGGTTGTTAGGGAGGTGAATGCAAGACCTTTGGAAAGAGGGGCAAGTATGAAGTCTGTTGGGGATGAGAGAGCTTGGGAAGTGAGTCAGTTGTTGTTCGCTGATGATAGAGAGCTGGTGGCTGATTCATGTGAGAAACTGCAGAAGCTGGTGACTGAGTTTGGTAAAGTATGTGAAAGAAGAAAGTTAAGAGTAAATGTGAATAAGAGCAAGGTTATTAGGTACAGTAGGGTTGAGGGTAAAGTCAATTGGGAGGTACGTTTGAATGGAGAAAAACTGGAGGAAGTGAAGTGTTTTAGATATCTGGGAGTGGATCTGGCAGCGGATGGAACCATGGAAGCGGAAGTGGATCATAGGGTGGGGGAGGGGGCGAAAATTCTGGGAGCCTTGAAGAATGTGTGGAAGTCGAGAACATTATCTCGGAAAGCAAAATTGGGTATGTTTGAAGGAATAGTGGTTCCAACAATGTTGTATGGTTGCGAGGCGTGAGCTATGGATAGAGTTGTGCACAGGAGGATGAATGTGCTGGAAATGTTTGAGGACAATGTGTGGTGTGAGGTGGTTTGATCGAGTAAGTAACGTAAGGGTAAGAGAGATGTGTGGAAATAAAAAGAGAGTGGTTGAGAGAGCAGAAGAGGGTGTTTTGAAAAGATTTGGGCACATGGAGAGAATGAGTGAGGAAAGATTGACCAAGAGGATATATGTGTCGGAGGTGGAGGGAACGAGGAGAAGTGGGAGACCAAATTGGAGGTGGAAAGATGGAGTGAAAAAGATTCTGTGTGATCGGGGCCTGAACATGCAGGAGGGTGAAAGGAGGGCAAGGAATAGAGTGAATTGGATCGATGTGATGTACCGGGGTCGACGTGCTGTCAGTGGATTGAATCAGGGCATGAGAAGCGTCTGGGGTAAACTATGGAAAGCTGTGTAGGTATGTATATTTGCGTGTGTGGACGTATGTATATACATGTGTATGGGGGTGGGTTGGGCCGTTTCTTTCGTCTGTTTCCTTGCGCTACCTCGCAAACGCGGGAGACAGCGACAAAGCAAAAAAGAAAAAAAAAATATATATATATATATATATATATATATATATATATATATATATATATATATATATATATATATATATATTGGGAGATGAGTTTAAATGGAGAAAAACTGGAGGAAGTGAAGTGTTTTAGATATCTGGGAGTGGATCTGGCAGCGGATGGAACCATGGAAGCGGAAGTGGATCATAGGGTGGGGGAGGGGGCGAAAATTCTGGGAGCCTTGAAGAATGTGTGGAAGTCGAGAACATTATCTCGGAAAGCAAAAATGGGTATGTTTGAAGGAATAGTGGTTCCAACAATGTTGTATGGTTGCGAGGCGTGGGCTATGGATAGAGTTGTGCGCAGGAGGATGGATGTGCTGGAAATGAGATGTCTGAGGACAATGTGTGGTGTGAGGTGGTTTGATCGAGTAAGTAACGTAAGGGTAAGAGAAATGTGTGGAAATAAAAAGAGCGTGGTTGAGAGAGCAGAAGAGGGTGTTTTGAAATGTTTTGGGCACATGGAGAGAATGAGTGAGGAAAGATTGACCAAGAGGATATATGTGTCGGAGGTGGAGGGAACGAGGAGAAGTGGGAGACCAAATTGGAGGTGGAAAGATGGAGTGAAAAAGATTCTGTGTGATCGGGGCCTGAACATGCAGGAGGGTGAAAGGAGGGCAAGGAATAGAGTGAATTGGAGCGATGTGGTATACCGGGGTCGACGTGCTGTCAGTGGATTGAATCAGGGCATGTGAAGCGTCTGGGGTAAACCATGGAAAGCTGTGTAGGTATGTATATTTGCGTGTGTGGACGTATGTATATATATGTGTATGGGGGTGGGTTGGGCCATTTCTTTCGTCTGTTTCCTTGTGCTATCTCGCAAACGCAGGAGACAGCGACAAAGCAAAAAAAAAAAAAAAAAGAATATATATATATATATATATATATATATATATATATATATATATATATATATATATATGCACCAATTATCACCCAACTCTCTACATCCACTATGAGTTTTACCCATATCATGCTAGAGTTTACTTTCTTACACTCTATCACATACTCCCACCATTCCTGTTTCAGGAGTAGTGCTACTCCTCCTCTTGCTGTCGTCCTCTCACTAACCCTTGACTTTACTCCCAAGACATTCCCAAACTACTCTTCCCCTTTATCCTTGAGCTTCGTTTCACTCAGAGCCACAACATCCAGGTTCCTTTCCTAAAACATACTACCTATCTCTCCGTTTTTTTCCCTCTTGGTTACATCCACACACATTTAAGCACCCCAATCCGAGCCTTCGAAGAGGATAAAACTCCCTTCCTGACTCCTCTTTTTTTTCGATTTAGAAAGTTAAATTACAAGGAGGGGAGGGTTTCTAGCCCCTTCCTCCCTTCCCCTTTAATCACATTCTACGTCACTTGAGGAATGCGTGGGAAGTATTCTTTCTCCCTTATTCCCAGGGGAGGCAAGTGATTTGGGAGCAGCAGAGTGAGTTTGTTAGTAGTTATGATGCATGAGACCGAGTTAT
This sequence comes from Panulirus ornatus, assembly GCF_036320965.1. NCBI lineage: Eukaryota > Metazoa > Arthropoda > Malacostraca > Decapoda > Palinuridae > Panulirus > Panulirus ornatus. The sequence goes on along the minus strand of NC_092238.1, from coordinate 43,684,111 downwards.
AGTGATGGGTGATTTGAATGCAAAGGTGAGTAATGTGGAAGTTAAGATAGAAATTGGTGTACATGGGGTGTTCAGCGTTGTAAATGGAAATGGTGAACAGCTTCTAGATTTATGTGCTGAAAGAATGACTGGTGATTGGAAATACCTGGCTTTAGAAGAAAGATGTACATAAGTATACGTACGTAAGTAAGAGAGATGGCCAGAGAGCATTATTGGATTATGTGTTAAATGATAGGCGCCCGATAGAGAGACTTTTGGTTGTTAATGTGCTGAGAGGTGCAACTGGAGGGATGTCTAATCTTTATCTTCTGGAGGCGAAACAGAACATTTGTAGAGGTTTTCAGAAAAGAAGAGAGTATGTTGGGGTGAAGAGAGTAGTGAGAGGAAGTGAGATTGGGAAGGAGATTTGTTTGAGGAAGTATCAGGAGAGACTGAATACAGAATAGAAAAAGGTGAGAACAAAAGACGTAAGGGGAGTGGGGGAGGAATGGGAAGTATTTAGGGAAGCAGTGATGGCTTGTGCAAAAGATGCTTGTGGCATGACAAGCTTGGGAGGTGGGTAGATTAGAATTGGTAGTGAGTGGTGGGATGAAGAAGCAGGATTATTAGTGAAGGAGAAGAGGCATTTGATCGATTTTTGCAGGGAAATAATGTGTATAGTGAGAGATGTATAAAAAAAAAGAGGCAGGATGTCAAGAGACAGGTGCAGGTGGCGAAAAAGAGGGCAAATGAGATTTTGGGTGAGAGAGTATCATGAAATTTTAGGGAGAATAAAAAAACGTTTTCGAAGGAGGTAAATAAAGTGCGTAAGACAAGGGAACAAATGGGAACATCAGTGAAAGGGGCAACTGGGGAGGTGATAACAAGTAGTGGTGATCTGAGAAGGAGATGAAGTGAGTATTTTCAAGGTTTCTTGAATGTGTTAGATGATAGAGTGCCAGCTATAGGGTGTTTTGGTCGAGGCGGTGTGCAAAGTGAGAGGGTTAGGGAAAATGATTTGGTAAACAGAAAAGAGTTAGTAAAAACTTTGCGGAAGATGAAAGCCGGCAAGGTATCAGGTTTGGATGGTATTGCAGTGGAATTTATTAAAAAAGGTGGTGACTGTATTGTTGATTGTTTGGTGAGATAATTCATTGTATGTATAACTCACGGTGAGGTGCCTGAGGATTGCCAGAAAGCTTGCATAGCGCCATTGTACAAAGGCAAAGGGGATAAAATTGAGTGCTCAAATTACAGAGGTATAAGTTTGCTCAGTATCCTTAGGAAATTATATAGGAGTGTATTGATTGAGAGCGTAAAGGCATGTACAGAGCATCAGACTGGAGAAGTGTAGCGTGATTTCAGATGTGGTAGAGGATGTGTGGATCAGGTGTTTGCTTTGAAAAATGTACGAGAGAAATGCTTAGAAAAACAGATGGATTTGTATGTAGCATTTATCGATCTGGAAAAGGCATATGATAGAGTTGATAGAAATGATCTCTGAAGGTACTAAGAATATATGGTGTGGGAGGCAAGTTGTTAAAAGCAGTGAGAATTTTCTATCGAGGATTTAAGGCATGTGTACGCGTAGGAAGAGAGGAATGTGATTGGTTCTCAGTGAATGTTGGTTTGCGGCAGGGGTGCGTGATGTTTCAATGGTTGTTTAATAAGTTTATGAATGGGGTTGTTAGGGAGGTGAATGCAAGAGTTTTGGAAAAAGGGGCAAGCAGGCAGTATGTTCTAGATAAGGGAGCTTGGGAAGTGAGCCAGTTGTTGTTCGCTGATGATACAGCGCTGGTGGCTGATTCGGGTGAGAAACTGCAGAAGCCGGTGACTGAGTTTGGTAAAGTGTGTGAAGGAAGAAGGCTGAGTGTAAATGTGAATGGGAGTAAGGTTATTAGGTACAGTAGGGTTGAGGGACAAGTCAATTGGGAGGTAAGTTTGAATGTAGAAAAACTGGAGGAAGTGAAGTGTTTGAGATATCTGGGAATGGATTTGGCAGCGGATGGAACCATGGAAGCGGAATGAATCAGAGGGTTGGGTAGGGGACGAAAGTTTGGGAGCGTTGAAGAATGTGTGGAAGGAGAACGTTATCTTGGAAAGCAAAATCCAACAATGATATCTCGTTGCGAGGCTTGGGCTATAGAGTTGTGCGGAGGAGGGTGGATGTGCTGGAAATGAGGTGTTTGAGGACAATATGTGGTGTGAGGTGGTTTGATCGAAAAATCAATAAAAGGGTAAAAGTGATGTGTGGTAATAAAATGAGTGTGGTTGAGAGAACAGAGGAGGGTGTTTTGAATTGGTTTGGTCACATGGAGAGAATGAATGAGGAAAGATCGACCAAGTGGATATATGTGTCAGAGGTGGAGGGAACGAGGAGAAGTGGGAGAAAAAGTTGGAGGTGGAAAGATGGAGTGAAAAAGATTGTGAGAGATCGAGGCCTAAACATGCAGGAGGGTGAAAGGCGTACAAGGAATAGAGTGAACTGGAACGATATGGTATACTTGGGTCGATGTGGTGTCAATGGATTGAAACAGGGCATGTGAAGCGCCTGGGGTAAACAGTGGAAAGTTGTGTGGTGCTTGGATATGGAAAAGGAGCTGTGGTTTCGGTGCATTATACATGACAGATAGAGACTGAGTGTGAACGAATGTGGCCTTTGTTGTCTTTTCCTAGCGCTATCTCGCGCACCCGCCGGGAGAGGGAGTTGTTATTTCATGTGTGGCGAGGTAGCGACGAGAATGAATAAGGGGAGACAGTAAAAATTATTTACATATGTATATATGCATATGTTTGTGCAGGCATATATATGCATATATCTGTGAGTGTATATATATGTAAACTTTGAGATGTATAGGAATGTATATGTGTGCGTGTGTGTGTGTGTGTGTGTGTGTGGACATATATGTATATACATGTGTGTGTGGGTGGATTGGCCCATAAATTCCTCAGTATCGTTGTGGTACCTCGCTAGCGCGGGAGACAGCGACAATGCATAATAAATAAATGACTAAATCAATATATATATATATATATATATATATATATATATATATATATATATATATATATATATATATATATTTTTTTTTTTTTTCTTTTTTTGCTTTGTCGCTGTCCCCAGCGTTTGCGAGGTAGCGCAAGGAAACAGACGAAAGAAATGGCCCAACCCACCCCCATACACATGTATATACATCCACATCCACACATGCAAATATACATACCTACACAGCTTTCCATGGTTTACCCCAGACGCTTCACATGCCCTGATTCAATCCACTGACAGCACGTCAACCCCGGTATACCAAATCGATCCAATTCACTCTATTCCTTGCCCTCCTTTCACCCTCCTGCATGTTCAGGCATCGATCACACAAAATCTTTTTCACTCCATCTTTCCACCTCCAATTTGGTCTCCCACTTCTCCTCGTTCCCTCCACCTCCGACACATATATCCTCTTGGACAATCTTTCCTCACTCATTCTCTCCATGTGCCCAAACCATTTCAAAACACCCTCTTCTGCTCTCTCAACCACGCTCTTTTTATTTCCACACATCTCTCTTACCCTTACGTTACTTACTCGATCAAACCACCTCACACCACACATTGTCCTCAAACATCTCATTTCCAGCACATCCACCCTCCTGCGCACAACTCTATCCATAGCCCACGCCTCGCAACCATACAACATTGTTGGAACCACTATTCCTTCAAACATACCCATTTTTGCTTTCCGAGATAATGTTCTCGACTTCCACACATTCTTCAAGGCTCCCAGGATTCTCGCCCCCTCCCCCACCCTATGACCCATTTCCGCTTCCATGGTTCTATCCGCTGCCAGATCCACTCCCAGGTATCTAAAACGCTTTACTTCCTCCAGTTTTTCTCCATTCAAACTTACCTCCCAATTGACTTGACCCTCAACCCTACTGGACCTAATTCCTTGCTCTTATTCAAATTTACTCTTAACTTTCTTCTTTCACACACTTTACCAAACTCAGTCACAAGCTTCTGCAGTTTCTTTTATGAATCAGCCACCAGCGCTGTATCATCAGCGAACAACAACTGACTCACTTCCCAAGCTCTCTCATCCACAACAGACTTCATACTTGCCCCTCATTCAAAACTCTTGCATTCACCTCCCTAACAACCCCATCCATAAACAAATTAAAGAACCATAGAGACATCACACACCCCTGCCGCAAACCTACATTCACTGAGAACCAATCACTTTCCTCTCTTCCTACACGTACACATGCGTTACATCCTCGATAAAAACTTTTCACTGCTTCTAACAACTTTCCTCCCACACCATATATTCTTAATACCTTCCACAGAGCATCTCTATCAACTCTATCATATGCCTTCTCCAGATCCATAAATGCTACATAAAAATCCATTTGCTTTTCTAAGTATTTCTCACATACATTCTTCAAAGCAAACACCTGCTCCACACATCCTCTACCAGTTCTGAAACCACACTGCTCTTCCCCAATCTGATGCTCTGTACATGCCTTCACCCTCTCAATCAATACCCTCCCATATAATTTACCAGGAATACTCAGCAAACTTATACCTCTGTAATTTGAGCACTCACTCTTATCCCCTTTGCCTTTGTACAATGGCACTATGCACGTATCCCGCCAATCCTCAGGCACCTCACCATGAGTCATACATACATTTAATAACCTTGGCAACTAGTCAATAATACAGTCACCCCCTTTTTTAATAAATTCCACTGCAATACCATCCAAACTTGCTGCCTTGCCGGCTTTCATCTTTCGCAAAGCTTTTACTACCTCTTCTCTGTTTACCAAATCATTTTCCCTAGCCCTCTCACTTTGCACACCACCTCGACCAAAACACCCTATATGTGCCACTCTATCATCAAAAACATTCAACAAACCTTCAAAATACTCACTCCATCTCCTTCTCACATCACCACTACTTGTTATCACCTCCCCATTTGCGCCCTTCACTGAAGTTCCCATTTGCTCCCTTGTCTTACGCACTTTATTTACCTCCTTCCAGAACATCTTTTTATTCTCCCTAAAATTTAATGATACTCTCTCACCCCAACTCTCATTTGCCCTCTTTTTCACCTCTTACACCTTTCTCTTGACCTCCTGTCTCTTTCTCTTATACATCTCCCACTCAATTGCATTTTTTCCCTGCAAGAATCGTCCAAATGCCTCTCTCTTCTCTTTCACTAATAATCTTACTTCTTCATCCCACCACTAACTACCCTTTCTTATCAACCCACCTCCCACTCTTCTCATGCCACAAGCATCTTTTGCGCAATCCATCACTGATTCCCTAAATACATCCCATTCCTCCCTCACTCCCCTTACTTCCGTTGTTCTCACCTTTTTCCTTTCTGTACTCAGTCTCTCCTGGTACTTCCTCAAACAAGTCTCCTTCCCAATCTCACTTATTCTCACCACCCTCCTCATCCCAACATTCACTCTTCTTTTCTGAAAACCCATATAAATCTTCACCTTCGCCTCCACAAGATAATGATCAGACATCCCTCCAGTTGCACCTCTCAGCACATTAACATCCAAAAGTCTCTCTTTCGCGCGCCTGTCAATTAACACCTAATCCAATAACGCTCTCTGGCCATCTCTCCTACTTACATACGTATACTTATGTATATCTCGCTTTTTAAACCAGGTATTCCCAATCACCAGTCCTTTTTCAGCACATAAATCTACAAGCTCTTCACCATTTACATTTGCAACACTGAACATCCCATGTATCCCAATTATTCCCTCAACTGCCACATTACTCACCTTTGCATTCAAATCACCCATCACTATAACCCGGTCTCGTGTATCAAAACCATTAACACACTCATTCAGCTGCTCCCAAAACACTTGCCTCTCATGATCTTTCTTCTCATGCCCAGGTGCATATGCACCAATAATCACCCATCTCTCTCCATCAACTTTCAGTTTTACCCATATTAATCGAGAATTTACTTTCTTACATTCTATCACATACTCCCACAACTCCTGTTTCAGGAGTACTGGTACTCCTTCCCATGCTCTTGTCCTCTCACTAACCCCTGACTTTACTCCCAAGACATTCCCAAACACTCTTTCCCTTTACCCTTGAGCTTCGTTTCACTCAGAGCCAAAACATCCAGGTTCCATTCTTCAAACATACTACCTATCTCTCCTTTTTTCATGTCTTGGTTATATCCACACACATTTAGACACCCCATTCTGAGCTTTCGAGGAGGATGAGCACTCTCCGCGTGACTCCTTCTTCTGTTTCCCATTTTTTCCCATTATATATATATATATTCCTATGAGTCCACGGGGAAAATGAAACGCGAAAAGTTCCCAAGTGCACTTTCGTGTAATAATCACATCTTCAGGGGAGACACAAGAGGGGAATATAACAGTCAGTTGATATACATCGAAGAGACGAGCCTAGGACTCCATTTGGTAAAAATATGATTGTCCAAAACATACAACGATTGTTCATAAATTGAATGTGTTTGATGATAGAGTGGCAGATATTGGGTGTTTTGCTCGATGTGGTGTGCAACGTGAGAGGGTTAGGGAAAATAATTTGGTAAACAGAGAGGAGGTAGTAAAAGCATTGCGGAAGATGGAAGCCGGCAAGGCAGCAGGTATGGATGGTATTGCAGTGGAATTTATTAAAAAAGGGGGTGACTGTATTGTTGACTGGTTGGTAAGGTTATTTAATGTTTTAATGTATGTATGAATCATGGTGAGGTGCTTGAGGATTGGCGGAATGCTTGCAAAGTGCCATTGTACAAAGGCAAAGGGGATAAGAGTGAGTGCTCAAATTACAGAGGTATAAGTTTCTTGAGTATTCCTGGTAAATTTTATGGGAGGGTATTGATTGAGAGGGTGAAGGCATGTACAGAGCATCAGATTGGAGAAGAGCAGTGTGGTTTCAGAAGTGGCACAGGATATGTCGGTCAGGTGTTTCCTTTGAAGAATGCATGTGAGAAATACTTAGAAAAGCAAATGGATTTGTATGTAGCATTTGTGGATCTGGAGAAGGCATATGACAGAGTTGATAGAGATGCTCTGTGGAAGGAATTAAGAATATATGGTGTGTGAGACAAGTTATTAGAAGCAGTGAAAAGTTGTTATGGAGGATGAAAGGAATGTGTACGTGCAGGAAGAGAAGAAAGTGATTGGTTCTCATTGAATGTAGGTTTGCGGCAGGGGTGTGTGATGTCTCCATGGTTGTTTAATTTGTTTATGGATGGGGTTTTTAGGGAGGTGAATGCAAGAGTTTGGAAAGAGGGGTAAGTATGAAGTCTGTTGGGGATGAGAGAGCTTGGGAAGTGAGTCAGTTGTTGTTCGCTGATGATACAGCGCTGGTGGCTGATTCATATGAGAAACTGCAGAAGCTGGTGACTGAGTGTGATAAAGTGTGTGAAAGAAGAAAGTTAAGAGTAAATGAGAATAAGAGCAAGGTCATTAGGTACAGTAGGGTTGAGGGTCAAGTCAATTGGGAGGTAAGTTTGAATGGAGAAAAACTGGAGGAAGTAAAGTGTTTTAGATATCTGGGAGTGGATCTGGCAGCGGATGGAACCATGGAAGCGGAATTGAATCATAGGGTGGGGGAGGGGGGCGAAAATTCTGGGAGCCTTGAAGAATGTTTGGAAGTCGAGAACATTATCTCGGAAAGCAAAAATGGGTATGTTTGAAGGAATCGTGGTTCCAACAATGTTGTATGGTTGCGAGGCGTTGGCTATAGATAGAGTTGTGCGCAGGAGGGTGATATGCTAGAAATGAGATGTTTGAGGACAATATGTGGTGTGAGGTGGTTTGATCGAGTAAGTAATGTAAGTGTAACAGAAGTGTGTGGAAATAAAAAGAGTAGGGTTGAGAAAGCAGAAGAGTGTGTTTTGAAATGGTTTGGTCACATGGAGAGAATGAGTGAGGAAAGATTGACCAAGAGGATATATGGGTCAGAGGTGGATAGAACGAGAAGTGGGAGACCAAATTGGAGGTGGAAAGATGGAGTGAAAAAGATTTTGTGTGATCGGGGCCTGAACATGCAGGAGGGTGAAAGGAGGGCAAGGAATGGAGTGAATTGGATCGATGTGGTATACCGTTGTTGACATGCTGTCAGTGGATTGAATCAGGGCATGTGAAGCGTCTGGGGTAAACCATAGAAAGTTGTGTGGGGCCTGGATGTAGAAAGGGAGCTGTGGTTTCGGGCATTATTGCATGACAGCTAGAGACTGAGTGTGAACGAATGGGGCCTTTGTTGTCTTTTCCTAGTGCTACCTCGCACACTTGAGGGGGGAGGGGGATGGTATTCCATGTGTGGCGAGGTGGCGATGGGAATGAATAAAGGCAGACAGTGTGAATTGTGTGCATGGGTATATATGTATGTGTCTGTGTGTGTATATATATGTGTACATTGAGATGTATAGGTATGTATATTTGCGTGTGTGGACGTGTATGTATATGCATTTTGTATGGGGTGGGTTGGGCCATTTCTTTCGCCTGTTTGCTTGCGCTACCTCGCAAACGCGGGAGACTGCGACAAAGCAAAATAAATATAGATATGTATAATACATATATATATATATACAAATTACAGAGGTATAAGTTTGTTGAGTATTCCTGGTAAATTATATGGGAGGGTATTGATTGAGAGGGTGAAGGCATGTACAGAGCATCAGATTGGGGAAGAGCAGTGTGGTTTCAGAAGTGGTAGAGGATGTGTGGATCAGGTGTTTGCTTTGAAGAATGTATGTGAGAAATACTTAGAAAAGCAAATGGATTTGTATGTAGCATTTATGGATCTGGAGAAGGCATATGATAGAGTTGATAGAGATGCTCTGTGGAAGGTATTAAGAATATATGGTGTGGGAGGAAAGTTGTTAGAAGCAGTGAAAAGTTTTTATCGAGGATGTAAGGCATGTGTACGTGTAGGAAGAGAGGAAAGTGATTGGTTCTCATTGAATGTAGGTTTGCGGCAGGGGTGTGTGATGTCTCCATGGTTGTTTAATTTGTTTATGGATGGGGTTTTTAGGGAGGTAAATGCAAGAGTTTTGGAAAGAGGGGCAAGTATGAAGTCTGTTGGGGATGAGAGAGCTTGGGAAGTGAGTCAGTTGTTGTTCGCTGATGATACAGCGCTGGTGGCTGATTCATGTGATAAACTGCAGAAGCTGGTGACTGAGTTTGGAAAAGTGTGTGGAAGAAGAAAGTTAAGAGTAAATGTGAATAAGAGCAAGGTTATTAGGTACAGTAGGGTTGAGGGTCAAGTCAATTGGGAGGTGAGTCTGAATGGAGAAAAATTGGAGGAAGTGAAGTGTTTTAGATATCTGGGAGTGGATCTGGCAGCGGATGGAACCATGGAAGCGGAAGTGGATCATAGGGTGGGGGAGGGGGCGAAAATCCTGGGGGCCTTGAAGAATGTGTGGAAGTCGAGAACATTATCTCGGAAAGCAAAAATGTGTATGTTTGAAGGAATAGTGGTTCCAACAATGTTGTATGGTTGCGAGGCGTGGGCTATGGATAGAGTTGTGCGCAGGAGGATGGATGTGCTGGAAATGAGATGTTTGAGGACAATGTGTGGTGTGAGGTGGTTTGATCGAGTGAGTAACGTAAGGGTAAGAGAGATGTGTGGAAATAAAAAGAGCGTGGTTGAGAGAGCAGAAGAGGGTGCTTTGAAGTAGTTTGGTCACATGGAGAGGATGAGTGAGGAAAGATTGACCAAGAGGATATATGTGTCGGAGGTGGAGGGAACAAGGAGAAGAGGGAGACCAAATTGGAGGTGGAAAGATGGAGTGAAAAAGATTTTGTGTGATCGGGGCCTGAACATGCAGGAGGGTGAAAGGAGGGCAAGGAATAGAGTGAATTGGAGCGATGTGGTATACCGGGGTTGACGTGCTGTCAGTGGATTGAAGCAGGGCATGTGAAGCGTCTGGGGTAAACCATGGAAAGCTGTGTAGGTATGTATATTTGCACTTGGGAACTTCCCGTGTTTCATTTTCTCCGTGGACTCATAGATATATATATATATATATATATATATATATATATATATATATATATATATATATATATATATATATATATATATATATATGTATATATATTTTTTTTATTTATTTATTATACTTTGTCGCTGTCTCCCGCGTATGCGAGGTAGCGCAAGGAAACAGACGAAAGAAATGGCCCAACCCCCCCCCCCCCCCCATACACATGTATATACATACGTCCACACACGCAAATATACATACCTACACAGCTTTCCATGGTTTACCCCAGACGCTTCACATGCCCAGCTTCAATCCACTGACAGCACGTCAACCCCGGTATACCACATCGCTCCAATTCACTCTATTCCTTGCCCTCCTTTCACCCTCCTGCATGTTCAGGCCCCGATCACACAAAATCTTTTTCACTCCATCTTTCCACCTCCAATTTGGTCTCCCTCTTCTCCTTGTTCCCTCCACCTCCGACACATATATCCTCTTGGTCAATCTTTCCTCACTCATCCTCTCCATGTGACCAAACCACTTCAAAACACCCTCTTCTGCTCTCTCAACCACGCTCTTTTTATTTCCACACATCTCTCTTACCCTTACGTTACTTACTCGATCAAACCACCTCACACCACACATTGTCCTCAAACATCTCATTTCCAGCACATCCATCCTCCTGCGCACAACTCTATCCATAGCCCACGCCTCGCAACCATACAACATTGTTGGAACCACTATTCCTTCAAACATACCCATTTTTGCTTTCCGAGATAATGTTCTCGACTTCCACACATTCTTGAAGGCCCCCAGAATTTTCGCCCCCTCCCCCACCCTATGATCCACTTCCGCTTCCATGGTTCCATCCGCTGCCAGATCCACTCCCAGATATCTAAAACACTTCACTTCCTCCAGTTTTTCTCCATTCAAACTCACCTCCCAATTGACTTGACCCTCAACCCTACTGTACCTAATAACCTTGCTCTTATTCACATTTACTCTTAACTATCTTCTTCCACACACTTTTCCAAACTCAGTCACCAGCTTCTGCAGTTTCTCACATGAATCAGCCACCAGCGCTGTATCATCAGCGAACAACAACTGACTCACTTCCCAAGCTCTCTTATCCCCAACAGACTTCATACTTGCCCCTCTTTCCAAAACTCTTGCATTTACCTCCCTAACAACCCCATCCATAAACAAATTAAACAACCATGGAGACATCACACACCCCTGCCGCAAACCTACATTCAATGAGAACCAATCACTTTCCTCTCTTCCTACACGTACACATGCCTTACATCCTCGATAAAAACTTTTCACTGCTTCTAACAACTTTCCTCCCACACCATATATTCTTAATACCTTCCACAGAGCATCTCTATCAACTCTATCATATGCCTTCTCCAGATCCATAAATGCTACATACAAATCCATTTGCTTTTCTAAGTATTTCTCACATACATTCTTCAAAGCAAACACCTGATCCACACATCCTCTACCACTTCTGAAACCACACTGCTCTTCCCCAATCTGATGCTCTGTACATGCCTTCACCCTCTCAATCAATACCCTCCCATATAATTTACCAGGAATACTCAACAAAATTATACCTCTGTAATTTGAGCACTCACTCTTATCCCCTTTGCCTTTGTACAATGGCACTATGCACGCATTCCGCCAATCCTCAGGCACCTCACCATGAGTCATACATACATTAAATAACCTTACCAACCAGTCAACAATACAGTCATCCCCTTTTTTAATAAATTCCACTGCAATACCATCCAAACCTGCTGCCTTGCCGGCTTTCATCTTCCGCAAAGCTTTCACTACCTCTTCTCTGTTTACCAAATCATTTTCCCTAACCCTCTCACTTTGCACACCACCTCGACCAAAACACCCTATATCTGCCACTCTATCATCATATATATATATATATATATATATATATATATATATATATATATATATATATATATATATATATATATATATATTTGAATCTATTTGATTATACTTTTGTCGCTGTCTCCTGCGTTAGCGAGGTAGCGTAAGGAAACACGCAAATGAACGGCCCAACCCACCGTTATACAAGTGTATATACATAAACGCCCACACATGCACATGTACATTCTTATACATTTCAACGTATACATACATATACATACACAGATATATACATATATACACATGTACATATTCATACATGCTGCCTTCATCCATTCTTGTCGCCACCGCACCACACACGGCATTGCATCCCCCATCGCGAGCGAGCTAGGTAGCTCTAGGAAAAGACAACTAAGTCCACATTCTGTCACACTCAGTCTCTATCTGTCATGTGTAATGTACCAAAACCACAGTTCCCTTTCCACATCCAGGCACCACAAAACTTTCCTTGGTTTACGCAAGACTCTTTACATGCCCTGGGTCAATCCATTGACAGTACGTCGATCCCGGTATACCACATCGTTCCAATTCACTCTATTCCTTGTATGCATTTCACCCTCTCCTACGTTCAGGCCCCGATCGCTCATAATCTTTTTCACTCCGTCCTTCCACCCCCAATTTTGTCCCCCACTTCTCCTCGTTCCCTCCACCTCTGACACATATCCTCTTTGTCAATCTTTCCTATCAAATTTTCTCCATATGACCAAACTATTTCAATACACCCTCTTCAGCTCTCTCAATCACACTCTTTTCATTACTATACATTTCTCTTACCCTTTCATTACTTTCTCGATCAAACCACGTCACACCACATTTTGTCCTCAAACATCTCATTTCCAACACATCCACCCTCCTCCACGCAGCCATATCTATAGCCCATGCCTCACAAACATATAGCATTGTTAGAACCACTATTCCTTCAGACATACCCATTTTTGCTTTCAGAGATAATGTTCTCGCCTTCCACACATTCTTCCACGCAACCAGAACCTTCGCCCCATTCCCCACCCTGTGACTGAATTCCGCTTCAATGGTTCCATCCGTTGCCCAATCCACTCCCAGATATCTAAAGCACTTCACTTTCACCAGTTTTTCACCATTCAAACTTATCTCCCAATTGAATTGTAACTCAATTCTGTTGTACCTAATAACCTTGCTCTTATTCACATTTACTCTCAGCTTTCCTCTTTCACACACTTTACTAAACTCAATCACCAGTTTCTGCAGTTTCTCTCCCGAATCAGCCACCAGCGCTGTCTCATCAACGAACAACAACTGACTCACTTCCCAAGCCCTCTCATCCACAACAGACTGCATACATTTATGTATCTATTATTGGGTAACTGAGATAATAATATTTTGTTAATGAAGAGTAACAATTAATTTCATGAATTTAAAGTGATGATTTTCTCAAAATCTAACACCTTTAATATCGAGTGAATAAAACTTTTGTATTTCCTTTTCATATCAAAATAGCAGTGCGTCGGTTAACCATAAACTAAAACTGGACAATGCACTGCTGCCGAGAAAATTTAGGGCTTTAGATCGAAAGAAAATAGTATTACTGACCAGGAATACAACGCTGTGAAGGACATGAGATTCTGAATTCCCTTCCTTCGACCACTGTAGCAGGAGTGAGAACGTCTGAAAAAATGATATAGTCCCACTTGCTTACAGCTAACACTTGATGAGACGACATCTGCCGACAAGAGTGAAAATGACAAGCGAGGATCGGACTCCCTTTGGGTTTTCTTCTGTTCAGTGCTGACGACATGACCTGGTGATTTTTATTCGTTCTTCTACAAAAGTGGATTTAAATGGTTTGATTCCAAAATCTAAACTGTATCACATGAATATTTCCAGGAAAAATCATTTATACTGCAAAATATGTTTTTGCTTCTACGTACAGTCAGCCCATGAATTACTTATACCACTTCGGTGTCGAATGATATGACACACTGGCGAAAACTTCTGAACAATGCTTTTGCATTTGGCATCATATTGATAGCATGCTTTCCTTAAATGGGAATATGTGGATTCATCAGAGACGTTATTCCTGTCACCATAGCGCAGTTTGTTCTCTTTGGGGTTAAAGTCATATGTTTCGAATTTCAATTCGAATGTTTCGAAAAAAGGATACGAGAAATGGCGCCGCAGCCACGCTTACCAAAACTATCGACAGGAGAGGTAGCGTTCATTTTGAAATCCATCACACCCAAGGGTAAAGGCAATTGATGGTCTGACTGTACATACACAAAAGTGCACAAATGAGCTAAATCATTCATCGCTATCATAAGACTAACGACCTTAGTTGAATACTTCATTTGTTACAGCGTTACTCGCCTACCAACTACAATTCAACAACAAGTGGTTGAGCTCATGGGTCCGCCTAAACACATGACGCATGAGTTTACCTTCACCCGGTATACATGATGTAGCTTGATGCAGAGCAATGTTTTATTCATGCCGTACTACTAACAGAATTTGCATATTTAACTCAAAAGTTACGCAACCCTTTCAGTAAAAGTTTATAACAACTTTCAATTTTCTCCTTATCATAAAGTTACTCTGCTGATGTCGTGTGATAACAGGAGACGAATAGACATTATGGTGGTAATAGTATTTTTCGCATCCTTTCCTTGAAAAAATCGAATCAAAGTCCGAAACACATGACTTCAACTCCCAAAGAGAGCGAATTGCACTTTGGCAGTGACAGGAAAGCGTTACTGATAGCCTCAAATATTCCCGCATATCAGGGAGGTCACAATATCTGCATTGACTAACTCTTAACATTTGACGCAAGAAGATAGTTCTACGGACTTACGAAATCACTAACATTCAATTACAAGCAAGTGTGTGAGAGAGAGTATCTTTTGTAGTTCACATTTTGGTAAAGCTGCAATCATTGACAGGTTGTGTTTTTGTTTTCTTTGGGTATCATCACATTGAACAGAGTGAGAGAGAGAGAGAGAGAGAGAGAGAGAGAGAGAGAGAGAGAGAGAGAGAGAGAGAGAGAGAGAGAGAGAGAGAGAGAGAGAGCTCTTAGCTGAGAAAAGGTGAGAGATCTGATGACCAAAAGAGGATGACAGATTGATGAGTAACATATACATCAATAGCATTTCTCTCCAGTTAAAGTCATATACCTTCCTAGTGACGAGCTTTTGTGGCTGGACCACATAGCAGTGCTTACCTCTCTCTAGACTGTAATGAGAAACAAAATTAATTAAGCTGGCCCTTTGGGTAGAGGCATCAATATATGACAAGGTGGGAAGTCCTGTGATGGAGAACATCACATTCTGAATGAAATACATAATGCTCTCATGACGTATCCGAGGTAGAACAATAGGTAAAAAAAAAATACCCTCAAAATACTGAAATATTGCATGAAAACATATGTAGCGCAAGGGAGATGAAAACAACTTGAAAATGCTTGGCCTTGAACTTTATATCGATATCAAATTATATCTGATTTTCTGTACGTGAAGTCTATAATCAAAATATGTCACATATAAACACTGAAGTGGTCACTACGCCTGGTGCACTTCAATGAACGAGTGGCAAAATGTAGACCCAAAGGAAAAACATAAATTTTCAAAAAACAAAGGATGACAATACAAAAATAAGAGACTAAGAGAGAGAGAGAGAGAGAGAGAGAGAGAGAGAGAGAGAGAGAGAGAGAGAGAGAGAGAGAGAGAGAGAGAGAGAGAGAGAGAGAGAGAGAGATTGAGATTGGTCTATTGCGTAAGTGAGCAAATATATAGTCTAACGAGATACTTTGTTGTAGTAATGAAAGAGAAAGGCAAACCAATAATCCTGCTGACATGAAAGGTCACAAAAGGACAATTCGGCCCAACACTTCAATCAGTAGGGCTGTACTCTGATGAGAAGTGTCTGTCAATAACACAAGGTCCCGTATTGACCCAAGACCTGACAAATCTAATAATAACAAAATTATTTTTTCCATGAACAAGCTCTCTAAAAGGTTTGCAGATTTACATATCACTTCTGTGGCGTTAATTTTGAGACAAAATATTAAGTTTACCCTAAACTGATTTGATCTTCTATTGACTCTAGTTTTTTTTTTTTTTTTTTTTTTTCCTTAACATCGTGGCTAGAAGAGAGGAAGAAAAGTTAGGACACGGAAAGGGATAGATTGAAATATAAGAGAAGAGTGAAGTACGCACAGGTAGTGTGTCTAGGTGTATAGTGCACGTTTTGGGTGATTCTCTGGCGGAGTTTTCATATATCCATGGCAGACTGAAGATATGTATGTATTAGTGTTGTATTTATGACTTTTTGAAAGAGATTCACTAAGCTACGTTAAACGTTGTTTATTGTGGAAATCGATTGAAGACTGAAGCCTTCCTGAGTGCTTTGAGGATTGGAACATACCAGGGACGCTCCATGTTCGTACTATTGCCGAGATCTCGGATTTGTCTGTCGTTTGTATCATCGCTGTCTTCAATCTCTGTCATAGCTCTTAGGCTGCTTCTCTTCGGCACAAACCGAATGGTTTAGTCTTGAGTCGTTCATGCTGTTCTAGAGTGTTTTCAATGTTGCTATATTTTTTCATTTGTGACAAATTGCAGAGCCTTTTTGTATCTTCTGTAACTTAAGTATGCGTGAGTTTGAGGCGAGCAACGTCCGTGTAGGTTAGTGAGTTACGACTGATAGTTTTGTGGCTTTGACTAGGTGTATAATATTTGGTTTTCTGGAAGGTGCCAGAATCTGTACAGACTCGTCAAGGCCTCTTTTCACTGTGATTCAGAATTCTGCAGCTCTTCTAGTGTATCATTATGTTACCTTCTGTGACTATGTTGCTGGGTTATATTCTTGCTGGCGTTACGATGACAAATTTCTTTATGCTCGTTTTTATATCCCCTTCCATTTGGATTTGTTCAGTCTGGTTGTCTCTGACTATACTAAAGGAGTATGCTTTGGGAGTGCATTATTTGAGGCTACTATTTGAGTGACTTCCTGGGCATAGATGACCTTACTCATGGCAGCAACTGGGGTGGGGTAGGATGGCACGGTGTGGGTGGTGGTGGTGGGGGGATGTCAGCTGTGTAAGGTGTGAATAATGTTGGTGATTGGACGCTGCCCTGGGGGTACCCCGCTTGATATAGGTTGCAGAGTTGCTGATGATTTCTGCGGTGCATTGGTCTAGAAAGTTACAGAGCAGTCACTCTGTGATTTCAGGCATGCCTAACTGTACTAATTCATAGTATATGCTAATTGTCACACTTTGCCAAAGGCGTCACATATGTCTCAGTATTAAGGTACAATTCATTCCATGTTCTCTGGAGACCGATTTTTCTGCCGCAATCGAGATTGTTGGAGTGGTTCTTTTGCCCATTCGGAAGCCGTATTGATTAAGGTTATAGAAGTTATTGTTTTCAAGGTGCTCTCTTAGTTTTAGGTTCATATATTCTTCAAAAAAATTCCCCTGGAACTCCTAGGAGGGTTATGGGGCGGTAGTTCTTTGGGTCTGTTTCTGACATCTGTGGTTTTGTTTGCATTGGTCCCTTCGAACCTCTGGGGAAAGTATCCTGAGCTTAAAATTGCATCGTATATATTGAGAAGATACAGAAGTCCTTTTGTAGGTAGCATGCTGATTTGTCTCCTATCTATTTTACATTTCCCCTAGCCCTAAGCTCTTGCTGTTCTGAATGGATGTGCGAAGTTCAGGAAAGTCTATTACCACTGAGAGGCAGTGGTTAAGGGACAGTCGGGCTGAGTCTATGGTTTGGAGTGGGATGGTTCTTTTTCTATTCCGAGTCAGCCATTCAGTCATTTCTTTATTTGTTTTGTTTTCTTGGTTATAGTTTCTGACTTATCCAGGCGTAACGTCGAGCAGCGATTTCCATGTACTCATGAATTTTGTTATCATACCATCATTATCATCAGAAACTTTGTTATTGTTAACTTTCAGAGACGTGACGTTATCTTTGGACTCTATCTCTCTCTCTCTTTTAATGGAAATTTCACACTACAGGATAAGGAAGATTAATAAGCATAGCTAGTTCGTCACAGGTGAGGCAGAATGATTTACGAGTTCACCTTATGTGACTGCCAGCAGAAGGGCAATCCGTTTCAGATGAAGTGAGGGTAAAATTCTAGAACTGTATAGTTATGCCAGTGCTTCTCCGTCCATCTTATACAGGCAACGAAACGGAAGCTCAAAGGCTTTCTATTTAAGCCATTTGTACTGGACTAGTGAAAGGGCATGAGAATGAACGCTGGGAGGTTGTAAGGTATATATTAGAGGACATTTCTGGCTGGATCTTGTACCGTGCAGCTTCAATGAGCCTTGACTTGTCGGCAGCTCTTTGTTATAAACTCAGTTCGTGTTCTATAACATTGGCTCATGTTGATGGGTAGCTGAAAAAAAGAAACAAGTCCAAGCTCTTGAAAAATACAGAGGGCAGAGCTGAGGCAGCGCATCAGACAAGTCTGTCGTCTGTTAGGTGAAGATGGCCAATTTGCTCGTCCGAACACTATGGAAAATTTCATGTTCGTTAAGTTGTGTGGTGAAAATCTCCTTCAAAATTACTGCTTGTTTCTGATTTCAAGGAAAACTAATTTGTATAAAGCACTCATAATAAAGTTTTACTCTGGTGCCTTTTGTATCCACGAAATCAGAGGTATTTGCTTTTTCAGTATCAAGTCAGTTAAAGAAGAAATAAAAAATATCTGTATGCAAAACTGTTTTTGATTTTGCCTCTTCTGAACGTTTTGCATGGACTTTTCACCACCTAGTTGCTATAAAATAAAATGCTGTTTTCTGAATGTTCCTTGGATTCTACCAGCAATACAATCAATGACAATTTGAGTTAACAGATCCTTTTTTTAAACGGAAGATTTGTTATCTTAAAACAAAAAAGTTTATGTAATTGCTAACAAGAGGTTGCAAACATCAGCTTATGCACCTAATCAAAAGCGATTTTCAGTATCATCACAAAACTCTACAATAAAATCGATGATAGCTGGAGTAATTAATCTCGGTTTACTAAGAGTGAAAATACTTAATTAACCCGAGATGAACAGATGTCTTATGTGGTTGTCAAGATGGATTCATCTTCAACAAGGCGGTCGCTCGCTTGTCTCAGCATCCTGACATCACCTGAAATACCCCTCGAAATACTGACTCGAAATATATCTGCAGCTGTGATCTGGTAATGAGTCAGCCCCTGACGCCCTTCATTAAGAGCAAGAGAACCTATGGGGGATTTGTTACATGATCATTAACACTATCATACCTCAGAGGTAATAAAAGCCAGCTGTTTTGCATCGGAAAAATTTTTATCTGGAGGAAAAAAAAATGCTTACCAGCGGAAACAATGATATGAACTTCGAGTTTGTTTGAGTCATGAATTTGGTGACATTCATCACGGTGCGTGAGGATCTGGGGTCTGAAATTGACTTATTTTGGCTTGTTACTGATTTCCTTATTTCTTGCAGTAATCACGTTTGACTGAATATCCTCGGTGAACGCAACGGTTAATTTCTGGTTGTAATATGTAGGTCATCAGATTAATACTTTAGGATAATAAACGCCTATATTACGCCATTCTATCTTTGATCGAGTACTTTTTGGAGAAACCTTACCAAAAAAAGAAATGTATGTATCTTCCTTTTCGGCATATATTCATCTAAAAATTTCGGTTTTACTTAAGAACATACAAGAAGTTCGTGTCTATCTTAATGAATTGGACCGTAGAGCTTAAAGCTTGTATTCTGGGAAATTAGTCGTGTTATCATACATCTCATTGATTACCTGTGGAATTAAACATCTTATAGTAGCGGCCTGTCGTCACTGGATAAGATCTATGAGTATATCAAGATTAAACGTAGCAAGGAACTTCATTAACTATTTCTTCGCGTCAGAATACAATGTTGTGAACTCTCTAGAAAATGAATAAATCGTATTTTCTCATAAAATTTTGTTATATCTAAAACATCATTGTGGCTGGTATTCAGCATCTTGAGTAGAAATATAAAGTCTAAAATTTGCATTTTTGTCTGATTAATCTTCTTACGAAGTCTTGAACAAATTGCATGAGGGACAACCTATATCTAAACTGGTTTATAAGGATCATAAAGGCTGGTAGTTAGTTCCTAGGCCAATATCTTAGAATGTTAGGTTGACACTCTGTGATAACAAGAGGTATCCCTGCGTGACTTTCCTATTTTGAAACATAACGCCTCTTGCAATTACTACCTCACCTTCCCATCCGGAATAAGAAAGTTTTATTTTTCATCTACTATCATATATCTATTTTATGAAGGTGCTATTCGAGATGGTAATAATCACGCTGAAAAGGATCAGTGACTCTTGAAGCTAAATTTTTCACTGATTAAATTGTTACCGAATATTGTGCTAATCGTTGCTTGAATTAATGTCTTAAGTGGTCAAGATCTGGCGCTGTTGAGGATATATATATATATATATATATATATATATATATATATATATATATATATATATATATATATATATATATATATATACATATATATATATATATATATATATATATATATATATATATATATATATATATATATATATATATATATATTTTTTTTTTTATACTTTGTCGCTGTCTCCCGCGTTTGCGAGGTAGCGCAAGGAAACAGACGAAAGAAATGGCCAAACCCCCCCCCCCATACACATGTACATACATACGTCCACACACGCAAATATACATACCTACACAGCTTTTCATGGTTTACCCCAGACGCTTCACATGCCTTGATTCAATCCACTGACAGCACGTCAACCCCGGTATACCACATCGATCCAATTCACTCTATTCCATGCCCTCCTTTCACCCTCCTGCATGTTCAGGCCCCGATCACACAAAATCCTTTTCACTCCATCTTTCCACCTCCAATTTGGTCTCCCTCTTCTCCTCGCTCCCTCCACCTCCGACACATATATCCTCTTGGTCAATCTTTCCTCACTCATCCTCTCCATGTGCCCAAACCACTTCAAAACACCCTCTGCTGCTCTCTCAACCACGCTCTTTTATTTCCACACATCTCTCTTACCCTTACGTTACTCACTCGATCAAACCACCTCATACCACACATTGTCCTCATACATCTCATTTCCGAGCACATCCATCCTCCTGCGCACAACTCTATCCATAGCCCACGCCTCGCAACAATACAACATTGTTGGAACCACTATTCCTTCAAACATACCAACTTTTGCTTTCCGAGACAATGTTCTCGACTTCCACACATTCTTCAAGGCCCCCAGAATTTTCGCCCCCTCCCCCACCCTATGATCCACTTCCGCTTCCATGGTTCCATCCGCTGCCAGATCCACTCCCAGATATCTAAAACACTTCACTTCCTCCAGTTTTTCTCCATTCAAACTCACCTCCCAATTGACTTGACCCTCAACCCTACTGTACCTAATAACCTTGCTCTTATTCACATTTACTCCTAACTTTCTTCTTTCACACACCTCACATATATATATATCACACCTCATATATATATATATATATATATATATATATATATATATATATATATATATATATATATATATATTTATTTATTTATTTATTTATTTATTTATTTATTTATTTATTTATTTATTTATTTTATTTATTTCCTTTGTCGCTGTCTCCCTCGTTAGTGAGGTAGCGCAAGGAAACAGACGAAAGAATGGCCCAACCCACCCACATACACATGCATATACATACACGTCCACACACGCAAATATACATACCTATACATCTCATGTACACAAATATATACACACACAGACATATACATATCTACACATGTACATAATTCATACTGTCTGCCTTTATTTATTCCCATCGCCACCTAGCCACACACGGAATAACAACCCATCCCCCCTCATGTGCACGAGGTAGTACTAGGAAAAGACAACAAAGGCCCGATTCGTTCATACTCAGTCTTTAGCTGTCATGTGATAATGCACCGAAACCACGGCTCCCTTTCCACACCCAGGCCAGACAAAACTTTCCATGGTTTACCCCAGACGCTTCACATGCCCTGATTCAATCCATTTACAGCACGTCGGCCCCGGTATACCACATCGTTCCAATTCACTCTATTACTTGCACGCCTTTCACCCTCCTGCATGTTCAGGCCCCGATCACTCAAAATCTTTTTCACTCCATCTTTCCAACTCCAATTTGGTCTCCCACTACTCCTCGTTCCCTCCACCTGTGACACATATATCCTCTTGGTCATTCTTTCCTCACTCATTCTCTCCATGTGACCAAACAATTTCAAAACACCCTCTGCTGCTCTCTCAACCACACCCATTTATTTCCACACATCTCTCTTACCCTTCAATTACTTATTCGATCAAACCACCTCATACCACATATTGTCCTCATACATCTCATTTCGAGCACATCCACCCTCCTGCGCACAACTCTATCCATAGCCCACGCCTCGCAACCATAAAACATTGTTGGAACCACTATTCCTTCAAACATACCCATTTTTGCTTTCCAAGATAATGTTCTCAACTTCCAAACATTCTTCAAGGCTCCCAGAATTTTCGCCCCCTCCCCAACCCTATGATTCAATTCCGCTTCCAAGGTTCCATCCGTTGCCAGATCCACTCCCAGATATCTAAAACACTTTACTTCCTCCAGTTTTTCTCCATTCAAACTTACCTCCCAATTGACTTAACCCTCAACCCTACTGTACCTAATAACCTTGCTCTTATTCACATTTACTCTCAACTTTCTTATTTCACACACTTTACCAAACTCAGTCACCAGCTTCTGCAGTTTCTCACATGAATCAGCCACCGCCGATGTATCATCAGCAAACAACAACTGACTCACTTCCCAAGCTCTCTCATCCAAACCAGACTGCATACTTACCCCTCTTTCCAAAACTCTTGCATTCACCTCCCTAACAACCCCACCCATAAACAAATTAAACAACCATGGAGACATCACACACCCCTGCCGCAAACCTATATTCACTGAGAACCAATCACTTTCCTCTCTTCCTACACGTACACCTGCCTTCCCTCCTCGATAAAAACATTTCACTGCTTCTAACAACTTCCCTCCCTTACCATATATTCTTAATACCTTCAACAAAGCATCTCCATCAACTCTATCATATACCTTCTCCAGATCCATAAATGCTACATAAAAAATCCATTTGCTTTTCTAAGTATTCCTCACATACATTCTTCAAAGCAAACACCTGATCCACACATCCTCTGCCACTTCTGAAACCACACTGCTCTTCCTCAATCTGATCCTCTGTACATGCCTTCACCCTCTGAATCAATACCCTCCCATATAATTTACCAGGAATACTCAACAAACTTATACCTCTGTAATTTGAGGACTCACTCTTATCCCGTTTGCCTTCGTACAATGGCACTATGCAAGCATTCCGCCAATCCTCAGGTACCTCACCATGAATCATACATACATTAAATAACCTTACCAAACAGTCAACAATACAGTCACCCCCTTTTTTAATAAATTCCACTGCAATACCATCCAAACCTGCTGCCTTGCCGGCTTTCATCTTCCGCAAAGCTTTTACTACCTCTTCTCTGTTTAACAAATCGTTTTCCCTAACCCTCTCACTTTGCACACCACCTCGACCAAAACATCCTATATCTGCCACTCTATCATCAAACACATTCAACAAACCTTGAAAATACTCACTCCATCTCCTCTCACATCACCACTACTTGTTATTACCTCCCCATTAGCCCCCTTCACTGAAGTTCCCATTTGCTCCCTTGTCTTACGCACTTTATTTACCTCCTTCCAAAACGTCTTTTTATTCTCCCTACAATTTAATGATACTCTCTCACCCCAACTCCCATTTGCCCTCTTTTTCACCTCTTGCACCTTTCTCTTGACCTCCTGCCTCTTTCTTTTATACATCTTCCACTCATTTGCATTTTTCCCCTGCAAAAATCGTCCAAATGCCTCTCTCTTTTCTTTCACTAATAATCTTACTTCTTCATCCCACCACTCACTACCCTTTCTAATTAACCCACCTCCCACGCTTCATATGCCACAATCATCTTTTGCCCCCAAGACATCACTTCTTCCCTAAATACATCCCATTTCTCCCCCACTCCCCTTACCTTCTTTGTTCTCAACTTTTTCCATTCTGTACTCAGTCTCTCCTTGTACTTCCTCACACAAGTCTCCTTCCCTAGCTCACTTACTCTCACCACTCTTTTACCTCAACATTCTCTCTTCTTTTCTGAAAACCCAAACAAATCTTCACCTTCGCCTCCACAAGATAATGATCTGACAACCCTCCAGTTGCACCCCTCTGCACGTTAACATCAAAAATCTCTCTTTCGCTCGCCTATCAATTAACACTTAATCCAATAACGATCTCTGGCCATCTCTCCTACTTACATACGTATACTTATGTATATCTCGCTTTTTGAACCAGGTATTCCCAATCACCAGTCCTTTCTCAGCACACAAATCCACAAGCTCTTCACCATTTCCATTTGCAACACTGAACACCCCATGTATACCAATTATTCCCTCAACTGCCACATTACTCGCCTTTGTATTCAAACACCCATCACTATAACCCTGTCTTGTGCATCAAAACCACTAACACACTCATTCAGCTGCTCCCAAAACATTGCCTCTCATGATCTTTCTTCTCATGCCCAGGTGCATATGCACCAATAATCACCCATCCCTCCCCATCAACTTTCAGTTTTACCCATATCAATCTAGAATTTATTTTCTTACGCTCTATCACATACTCCCACAACTCCCTGTTTCAGGAGTAGTGCTACTCCTTCCCTTGCTCTTGTCCTCTCACTAACCCCTGACTTTACTCCCAAGACATTTCTAAACCACTCTTCCCCTTTACCCTTGAGCTTCGTTTCAATGAGAGCCAGAACATCCAGGTTCCTATCCTCAAACATACTACCTGTCTCTCCTTTTTACTCATCTTGGTTACATCCACACATATTTAGACACCCCAATCTGAGCCATCGAGGAGGATGAGCACTCCCCGCGTGATTCCTTTTTCTGTTTCCCCTTTTAGAAAGTTAAAATACAAGGAGGGAGGGTTTCTGGCCTCCCGCTCCCGTCCCTTTAGTCGCCTTCTACGACACGTGAGGAATGCGTGGGAAGTATTCTTTGTCCCCTATCCCTAGGGATAGGGGATTAGGTATGTAAGTATATACCCAACTGTATATGCAAGGTGATGTTACTGGACTCCAATTGTCTTGGTACTGCAGCAGCCCCTGGCTAGCAACTCAACCCTTTCAGAAGGAGGTCTTGGGCTAGTTATAAATCAACATATATAGGTAAGAGTTTAACAACAGTAGAGCCCTCTCTTATGAATATTTTTGTTATATCAATTCATAAGATTGATGTAAAAATATACAAGTTCCCTTCAAAAGTAATTAGAATATACCAAAACCATAAGTGTTCAATAGACAAAATATAACAATGATTCAGGCAAAACAACGTAGATCATTATCTTAATTAGGCTTGGAAGTAGCAATAAGTATCATGACAATATAGTCACCCAGATGTATATACAGGGTGGTGTTACCGGACTCCATCTGCCTTGGTGTTGAAGTAGCTCCTGGATAATACCCGGGCCCTTTCAGAAAGGGGTCTTGGGGTAATCATAAATCAACATATAAGGGGGCAGGAGTTTTACAATAGTAGGACTCTCTCTTATGAATATTTTTGTTATGCTAAATCATAAGAGTATCATACTCCTGCCGTTTAGAGAAAATTAAATGGTTTTTTTTGAAAACTAGAGGAGGCATTGTCTTCATTGTCTCGAAAGGATTTGAATTTATGGACTTAGTATTTACGACTTTCTCGGGCTTATTTGAGGTAATAGTGACCAAATTGGAACACCAGTCAAGGGATGGCCACGGCAAGAGAGTCTCCACTTATACCTGTTAGTGTCATAGTGATTAATTTTTTCAAGAGTTTCAAGACAATATTTAAGACACGCTTCTATGCAGGTTAGGAGTAGCATTGCCAGTTTGTCAATTTTCATGAAAGAAACATTTAAAACTAGTAGACAGAGTGTAATAGTGTGCATTTATGAAATGGTTCCTAAGTTCAGCTTGATGAATTACATGATGTGTGAGAAGCCTTCAGCATACCCATGCTTGAATATAAATATATATATATATATATATATTTTATTATTATATATATATAAAATTTTAAAATATTATTATATATTATTCCCTGGGGGTAGGGGAGAAAGAATACTTCCCACGTATTCCCCGCGTTCGTGAAGGCGATAAAAGGGAAGGGGGGGGGGCTGGAAATCCTCCCCTTCTCTTTTTTTTTTTTTTTTTTTTTTTAAAAAAAGAAAGAGAAGGGGGCCATGAGGGTATTCCCCCAAAAGGGCCCCGTCCTCTGTTTTTAACGCTACCTCGCTATCGCGGGAAATGGCGAATAGTATGAAAAAAAAAAAAAAATATTTATATATATATATATTTAATTAAAATATATATATATATTAAATTAAAATATATATATATAATATATATATATAGGGAGGGGTGGTGGGAAAACCCCCCCTCTCGTTTTTTTCAAATTTCCAAAAAAAGGAACAGAGAAGGGGCCTGAGGATATTCCCTCGAAGGCCCATCCTCTGTTCTTAACGCTACCTCGCTATGTGGGAAATGGCGAATGTACGAAAAAAAGATATAAAAATATATTTTATTATATAATTTTATATTTATATATACTTTCCATGGTTTACCTCAGACGCTTCACATGCCCTGATTCAATCCATTGACAGCACGTCGGCCCCGGTATACCATATCGTTCCAATTCACTCTATTACTTGCACGCCTTTCACCCTCCTGCATGTTCAGGCCCCGATCACTCAAAATCTTTTTCACTCCATCTTTCCAACTCCAATTTGGTCTCCCACTACTCCTCGTTCCCTCCACCTGTGACACATATATCCTCTTGGTCATTCTTTCCTCACTCATTCTCTCCATGTGACCAAACCATTTCAAAACACCCTCTTCTGCTCTCTCAACCACACCCATTTATTTCCACACATCTCTCTTACCCTTCAATTACTTATTCGATCAAACCACCTCATACCACATATTGTCCTCAAACATCTCATTTCGAGCACATCCACCCTCCTGCGCACAACTCTATCCATAGCCCACGCCTCGCAACCATACAACATTGTTGGAACCACTATTCCTTCAAACATACACATTTTTGCTTTCCAAGATAATGTTCTCAACTTCCAAACATTCTTCAAGGCTCCCAGAATTTTCGCCCCCTCCCCAACCCTATGATACACTTCCGCTTCCAAGGTTCCATCCGTTGCCAGATCCACTCCCAGATATCTAAAACACTTTACTTCTTCCAGTTTTTCTCCATTCAAACTTACCTCCCAGTTGACTTAACCCTCAACCCTACTGTACCTAATAACCTTGCTCTTATTCACATTTACTCTTAACTTTCTTATTTCACACACTTTACCAAACTCAGTCACCAGCTTCTGCAGTTTCTCACATGAATCAGCCACCGCCGATGTATCATCAGCAAACAACAACTGACTCACTTCCCAAGCTCTCTCATCCAAACCAGACTGCATACTTGCCCCTCTTTCCAAAACTCTTGCATTCTCCTCCCTAACAACCCCATCCATAAACAAATTAAACAACCATGGAGACAGCAGACACCCCTGCCGCAAACCTATATTCACTGAGAACCAATCACTTTCCTCTCTTCCTACACGTACACCTGCCTTCCCTACTCGATAAAAACATTTCACTGCTTCTAACAACTTCCCTCCCATACCATATATTCTTAATACCTTCAACAAAGCATCTCCATCAACTCTATCATATACCCTCTCCAGATCCATAAAAGCTACATAAAAAATCCATTTGCTTTTCTAAGTATTCCTCACATACATTCTTCAAAGCAAACACCTGATCCACACATCCTCTGCCACTTCTGAAACCACACTGCTCTTCCTCAATCTGATCCTCTGTACATGCCTTCACCCTTTGAATCAATATCCTCCCATATAATTTACCAGGAATACTCAACAAACTTATACCTCTGTAATTTGAGGACTCACTCTTATCCCGTTTCCCTTTGTACAATGGCACTATGCAAGCATTCCGCCAATCCTCAGGCACCTCACCATGAATCATACATACATTAAATAACCTTACCAAACAGTCAACAATACAGTCACCCCCTTTTTTAATAAATTCCACTGCAATACCATCCAAACCTGCTGCCTTGCCGGCTTTCATCTTCCGCAAAGCTTTTACTACCTCTTCTCTGTTTACCAAATCGTTTTCCCTAACCCTCTCACTTTGCACACCACCTCGACCAAAACATCCTATATCTGCCACTCTATCTTCAAACACATTCAACAAACCTTGAAAATACTCACTCCATCTCCTCTCACATCACCACTACTTGTTATTACCTCCCCATTAGCCCCCTTCACTGAAGTTCCCATTTGCTCCCTTGTCTTACGCACTTTATTTACCTCCTTCCAAAACGTCTTTTTATTCTCCCTACAATTTAATGATACTCTCTCACCCCAACCCCCATTTGCCCTCTTTTTCACCTCTTGCACCTTTCTCTTGACCTCCTGCCTCTTTCTTTTATACATCTCCCACTCATTTGCATTTTTTCCCTGCAAAAATCGTCCAAATGCCTCTCTCTTCTCTTTCACTAATACTCTTACTTCTTCATCCCACCACTCACTACCCTTTCTAATTAACCCACCTCCCACGCTTCATATGCCACAATCATCTTTTGCGCAAGCCATCACTTCTTCCCTAAATACATCCCATTTCTCCCCCATTCCCCTTACCTCCTTTGTTCTCACCTTTTTCCATTCTGTACTCAGTCTCTCCTGGTACTTCCTCACACAAGTCTCCTTCCCTAGCTTACTTACTCTCACCACTCTTTTAACCTCAACATTCTCTCTTCTTTTCTGAAAACCCCTACAAATCTTCACCTTCGCCTCCACAAGATAATGATCAGACGACCCTCCAGTTGCACCCCTCTGCACATTAACATCCAAAAGTCTCTCTTTCGCGCGCCTATCAATTAACACTTAATCCAATAACGATCTCTGGCCATCTCTCCTACTTACATACGTATACTTATGTATATCTCGCTTTTTAAACCAGGTATTCCCAATCACCAGTCCTTTCTCAGCACACAAATCCACAAGCTCTCCACCATTTCGATTTGCAACACTGAACACCCCATGTATACCAATTATTCCCTCAACTGCCACATTACTCGCCTTTGTATTCAAATCACCCATCACTATAACCCGGTCTTGTGCATCAAAACCACTAACACACTCATGCAGCTGCTCCCAAAACATTGCCTCTCATGATCTTTCTTCTCATGCCCAGGTGCATATGCACCAATAATCACCCATCCCTCCCCATCAACTTTCAGTTTTACCCATATCAATCTAGACTTTATTTTCTTACGCTCTATCACATACTCCCACAACTGTTTCAGGAGTAGTGCTACTCCTTCCCTTGCTCTTGTCCTCTCACTAACCCCTGACTTTACTCCCAAGACATTTCTAAACCACTCTTCCCCTTTACCCTTGAGCTTCGTTTCAATGAGAGCCAGAACATCCAGGTTCCTATCCTCAAACATACTACCTGTCTCTCCTTTTTACTCATCTTGGTTACATCCACACACATTTAGACACCCCAATCTGAGCCATCGAGGAGGATGAGCACTCCCCGCGTGATTCCTTTTTCTGTTTCCCCTTTTAGAAAGTTAAAATACAAGGAGGGGAGGGTTTCTGGCCTCCCGCTCCCGTCCCCTTTAGTCGCCTTCTACGACACGTGAGGAATGCGTGGGAAGTATTCTTTGTCCCCTATCCCTAGGGATAGGGGATTAGGTATGTAAGTATATACCCAACTGTATATGCAAGGTGATGTTACTGGACTCCAATTGTCTTGGTACTGCAGCAGCCCCTGGCTAGCAACTCAACCCTTTCAGAAGGAGGTCTTGGGCTAGTTATAAATCAACATATAGAGGTAAGAGTTTAACGACAGTAGAGCCCTCTCTTATGAATATTTTTGTTATATCAATTCATAAGATTGATGTAAAAATATACAAGTTCCCTTCAAAAGTAATTAGAATATACCAAAACCATAAGTGTTCAATAGACAAAATATAACAATGATTCAGGCAAAACAACGTAGATCATTATCTTAATTAGGCTTGGAAGTAGCAATAAGTATCATGACAATATAGTCACCCCAGATGTATATACAGGGTGGTGTTACCGGACTCCATCTGCCTTGGTGTTGAAGTAGCTCCTGGATAATACCCGGGCCCTTTCAGAAAGGGGTCTTGGGGTAATCATAAATCAACATATAAGGGGGCAGGAGTTTTACAATAGTAGGACTCTCTCTTATGAATATTTTTGTTATGCTAAATCATAAGAGTATCATACTCCTGCCGTTTAGAGAAAATTAAATGGTTTACTTTTGAAAACTAGAGGAGGCATTGTCTTCATTGTCTCGAAAGGATTTGAATTTATGGACTTAGTATTTACGACTTTTTCGGGCTTATTTGAAGTAATAGTGACCAAATTGGAACACCAGTCAAGGGATGGCCACGGCAAGAGAGTCTCCACTTATTCCTGTTAGTGTCATGGTGATTAATTTTTTCAAGAGTTTCAAGACAATATTTAAGACACGCTTCTATGCAGGTTAGGAGTAGCATTGCCAGTTTGATCAATTTTCATGAAAGAAACATTTAAAACTAATAGACAGAGTGTAATAGTGTGCATTTATGAAATGGTTCCTAAGTTCAGCTTGATGAATTACATAGATGTGTGAGAAGCCTTCAGCATACCCATGCTTGAATATAAATATATATATATATATATATATATATATATATATATATATATATATATATATATATATATATATATATATATATATTCCCTGGGGATAGGGGAGAAAGAATACTTCCCACGTATTCCCTGCGTGTCGTAGAAGGCGACTAAAAGGGAAGGGAGCGGGGGGCTGGAAATCCTCCCCTCTCTCTTTTTTTATTTTTTTTTTTTCTAAAAGAAGGAACAGAGAAGAGGGCCAGGTGAGGATATTCCCTCAAAGGCCCAGTCCTCTGTTCTTAACGCTACCTCGCTATCGCGGGAAATGGCGAATAGTATGAAAAAAAAAAAAAAAATATATATATATATATATATATATATATATATATATATATATATATATATATATATATATATATATATATATATATATATATATGGGAGCGGGTGGCTGGAAATCCTCCCCTCTCGTTTTTTTCAACTTTCCAAAAGAAGGAACAGAGAAGGGGGCCAGGTGAGGATATTCCCTCGAAGGCCCAGTCCTCTGTTCTTAACGCTACCTCGCTATCGTGGGAAATGGCGAATAGTATGAAAGAAAGAAAGATATATATATATATATATATATATATATATATATATATATATATATTTTTTTTTTTTTTTTTTTTTTTATACTTTGTCGCTGTCTCCCGCGTTTGCGAGGTAGCGCAAGGAAACAGACGAAAGAAATGGCCCAACCCCCCCCCCCCCCCCCCCCATACACATGTACATACACACGTCCACACACGCAAATATACATACCTACACAGCTTTCCATGGTTTACCCCAGACGCTTCACATGCCTTGCTTCAATCCACTGACAGCTCGTCAACCCCTGTATACCACACGACTCCAATTCACTCTATTTCTTGCCCTCCTTTCACCCTCCTGCATGTTCAGGCCCCGATCACACAAAATCTCCTCCACTCCATCTTTCCACCTCCAATTTGGTCTCCCTCTTCTCCTCGTTCCCTCCACCTCCGACACATATATCCTCTTGGTCAATCTCTCCTCACTCATTCTCTCCATGTGCCCAAACCATTTCAAAACACCCTCTTCTGCTCTCTCAACCACGCTCTTTTTATTTCCACACATCTCTCTTACCCTTACGTTACTTACTCGATCAAACCACCTCACACCACACATTGTCCTCAAACATCTCATTTCCAGCACATCCATCCTCCTGCGCACATCTCTATCCATAGCCCACGCCTCGCAACCATACAACATTGTTGGAACCACTATTCCCTCAAACATACCCATTTTTGCTTTCCGAGATAATGTTCTCGACTTCCACACATTTTTCAAGGCTCCCAAAATTTTCGCCCCCTCCCCCACCCTATGATCCACTTCCGCTTCCATGGTTCCATCCGCTGACAGATCCACTCCCAGACATCCAAAACACTTCACTTCCTCCAGTTTTTCTCCATTCAAACTCACCTCCCAATTGACTTGACCCTCACCCCTACTGTACCTAATAACCTTGCTCTTATTCACACTTACTCTCAACTTTCTTCTTCCACACACTTTACCAAACTCAGTCACCAGCTTCTGCAGTTTCTCACATGAATCAGCCACCAGCGCTGTATCACCAGCGAACAACAACTGACTCACTTCCCAAGCTCTCTCATCCCCAACAGACTTCATACTTGCCCCTCTTTCCAGGACTCTTGCATTTACCTCCCTTACAACCCCATCCATAAACAAATTAAACAACCATGGAGACATCACACACCCCTGCCGCAAACCTACATTCACTGAGAACCAATCACTTTCCTCTCTTCCTACACGTACACATGCCTTACATCCTCGATATATATATATATATATATATATATATATATATATATTTGAAAGGATCACAATTTTTGCGCGTGTTGTATGTTTTGGACAATTACATGTTTACCAAATGGCGTCTTAGCTCCGTCTCTTCGATGTATATCAACTGACTGTTATATTTCTCTCTTGTGTCTCCCCTGATGATGTGATTATTGCACGAAAGTGCACTTGGGAACTTTTCGTGTTTCATCTTCCCCGTGGACTCATAGGAATATATATATATATATATATATATATATATATATATATATATATATATATATGAGTGGATGGGTCGTTTTTTTCTATTCCTGGCGCTCCCTCATTGATGCGGGAAACGGCGATGAAGTATAATATAGTGCTATGAAATGTTATATATATCCCAGCCAAAGCCAAATGTGCATTTTAACAACTAGCCATTTGGGAGGATATGAATCAGGGGGTTGCTTTGGAACGAATGCCTTGGCCAGGTTTCGAACCTATGCATTTGCTTATGTTATTTGGATTAGTTTTCTCCCATGTTGGACGGTGAGATCACTCTTTGTTCAGGAAATAGATTAGACTGAGGTAATTTACGATCATTTTGTCTGTTATCATCGTTTCTGAAAATACCTGGAAATATAGATAAAATCATGGAGATACTTTTTTTCCATTTTTTTTCGCAATATTTGGCGAATGTGAACACGTAGGCACGGCATATATAGTCAATTAAGGTTATAACCTAATGAACTGGGAAATTCTCACTATAGTTACGTTCTCCCAAAGACGGTGTTGGCATCGCCTCGCTATTTGCAGTACTTTACGAAAGTTGAGTTAAGGCGATGGGGCTGAACGTGCCCGGGGAACTGATAGGTGTAGTAATACTCACTGTAAGCTCATATGAGATCGTCTTTAGAGCTAGGACACGAACACTTTCTCGGTTCGTGAGTCTGGATGCTACTGTGGTTCACGGTATTACGGGAATCCGCCTGCTTGTGGGTGTATCGCGATTCAAAAGTCACCATTGGCGTGGTTGTACCATCGTTTGTGGAGTCTCGTCAAGAAACTCATTGCTCTGAAGGAGTCCATCATTGCCCTGCGTCCGATTCTAGCGCAGCCTTGAAACTGCAGGGTTACGTATAATTAATGATAACTGTGTCTGGCTCTGCACCATGAATAACTCTCTTCAGTGCAATTAACCTCATTACAATCCTTCCTTTTGTTGACTTGATCACAGATTATCTGAATAGTTCTTAATGGGATCTCAGATTAATCAGTAATGGGTTACTGGTATCATAATAACCCATTTATGGTAGAAAGGATCCAACCTTAGTCTGAAGTTAATCATTTCGACCAATTAAGTTCTAATCTTGCCTTTCTGGTTACTAAATGTTGAGTAATCTCGAGCTCTGAATAACCCTACTTGGTTACACGAAATTTAGATAATCTCTGATAAGGATGATAGCATTATGAAAAAAAGATGTCAACTCTTTACAAGGCCTCAGTGGTTGGCGTTAGTATTGAAACGAACCTTTATTTATCTGCTTAGTTGGTTTCTTTGTATCGTTAGGTATATGCTATCAGTGGGAGCAGTAACTGTTTCCATGGCATGTGCTTCATTTCTTTTTTCAGGTGACCTATACTAAATTGATACAGTTTATCTTTATCTCAATGAAGGTTTGAATATCAACAAGTGACATGTTTTTCCTAGTAATGTCAACATTATTGTAAAAAAGTCTATTCATTTTTTCATCAATTCTAAGGGTGTCTATATCTATGTTTATCATATTCTAAAATAAGCGAAGTCTTGTACATGCTGACTTTAGTGGGTCTCTTCCCTAGTATTATGTAATACAACATAGTTCCTTTAAACACCAAACATATATTACTAGCACACTTATTGACTCAGTCCTGGTATGTATGTGCGTGTGTGTGTGTGTGTGTGTGTGTGTGTGTGTGTGTAGAGAGAGAGAGAGAGAATGAAAAAACGGAGAATATTTCATTTTAGTGAAAAACATCATTCGCAAACTAGAATATATGTAGTATTTGTAAAATTTCGTCCAGCACCAGTGTCTTCAAAAGAGCTTGTTAGATATAAATGCTAATAAGGAGACGTATAACTCTAAGTATAGTGGATCATTATTCTGGCCTGAAAATAGCTGGTGGGTGCTCGAGCCCACACTAATGTCTGAGGTAATTCCTGGGTAAGAAAGAGCAAACCATGAAGATTACCTTCCTCAGAGAAACTGGCTGGATTTGTCATGTCAGCAGGAATGGGAGGAGGAGGAGGAGGAGGAGGAGGAGAAGGAGGGCAGACGATATTTGTAGGCTGAGAATGTCCCCAGCACACCGGAAGATGTAATCATTATTGATACAGTTCACTGTTAGCCTAGTTACATGAAGCAGAAACGATGCAACTGGTTACTTGGAAGGATGCAGTGTTGCTGAAATGTGTTTTTTCGAAAGTTGCAACTGTAGAACGAGGGAATGAGCCAAGTGTAAAGCCCACATTTATGTGTAACGATCCTGTTAATGTGTTAACTTAGACCTGTAAATACATATCTGTAAATGTAAAATAGTATTCTTGTTCTTGCTATATCATTATAAAGCCATGAGAGAGTCCCGCTCTAATGCCAGACCACCAGAAGCTGCTCACTACCACACGATATTACTGCTGCCAATGACCGTGCCTCATAAACTGGCGAAATGT
Source organism: Panulirus ornatus (assembly GCF_036320965.1). Classification (NCBI taxonomy): domain Eukaryota; kingdom Metazoa; phylum Arthropoda; class Malacostraca; order Decapoda; family Palinuridae; genus Panulirus; species Panulirus ornatus. The sequence goes on along the minus strand of NC_092238.1, from coordinate 43,648,765 downwards.
GGCGTCTCTTGTGGGTGACTGCCCTTTCCTGAGCGGAGCCAAGATGGTAATAGACCGACACAACACTGCAATGCAATTTGTGTGTCTAGCTGTCCATGGGGACGAAGGGACAAGAAGCTTACAAAGATGGTGTTTGTACGTGGGAAGTGCATGACCAGCATGCACCCATCTGTAGGACAACCTTTTCAGAGCGACTCAATATAGCGTTCCACCAGGGAGCGGAGGATAGCAGGAAAAATTGCATTTTGCCATTTCAGTTGTTCCAGTCTGATGGTTCCAGGACACGTACAGTGGAAAGTTGTCCAATAACGCCTTCTTCCCAAACGCTCAGGTATATCAAAGGACAGAGAAATATGTACTATGGCTCATACGACAAGCGTTCTAGCGGGTTCCTCAATTGAGGTCAAGTGAAAGAAGACGTGTTTTATGAGACTATAAGTTACGCTGGAATTCTTTTTAGCTTGCAAAGACCACCGGCAGCCTCCAAATATATGGCGCTCGTAATACAGTCTTCTCATGGGAATGACCTCACTAAAGGACACTTTTATGTGTGTGGGTGTGGGACGGCGAAGTGTGTGTGTGTGTGTGCGTGTATGTGTGCCTGTATGTGTGTGTGTGTGTGTGTGTATGTGTGTGCGTGTGTGTGTGTGTTATCATTAGGTAGTGTTTGTCTCCTCGTGTGTGTAAGTTACACTTTAAGCCTTTTTGAATCTCATTGGTGTTTATAATGAATCAAACAAACATTAACATTCCTTAACTATTTCTACATGTCTTTCCTCAGTATGGCCAGAGCATTTTCATTTCCCTTTCTGACCGTCAGTTTGGAGCAGTACTGTTAGCCAAATACTCGACGAGTAATTACGTCACATACAGAGTAATCGCATCTTTATTCTCGAAGTTAACGAAATTTTTACCTTATTTTTGAGCTCCATTTACTCAGTCCGGAGTATCAAATCCCCTTACAGACCTGTGACTTCTTTTAAGGAAGTTGTGCTGATCTTTTGCGATGAACATCGAATTTCAATTATCTACAAGGAGATGAAGCTGGTTTTGGAAAGTATTCAGAAAGTACAGACGCCTCTAACGTGCACTGTATTACCTCAGCAGCAAAACATCACTTCTGTGAAGAAAGAATTCACCGTTTCAAAGGAATGTAAAATATACCAGCGAGAGACAAGAAAAATGGAAGCTGGGTCCTTTCTAAGCTGCTTGTGACAGTGGACGAGATCAGGCACACAGAGACTAGTGTGCTGAGTGAAGAAAAGCAAACAGATGATTTGAGGAGAAATACCTATAAACTTTGTGTAACTACGGAGGCACAAATAATGTCAGTCTTGGACTTGAGGCTAACGTTTTGTGAAAGTTCTTGTTGAATGTATCTGTGGTGTTGCTTTCAACTATTCTCACTGGTTAATTCTAGATGTTAAATATCCTATTGAAGAAAAAGTATATCGACTTCATGATGAAAGTTTGCTCTAGAGTCTGCATCTAGCAATACAAATGAAAGACATATGAAAGAAGACATAATCCGGTATTAGATAGCTGTTCTCATCAATGCTCTCAAGCTTTTTTACAATTTGAATACCTGTTTGAAGTCAGCTCTAAATCTTTTGTTTCCTGAGTAAAAAATAGTCAAGTTGTCTACTTAACTCTGGTAGAATTCAATAAATTAGTCCCGGAACCTTCTCTGTAAGTTAACACTGTACTATTTTCATTTTTTCTATATTTTCCTAAAGTTTGGTCACCCAGACTGAACACTATATTCAAAGGAGGGACGCGTCAGTGAACTGTAAAGGAATGAATTTATGTTTTAGACTTGACTTTAAATTCCCTTCGTCTGAACCCGAGAATTTTGTTTGTCTATTATTCTGTTTCTACGTACAGTGAACTTCTCTTTAGTTCATTGGAAATTATTACACACCTCCGTCTTATTCTTGAGATGTCGTTCTATAGTTCAGCAGAGATCAAGACTCCTTTGCTACCTATGAACCCAATTTATCAGTTAGCCTTTATAAGCTTGCAATTTTGTTAACTTTAGACTTTTGACGTAGCATGATTTCCCAGCTTAGTATCGAGTGCGAATTTTGATATATTTCAGCATAGCCAACATCAGTATCCTGTATGCATAGGAGAAAGGGAACTGGTCCCAACACTGATCCTTGTCGCAACATATGTGCAACTTGCAACAGTTCTGAGACTTGACTATTAAAGAATATCTTTGCTTATTGACAGACAACTAGTCTTCTACTCAGCAAACTATAACTCCAACGATATCACTTACCTTAACCTTTACTAGTAATATATATGAATATATATATATTTTTCTTTTCTTTCATACTATTCGACATTTCCCACGTTAGCAAAGCAGCGTTAAGAACAGAGGATTGGACCTGCGAATGAATATCCTCACCTGGCCCCCTTCTCTGTTCCTTCTTTTAGAAAAGTAAAAAAAAAAAAAAAAAAAAAGAGAGGGGGAGGATTTCCAGCCCCCCGCTCCCTTCCCTTTTAGTCGCCTTCTACGACACGCAGGAAATACGTGGAAAGTATTCTTTCTCCCCTAACCCCAGGGACAATATATATATATATATATATATATATATATATATATATATATATATATATATATATATATATATATATATATATATATATATATATATATATATATATATATATACATATATATATATATATATATATCCCCTATTCTCCCCTATCCCTGGGGATAGGGGACAAAGAATACTTCCCACGCATTCCTCACGTGTCGTAGAAGGCGACTAAAGGGGACGGGAGCGGGGGCCAGAAACCCTCCCCTCCCTGTATTTTGACCTTGAAAAAGGGGAAACAGAAGAAGGAGTCAAGCGGGGAGTGCTCATCCTCCTCGAAGGCTCAGATAGGGGGTGTCTAAATGTGTGTGGATGTAACCAAGATGAGAAAAAAGGAGAGATAAGTAGTGTGTTTGAGAAAAGGAACCTGGATGTTTTGGCTCTGAGTGAAACGAAGCTCAAGGGTAAAGGGGAAGAGTGGTTTGGGAATGTCTTAGGAGTAAAGTCAGGGGTTAGTGAGAGGACAAGAGCAATGGAAGGAGTAGCACTACTCCTGAAACAGGAGTTGTGGGAGTATGTGATAGAGTGTAAGAAAGTAGATTCTAGATTGATATGGGTAAAACTGAAAGTTGATGGAGAGAGATGGGTGATTATCGGGGCATATGAATTGGGCATGAGATGAAAGATAATGAGAGGCAAGTGTTTTGGGAGCAGCTGAAAGAGAGTGTTAGTGGTTTTGATGCACAAGACCAGGTTATAGTGATGGGTGATTTGAATGCAAAGGTTAGTGATGTGGCAGTTGAGGGAATAATTGGTATACATGGGATGTTCAGTGTTGTAAATGGAAATGGTGAAAAGCTTGTGGATTTGTGTGCTGAGAAAGGACTGGTGATTGGGAATATTTGGTTTGAAAAGCGAGATATATATAAGTATAGGTATGTAAGTAGGAGAAATGGCCAGAGAGCGTTATTGGATTACGTGTTAATTGATAGGCGCGCGAAAGAGAGACTTTTGGATGTTAATGTGCTGAGAGGTGCAACTGGGTGATGTCTGATCATTATCTTGTGGAGGCGAAGGTGAAGATCTGTAGATGGATTTCAGAAAAGAAGAGATAATGTTCGGGTGAAGACAGTGGTGAGAGAAAGTGAGCTTGGGAAGGAGACTTGTGTGAGGAAGTACCAGGAGAGACTGAGTACAAAATGGAAAAAGGTGAGAACAAAGGAGGTAAGGGGAGTGGGGGAGGAATGGGATGTATTTAGGGAAGCAGTGATGGCTTGCGCAAAGATGCTTGTGGCATGAGAAGCGTGGGAGGTGGGTTGATTAGAATGGGTAGGGAGTGGTGGGATGAAGAAGTAAGATTATTAGTGAAGAGAAGAGAGAGGCATTTGGACGATTTTTGCAGGGAAAAATGCAAATGAGTGGGAGATGTATAAAAGAAAGAGGCAAGAGGTCAAGAAAAAGGCGCAAGGGGTGAAAAAGAGGGACAATGAGAGTTGGGGTGAGAGAGTATCATTAAATCTTAGGGAGAATAAAAAGATGTTCTGGAAGGAGGTAAATAAAGTGCGTAAGACAAGGGAGCAAATGGGAACTTCAGTGAAGGGGGCTAATGGCGAGGTGATAACAAGTAGTGGTGATGTGAGAAGATGGAGTGAGTATTTTGAAGGTTTGTTAAATGTGTTTGATGATAGAGTGGTAGATATAGGGTGTTTTGGTCGAGGTGGTGTGCAAAGTGAGAGGGTCAGGGAAAATGATTTGGTAAACAGAGAAGAGGTAGTAAAAGCTTTCCGGAAGATGAAAGCCGGCAAGGCAGCAGGTTTGGGTGGTAATGCAGAGGGATTTATTAAAAAAAAGGGATGACTGTATTGTTGACTGGTTGGTAAGGTTATTTAATAAATGTATGATTCATGGTGAGGTGCCCGAGGATTGGCGGAATGCTTGCATAGTGCCATTGTACAAAGGCAAAGGGGATAAGAGTGAGTGCTCAAATTACAGAGGTATAAGTTTTTTTGATTATTCCTGGTAAATTATATGGGAGGGTATTGATTGAGAGGGTGAAGGCATGTACAGAGCATCAGATTGGGGAAGAGCAGTGTGGTTTCAGAAGTGGCAGAGGATGTGTGGATCAGGTGTTTCCTTTGAAGAATGTATGTGAGAAATACTTAGAAAAGCAAATGGATTTGTATGTAGCATTTATGGATCTGGAAAAGGAATATGACAGAGTTGATAGAGATGCTCTGTGGAAGGTATTAAGAATATATGGTGTGGGAGGCAAGTTGTTAGAAGCAGTGAAAAGTTTTTATCGAGGATATAAGGCATGTGTACGTGTAGGAAGAGAGGAAAGTGATTGTTTCTCAGTGAATGTAGGTTTGCGGCAGTGGCGTGTGATGTCTCCATGGTTGTTTAATTTGTTTATGGAAGGGGTCGTTAGGGAGGTGAATGCAAGAGTTTTAGAACGAGGGGCAAGTATGCAGTCTGTTGTGGATGAGAGAGCTGGGAAGTGAGTCAGTTGTTGTTCGATGATGATACTGCAGAAACTGCAGAAGCTGGTGACTAAGTTTGGTAAAGTGTGTGAAAGAAGAAATTTAAGAGTCAATGTGAATAAGAGCAAGGTTATTAGGTACAGTAGGGTTGAGGGTCAAGTCAATTGTGAGGTAAGTTTGAATGGAGAAAAAACTGGAGGAATAGAGTGTTTTATATATCTGGGAGTGGATCTGGCAGCGGATGGAACCATGGAAGCGGAAGTGAATCATAGGGTGGGGGAGGGGGCGAAAATTCTGGGAGCCTTGAAGAATGTTTGGAAGTCGAGAACATTATCTCGGAAAGCAAAAATGGGTATGTTTGAAGGAATAGTGGTTTCAACAATGTGTATTGCTGCGAGACGTGGGCTATGGATAGAGTTGGGCGCAGGAGGGTGGATGTGCTGGAAATGAGATATTTGAGGACAATATGTGGTGTGAGGAGGTTTGATCGAGTAAGTAATATAAGTGTAAGAGAAATGTGTGGAAATAAAAAGAGTATGGTTGACAGAGCAGAAGAGGGTGTTTTGAAATGGTTTGGTCACATGGAGAGAATGAGTGAGGGAAGATTGACCAATAGGATATATGTGTCAGAGGTGGAGGGAACGAGAAGTGGGAGACCAAATTGGAGGTGGAAAGATGGAGTGAAAAAGATTTTGAGTGATCGGGGCCTGAACATGCAGGAGGGTGAAAGGCGTGCAAGGAATAGAGTGAATTGGAACGATGTGGTATACCGGGATCGACGTGCTGTCAATGGATTGAGCCAGGGCATGTGAAGCGTTTGGGGTAAACCATGGGAAGTTGTGTGGGGCCTGGATGTGGAAAGGGAGCTGTGGTTTCGGTGCATTATTACATGACAGCTAGAGACTGAGTGTGAACGAATGGGGCCTTTGTTGTCTTTTCCTAGCGCTACCTCGCACACATGTGGGGGGAGGGGGGTTGTTATTCCATGTGTGGCGAGGTGACGATGGGAATGAATAAAGGCAGACAGTATGAATTATGTACATGTGTATTTATGTATATATCTGTGTGTGTATATATATGTGTACATTGAGATGTATAGGTATGTATATTTGCGTGTGTGGACATGTATGTATATACATGTGTATGTGGGTGTGTTGGGCCATTTCTTTCGTCTGTTTCCTTCCGCTACGTCGCAAACGCGGGAGACAGCGACACAGAAAAATAAATGAATTAATAATACATATATATATATATATATATATATATATATATATATATATATATATATATATATATATATATATATATATATATATATATTATCCCTGGGGATAGGGGATTAAGAATACTTCTCACGTATTCTCTGCGTGTCGTAGAAGGCGACTAAAAGGGGAGGGAGCGGGGGGCTGGAAATCCTCCCCTCTCGTTTTTTTTTTTTAATTTTCCAAAAGAAGGAACAGAGGGGGCCAGGTGAGGATATTCCAAAAAAGGCCCAGTCCTCTGTTCTTAACGCTACCTCGCCAACGCGGGAAATGGCAAATAGTTTAAAAGAAAAGAAAATATATATACATATATATATATATATATATATATATATATATATATATATATATATATATATATATATATATATATATATATATATATATATATATGAGTCTACGGGGAAAATGAAAAACGATATGTTCCCAAGTGCACTTTCGTGTAATAATCACATCATCAGGGGACACACAAGAGAGACATATAAGAGTCAGTTGATTTACAACGAGGAGACCTAGCTAGGACGCCATTTGGTAAACAAGCAATTCAATCGCCTGTTTACCAATCGGCGTCCTAGTTCTTTGTCAGTCTTACCTCACTCATTCTTTCCATGTGACCAAACCATTTCAATACACATTCTTCTGCTCTCTTAACCACACTCATTCTATTACAGCAAGTCTCTTTTACTCTTTCATTACGCACTCGATCGAACCACCTCACACCACATATTCTGCTCAAACATTTCATTTCGAACACCTCCACCCTCCACACAACCCTATCTATAGCCCATGTCTCGCAACCATATAACATTGTTGAAATCACTATTCCTTCAAAAATACCCATTTTTGCTTTCCGAGATAACGTTCTTGCCTTCCACATATTCTTCAACGCTCCCAGAATCTAATATTGATAATGATCATAATCATAATGATATATATATTTTGTGTATATTTATCTATTATTACTTTATCGCTGTCTCCCGTGTCAGCGAGGTAGCGCAAGGAAACAAACGAAAGAATGACCCAACCCACCCACATACGTATACATATCAACGTATACATATATATACATACGCAGACATATACATATATGCAAATGTACATAATCTATACTTGCTGCCTTGATTCATTCACATCGCCACCCCACCACACATGAAATGACAACCTCCCCCACACGCGCGCGAGGTAGCGCGAGGAAAAAACAACAAAGGCTACTTCGATCACACTCAGTCGTTAGCTGTCAAGCATGATGCACTGAAACCACATCTCTCTTTTCACATCCATGTCCAAAAAAATTTCTGACTTACTCCAGACGCTTCGCATACCCTGGTTCAATACATTGACAGCAGGTCGACCCCGGTATACCATATGGTCCTAATCAATTGTATTCCTTGCACGCCTTTCACCATCCTGTGTGTTCAGGCCCCGATCGCTGAAAATCTTTTTCGCTCCATCCTTCCACCTCCAATTTGGAGTCCCATTTCTCGTTCCCTCCACCTCTGACACATATATCCTCTTTGTCAATCTTTCATTACTCTTTCTCTCCATGTGACCAAGCCATTTCAAAACACCCTCTTCTGCTCTCTCAACCACACTCTTTTTATTTCCACACTTCTCTCTTAACCTTTCATTACTTACTCGATCAAACCACTTCACATGACATATTGTCCTCAAACATCTCATTTCCAGCACATCCACCCTCCTCTGCACAACTTTATAGCCCACTCCTCGCAACTATGTAACATTGTAGGAACCACTATTCCTTCAAACATACCCGTTTTTGTTCAGCCCTTGATCCTTAAAATCTTTTTCAATACATCTTTCCACCTCCAATCTGGAATCCCACTTCTCGTTCCCTCCACCACTGACACATATATCCTCTTTGTCAATCTTGCCTCACTCATTCTCTCCATGTGACCAAACCATTTCAGTACACCATCTTCTGCTGTATTACTACACATCTCTCTTACCCTTTCATTACATACTCGATCAAACCACCTCACACCACATATTGTCCTCAAACATCTCATTTCCAACACATCCACCCTCCTCCGCACAACCCTATCTATAGCCCACGCCTTGCATCCAGGTAGCATTGTAAGCACCAGTATGGCTTCAAACATGTCCATTTTTGCTTTCCGAGATAATGTTCTCGCCTTCCACATATTCTTCAACGCTCCAAGAACGTTCACCCCCTCCCCCACCCTGTGACTCACCTCTGCTTCCAAGGTTCGATCCGCTGCCAGATCCACTACCAGTTATCTAAAACACTTCATTTCCTCCAGTTTTTCGCAATTCAAACTTACCTTCCAACTGACTTGTCCCTCAACCCTACTGTACCTAATAACCTTCCTTTTATTCACATTTTCTCTCAGCCTTCTTCTTTCACACACTTTACCAAACTCAGTCACCAGCTTCTGCAGCTACTCATCCGAATCAACCACCAGCCCTGTATCATCAGCGAACAACAACTGACTCAATTCCCAAGCCTTCTCATTCACAACTCACCATATACTCTTAATACCTTCCACAGAGCATCTCTATAAACTCTATCATATGCCTTCTCCAGATCCATAAATGCTACATACAAATCCATTTGTTTTTCTAAGTATTTCTCACATACATTCTTCTAAGTAAACGCCTGATCCACACATCCTCTATCATTCTGAAACCACACTGCTCCTCTCTAATCTGTTGATATGTACATGCCTTCACCATCTCAATCAATACCCTACCATATAATTTCCCAGGAATACTCAACAAAGTTATACCTCTGTAATTTGAGCACTCACCTTTATCCCTTTTGCCTTTGTACAATGGCACTATGCATGCATTCCGCCAATCCTCAGGCATTTCACCATGAGCGATACATACAATGAGTATCCTCACCAACCAGTCAACAACACAGTCATCCCCTATTTTAATAGATTCCATCGCAATACCATCCAAACCCGCCGCCTTGCCGGCTTTCATCTTCTGCAAAGCTTTCACTACCTCTTCTCTGTTTACCAAACCATTCTCCCTGACCCTCTCACTTCGCACACCACCTCGGATAAAACACCCTAGATCTGCCACTCTATCATCAAACACATTCAGCAAACCTTCAAAATACAAACTCCATCTCCTTCTCACATCATCACTACTTGTTATTACCTCCCCATTGGCAGTTTACGGTATAATTGATGTTCAGTGTTGTAAATGGAAATGGTGAAGAGCTTGTAGATTTGTGTACTGAGAAAAGACTGGTGATTGAGAATGCACGGTTTAAAAAGACAGATACATAAGTATACGTATGTAATTAGGAGAGATGGCCAGAGAGCGTTATTGAATTACATGTTAATTGATAGACGCGTGAAACAGGGATTTTTGGATGTTACTATGCTTTGCGGAAGATGAAAGCCGGCAAGGCAGCGGGTTTGGATGGCATTGCAGTGGAATTTATTAAAAAAGGGGATGCCTGTATTGTTGACTGGTTGGTAAGGTTAGTTAATGTATGTATGATTCATGGTAAGGTGCCTGAGGATTGGCGGAATGCTTGCATAGTGCCATTATACAAAGGCAAAGGGGACAAAGGTGAGTGCTAAAATTACAGAGGTATAAGTTTGTTGAGTATTCCTGGGAAATTATATGGGAGGGTATTGATTGAGAGGGTGAAGGCATGCACAGAACATCAAATTGGGGAAGAGCAGTGTGGTCTCAGAAGTGGTAGAGGATATGTGGATCAGGTGTTAGCTTTGAAGAATGTGTGTGAGAAATACTTAAAAAAGCAAATGGATTTGAATGTATCATTTATTGATCTGGAGAAGGCATATGATAGAGTAGATAGAGATGTTCTGTGGAAGGTATTAAGAATATATGGTGTTGGAGGCAAGTTGTTAGAAGCAGTGAAAAGTTTTTATCGAGGATGTATGGCATGTGTACGTGTAGGAAGAGAGGAAAGTGATTGGTTCTCAGTGAATGTAGGTTTGCGGCAGGGGTGTGTGATGTCTCCATGGTTGTTTATTTTGTTTATAGATAGGATTGTTAGGGAGGTGAATGCAAGAGTTTTGGAAAGAGGGGCAAGTATGCAGTCTGTTGTGGATGAGAGAGATTGGGAAGTGAGTCAGTTGTTGTTCGCTGATAATACACCGCTGGTGGTTGATTCATGTGAGAAACTGCGGAACCTGGTGACTGAGTTTGGTAAAGTGTGTGAAAGAAGAAAGTTGAGAGTAAATATGAATAAGAGCAAGGTTATTAAGTACAGTAGGGTTGATGGTCAAGTTAATTGGGAAGTAAGTTTGAATGGAGAAAAGCTGGAGGAAGTGAAGTGTTTTAGATATCTGGGAGTGGATTTGCCAGTGGATGGAACTACGGAAGCGGAAGTGAATTATAGGGTGGGGAAGGGGGCAAAAATTCTGGGAGCCTTGAAGAATGTGTAGAAGTCGAGAACATTATCTCGGAAAGCAAAAATGGGTATGTTTGAAGGAATAGTGGTTCCAACAATGTTGTATGGTTGCGGGGCGTGGGCTATGGATAGAGACGTGTGCAGGAGGGTGGATGTGTTGGAATCTTTTAGTTCTCCCTTTTGATAATTTTCCACTTTACTTTCCATGTCGCTTAAATCCTTTAATGTTAATGTTGCCTTTAGCAACAATAATACTATAAAGAATATCTTAATCAGGAATTCACCAGAACATTCTCTTGGATGCTTCTATAAAGTGCCATGTGGAAATTGTGATAGATTTTATGTTGGGCAGACTGGTAAGGATCTTTCTGTTAGACTTCAGCAACATAAATATAGTATAAGAACGGGAAAAGAATCAAATGCCTTGTTCAATCACGTTAAAAACTATGATCATTGTATTGACTGGAGTAACGCCATCTCAGTTATTAACTGTAACTCTATTACCGCGAGAAATATCATTAAATCCTCTATTACTAAATTTACAAAGAGTTATAATCTTAATATTAGTGATGGTCCACACAAATTGGATAACTTTATTGTTGATAAGATTTGTAAAATGATAAGTTTATGAACGCTCGTTGTATGTTTCGGACAATCGCATGTTTACCAAATAGCGTCCTAGCTTCGTCTCTTCGGTGTATATCAACTGACTTGTATTTCTCTCTTGTGTCTCTCCTGGTGGTGTGATTACTAGACGAAAGTGGACTTGGGAACCTATCGTGTTTCATTTTCTCCATGGATTCATAGGAACATCTTGATCACGAGCAAAATTATGGTCCTTTCCAATATATATATATATATATATATATATATATATATATATATATATATATATATATATATATATATATATATATATATATATATTCATTTATTTACCTGTTTCATTATACTTAACCACTGTCTCCTGCGTTAGTGCGGTAGCGCAAGGAGACAGTCGAGGAATGGCCCAACCCACCCACATACGCATGTATATACATAACGCCCACACATGCACATATACATACATATACATATGAACGTATACATACATATACGTACTCAGACATACACATATATACACTTGCATGTATCCATACTTACTGCCTTCATCCATTCGCGTCGCCATCCCGCTACACATGAAATAGCATTCCCCTCCCTTCCCTTCCTCCTCCTTCTCCTCCACTGAGGTAGCGCCAGGAACAGACAACACAAGAGGCAACATTCGTTCACACTCAGTCTCTAGCTGTCATGCGTAATGCACCGAAACCACAGCTCACTTTCCACATCAAGGCCCCACAGACCTTCCCATGGTTTAACCTAGACGCTTCACATGCCCTGTTTCAATACAATGATAGCGTGTCGACCCCGGTAAACCACATCGCTCCAATTCACTCTATTTCTTGCACTCCTTTTACCCTCCGGCATGTTCAGGCCCCGATCGCTCAAAATCTTTTTCACTCCATCCTTCCACCTCCAATTTGGTCTCCTGTTTCTCCTTCATCCCTCCATATATACATGAGACCTTAACATCTTTACTAGAAAACCAGGCTGTAAATCATTGACTATATGGCATTCTATAAATGACTTACAATTGTCTCGAATGATGGTTACCATGATTTTTCCAGTAATAGAATTCGAGATATCGGGGCGATAAAATCCCGGGAGAGAATTATCACTTTTCCTCTTTTAATATCTGTGCTACACTGAAAAACTTTCAGTCTTATGGTACTTTCCCTGTAGCATAAGACTCTGAAAAGAGCAGAAAAGCGCTTGATTATCTCATTTTCTGATTCATTCTTCCAAGATATAACTTACCACAACATGTATTTTATTTTCATTTATTCAATTTACTGATCGACACTGTAACTTAAATATGTATGTCCATATACAAAGGACTCCATACGAACTGAAGTAGCAGTGTACCACTGTTTTTTTTTTTTTTTTTTTTTTAAGCTGCTGCTGGTAATAGTTAAAGGAGCTCGGAAACAGCGAAGAAATACCTGGAAACTTGATATCTCCGGAGGCGCAAATAAAATCGGCAGTGGCCTTGAGGCTCAATATTTGTCAAGTCCATTTTCAAACGTATCTATGATCTTACTTTTGGGTTCTCTTACCGGTAAGTCATATCTCATGTTTACAATCCGTCTGAAGAAAAATTCTTTTCCTCATTCGATGTAAAACGTGTGCTCAAAAGTTTGTATCATTACTGCGTCTGAAATCAGGTTGGTTTACTCTCATGTGCCTGCTAAAGGAGAGGTTAGCAAAAATTTGATTATTCTGAATATATCCATCAAATCATTACTTAATTCTAAGCTTAATTTGACTATCAAAATATTTGTTTCTCAGTCCGAAAATCATTTCGGTGGCTCACCGATGTATAATCAAGATTTTCTGTATTTTCTCAAGTAGAGAAACGAAAACTGGAGGCAATACCCACTCCAATGCATTTCAAAGACTGGTGAGTAGCTTTTCTAACTGAAAATTGACTGTCTTTCCTATGAATCCGAGAATTTCCTTATTCTTATCTTCGCGCTGCATACTTGGCTTTAGGTCATACGATGTTATCATGATGTAAGAATCTTTTCTCGCCAATTATGATTCACATTTCAAGAAGAATTCATGCTTTAGCATTTCTTCTCGGTTTTACACCTACAGAGTAAAGCTTTGCAGTTACTGATATTGCAGTTCATTTGCCACCTTTTAAACTAAGCTGTCAGTCGGTCTATATCAGCTTGCAGTTGTAAAAGAATAGTTTCTGTTACAGTAAAGTTTCCCAGCTCATTGTCCCTGGTGAATTTCCATATTTTATAAATGGCCTTCCTTCATTAAAGTTTGGTTGATGAATTTGGCTTAGGTTAGGGTGCTAAGGTATTCACACACACAAACAAACACACACACACACACACACACACACACACACACACACACACATACACACACACACACAAACACACACACACACACACACACACACACACACAAACACACACACACACACACACACACACACACACACACACACACACATACACACACGTAAAAACACCCACACATATATTCACGCGCACACACACACACACACACACACACACACACACACACACACACACATTCTTTTTATCATTATCAATATCATTATTATCATTATTATTATTATTATTATTATTATTATTATTATTATTATTATTATTATTACTATTATTATTTTTTTTTTTTTTTTTTTTCCAAAAGAGGGAACAGAGAAGGGGGCCAGGTGAGGGTATTCCCTCAGGGGCCCAGTCCTCTGTTCTTAACGCTACCTCGCTATCGCGGGAAATGGCGAATAGTATAAAAAAAAAAAAAAATTACTATTATTATTATTATTATTATTATTATCATTATTATCATTATCATTATTATTATTACCATTATTATTATTATCATTATTATTATTATCATTATTATTATTATTATTATTATTATTAATATTATTATTATTATTATTATTATTATCATTATTATTATCATTATCATTATTATTATCATTATTATTATTATTATTATTATTATTATTATTATTATTATTATTATTATTATTATTATTATTACTATTATTATTATTATTATTATTATTATTATTATTATTATTATTATTATTATTATTATTATTATTATTATCATTATTGTTCTTTTCATTATTATTAGTATTACTATTATTATTACTATCATTATTATTATTATTATTATTATTATTATTATTATTATTATCATTATTATTATTATTATTATAATATTATTATTATCATTATTATCATTATCATTATTATTACTATTATTATTATCATTACTATTATTATTAAGATAATTATCATTATTGTTACTATTGTTATTGTTATTATTATTATTATTTTTATCATTATTATTATTTTCATTATTATTATCGTTACTATGATTATTATTATTATTATTATTATTATTATTATTATTATTAGTATTAGTATTATTATTATTATTATTATTATTATTATCATTATTACTATTATCATTATTATTATTATTATTATTATTATTATTATTATTATTATTATTGTTATTATCGTTATTATTATCATAAAAAATATATCATATTTTGCTTTGTCGCTGTCTCCCGCTTTAGCAAGGCAGCGCAATGAAACAGACGAAAGAATGGCTCAACCCACCCACATACACATGTATATAAATACAAGTACACACACGCAAATATAATATCTATACATCTCAATGTATACATATATATATACACACAGACATATACATATATACATATGTACATAATTCATACTATCTGCCCTTATTCATTCCCAACGCCACCCCGCCACACATGGAATAACAACCCCCTCCCCCTTCATGTGTGCGAGGTAGCGCTAGGAAAAGACAACAAAGGCCACATTCGGTCACACTCACTCTCTAGCTGTCATGTAAAAATGCACCGAAACCACAGCTCCCTTTCCACATCCAGGCCTCACAGAACTTTCCATGGTTTACCCCAGACGCTTCACATGCCCTGGTTCAATCCATTGACAGCACGTCGACCCCGGTATACCATATCGTTTCAATTCACTCTATCCCTTGCACGCCTTTCATCCTCCTGCATGTTCAGGCCATGATCACTCAAAATCTTTTTCATTCCATCTTTCCACCTCCAATATGGTCTCCCACTTCTCGTTCCCTCCACCTCTGAGACATATATCCACTTGGTCAGTCTTTCCTCGCTCATTCTCTCCATGTGACCAAACCATTTCAAAACATCCTCTTCTGCTCTCTCAAACACACTCTTTTGATTACCACAGATCTCTCTTACTCTTACATTACTTACTCGATCAAACCACCTCACACCACATATTGTCCTCAAACATCTCATTTCCAGCATATCCACCCTCCTCCGCACAACTCTATCCATAGCCCATGCCTCGGAACTATACAACATTGTTGGAACCACTATTCGTCAAACATATCAATTTTTGCTTTCAGAGATAATGTTCTCGACTTCCACACATTCTTCAAGACTCCCAGAATTTTCGCCCCCTCCCCACTTTATGATTCAAAGCTTCCATGGTTCTATTCGCTGCCAAATCCACTCCTAGATATCTAAAACACTTCACTTCCTCCAGATTTTTTCTCCATTCAAACTTACCTCCCAATTGATTTGACCCTCAACCCTACTGTACCTAATAACCTTGCTCTTATTCACATTTACTCTCAACTTTCTTTTTTCACACACTTTACCAAACTCAGTCACCAGCTCCCGCAGTTTCTCACATGAATCAGCCACCTGCGCCCTATCATCAGCGAACAACAACTGACTCACTTTCAAAGCTCTCTCATCCACAAGAGACTGCATACTTGCCCCTCTTTTCAAAACTCTTGCATTCACCTCCCTAACAACCCCATCCATAAACAAATTAAACAATCATGGAGACATCACATACCCCTGCCGCAAAACTACATTCACTGAGAACCAATCACTATCCTCTCTTCCTACACGTACATATGCCTTCCCTCCTCGATAAAAACTTTTCAGCTTCTAACAACTTGCGTCCCACACCATATATTCTTAATACCACCCACAGATCATCTCTATCAACTCTATCATATTCCTTCTCCAGATCCATAAATGCTACATACAAATCCATTTGATCGTCTAAGTATTTTTTACATACATTCTTCAAAGCAAACACCTGATCCACACATCCTCTTCCACTTCTGAAACCACACTGCTCTTCCCCAATCTGATGCTCTGTATATTCCTTCACCCACTCAATCAATACCCTCCCATATAATGTACCAGGAATACTCAACAAACTTATACCTCTGTAATTTGAGCACTCACCTTTGTCCCCTTTGCCTTTGTACAATGGCACTATGCAAGCATTCCGCCAATCTTCAGGCACCTCACCATGAGTCATACATACATTAAATAACCTTACCAATCAGTCAACAACACAGGCACCCCCTATTTTTAATAAATTCCACTGCAATACCATCCAAACCTGCTGCCTTGCGGCTCTCATCTTCCGGAAAGCTTTTACCACCTCTTCTCTGTTTACCAAATCGTTTTCCCTAACCCTCGCACTTTGCACACCACCTCAACCAAAACACCCTATATCTGCCACTCGATCATCAAACACATTCAACAAACCTTCAAAATACTCACTCCACCTCCTTCTCACATCACCACTACTTTTTTTCACCTCCCCATTAGCCCCCTTCACCGAAGTTCCCATTTGTTCCCTTGTCTTACGCAGTTTATTCACCTCCTTCCAAAACATCTTTTTATTCTCCATAAAATTTAATGATACTCTCTCACCCCAACTACAATTTGCCCTCTTTTTCACCTCTTGCACCTTTCTCTTGACCTCCTGCCTCTTTCTTTTATACATCTCCCACTCATTTGCATTATTTCCCAGCAAAAATCGTCCAAATGACTCTCTCTTCTATTTCACTAATAATCTTACTTCTTCATCCCCCCACTCACTACCTTTTCTAATCTGCCTATCTCCCACGCTTCCATACATATACATATACATAAGTATAAGTATGTAAGTAGGGGAGATGGTCAGAGAGCGTTGTTGGATTACGTGTTAATTGATAGGTGCGTGAAAGAGAGAGTTTTGGAAGTTTTTGCGCTGAGAGGTGCAACTGGAGGGATATGTGATCATTATCTTACGGAGTCGAAATTGAGGACTTGTAGAGGTTTTCAGAAAAGAAGAGAGAATGTTGAAATGAAGAGAGTGGTGAAAGTAAGTGAACTTTTGAAAGAAACATGTGTGAGGAAGTACCAGGAGAGACTGAGTGCAGAATGGAAAAAGGTTAGAGCAAAGGATATAAAGGGAGTGGGGGAGGAATGAGATGTATTAAGAGAAAGAATGATGGCTTTTGGAAAAGATGCTTTTGGCATGGGATAGGTACGAGATGGGCAGATACGAAAGGGTGTAAGTGGTAGGATAAAGAAGTAAGATTGTGAAAGAGAAGAGAAGCAATTGGTCGATTTTTGCAGGGAAATAGTACAAATGACTGGGAGATGTATAAAAGAAAGAGGCAGGAGGTCAAGAGAAAGGTGCAAGAGGTGAAAAAGAGAGCAAATGGGAGTTTGGCTGAGAGCGTATCACTAAATTTTAGGGAGAATCAAAAGATGTTTTGGAAAGAAGTAAATAATGTTCCTAAGACAAGAGAACAAATGGGAATACCGGTGAAGAGGGCTAACGGGGAGGTGATAACAGGTAGTGGTGATGTGAGGAGATGGAGTGAGTACTTTGAAGGTTTGTTGAATGTGTTAGATGATAGTGTCAGATATAGGATGTTTTGGTCGAGGTGGTGGCCAAAGTGAGAGGGTCAGGGTGAATGATTTGGTGAACATAGAATAGGTAGTAAAAGCTTTGTGGAACATAAAAGCCGTCAAGGCGGCGGGTTTGAATGGTATTGCGGTGAAATTCATTAAAAAAGGGGTTGAGTGTGTTGTTGATTGGTTGGTGAGGATATCAATTTTATGTATGGCTCAAGGTGAAGTGCCTGAGGAATGCAGGCATAGCGGAATGCAGGCATAGTCCAATTGTATAAATGAAAAGTGGATAAAGGTGATTGTTCAAATTACAAAGATATAGGTTTGTTGAGTATTCCTGGGAAATTATATGGGAGGGTATTGATCGAAAGCTTGAAGACATGTACAGAGCATCATATTGCAATGTGGTTTCAGTAGCGGTAGATGATGTGTGGATCAGGTGTTTGCTTTGAAGAATGTATGTGAGAAATACTTACAAAAACAAATGGATTTGTACGAAGCATTTATGGATCTGGAGGAGGCATAGGACAGAGTTGATAGATATACTCTGTGGAAATTATTAAGAGCATATGGTATGGGAGGGAAGTTGCTGGAAGCAGTGAAAAGCTTTTATCGAGGTTCTAAGGCATGTGTACGCGTAAGAAGAGAGGAAAGTCTTTGGTTCTCAGTGAGTGGGGTTTGCGGCAGGGTTGCATGATGTCTCCATGGTTGTTTAGTTTGTTTATGGATGGGGTTGTTAGGGAGGTGAATGCAAGAGTTTTGGAGAGAGGGGCAAGTATGCAGTCTGTTGTGGATGAGAGGCTTAGGAAGTGAGTCAGTTGATCTTTGCTGATGGTATATCGTTGGTGGCTGTTTCAGGCAAGAGACTGCAGAAGCTGGTAACTAAGGATGGTGAAGAGTGTGAAAGAAAAAAGCTGAGAGTGAATTTGAATAAGAGCAAGGTTATTAGGTACAGTAGGGTGTAGGGACAAATCAACTGGGGGGTAAATTTCAATGAAGAAAAAGTGAAGAAGTGAAATGTTTTAGATATCTGGGAGTGGATTTGGCAGAAATTTGGCAGGATTTGGCAGAAATGGGTATGTTTGAAGGAATAGTGGTTCCACTAATGTGAAATGGATGCGCGGCGTGGTCTATAGATAGGGATCTGTGGAGGATTGTGGATGTGTTGGATAAGAGATGTTTGAGGGCAATATGCAGTGTGAGGTGGTTTGATCGAGTAAGTAATGAAATGATAAGAGAGATATGTGGTAAAAAAAAAAAAAATGGTTGTGGGAACAGAAGAGGGCGTTTTGAAATAGTGTCACAGGTGAAGGGAACGAGGAACCTGAATATGTAGGAGGGTGGAAGGCGTGCAAGGAATAAAGTGAATTGGAACGATGTGGTATCCCGGGGTCGACGTGATGTCAATGGATTGAACCATGGTATGTGAAGCGTCTAGGGAAAACCATAGGAATTTTTGTGGGGCCTGGATGTGGAAAGGGAGCTCTGGTTTAGGTGTATGATACATGACAGCTAGAGATTGAATGTGAACGAATGTTTACTTCTGAAACCACATTGGTGCTCTGTACATGCCTTCACCCTCTCAATCAATACCCCACGTCCATATAATTTCCCAGGAATACTCAACAGACTTATACCTCTGTAATTTGAGCACTCACTTTTATCCCCTTTGCCTTTGCACAATGGCACTATGCAAGCATTCCGCCAATCTTCAGGCACATCATGAGTCATACATACATTAAGTAACCTTACCAACCGGACAACAATACATTCACCCCATTTTTTTAATAATTTCCACTGCGATACCAGCCAAACCCGCTGTCTTGCCGGCTTTCATCCTCCGCAAAGCTTTTACCTCTTCTCTGTTTAACAAATCATTCTCCCTAACCCTCTCACTTTG
This sequence comes from Panulirus ornatus, assembly GCF_036320965.1. Taxonomy (NCBI): domain Eukaryota; kingdom Metazoa; phylum Arthropoda; class Malacostraca; order Decapoda; family Palinuridae; genus Panulirus; species Panulirus ornatus. The sequence continues at coordinate 43,628,857 of NC_092238.1, read as the reverse complement.
CACACCACCTTGACCAAAACACCCTACATCAGCTACTCTATAATCAAATACATTGTACAAACCTTCAAAATACTCGCTCCATATCCTCATATCACCACTACTTGTTATCACCTCCCCATTAGCCCCCTTCACTGATGCTCCCATTTGTTCCCTTGTCTTACGAACAATATTTACCTTTTCATTCTCCCTAAAATTTAATGATACTCTCTCACCCCAACTCTCATTTGCCATCTTTTTCACATTTGCACCTTTCTCTTGACCTCTTGCCTCATTCTTTTGTACATCTCAGTCATTTCCATTATTTCCTTGCAAAAATCGTCCAAATGCCTCTCTCTTCTCTTTTACTAATAATCTTCCTTCTTCATCCCACCACTCAGTAACTTTTCTAATCTGCCCACCTCCCATGCTTCTCAAGCCACAAGAATCTTTTGCTCAAGCCATCACTGCTTCCCTAAATACATTACATACCTCCCCCAGTCCCCTTACGTCCTTTATTCTCACCTCTTTCCATTCTGCACTCAGTCTCTCCTGGTACTTCCTCACACAAGTCTCCTTCCCAAGCTCACTTACTCTCACTACTCTCTTCACCCCAAGATTCTCTCTTCTTTTCTGAAAACCTCTACAGATCTTCACCTTCGCCTCGACAAGATAATGATCAGACATCCCTCCACTTGCACCTCTCAGCACATTAACATCCAAAAAACTCTCTTTCACAGGCATATCAATTAAAACGTAATCCAATAACGCTCTTTGGCCATCTCTCTCACTTACATACGTGTACTTATGTATATCTCTCTTTTTTAACCAGGTTTCCCAATCACCAGTCCTTTTTTAGCCCATAAATCTAGAAGCTCTTCACCATTTCCATTTACAATACTGAACACCCCATGTACACCATTGAATTCAACTGCCATATTACTCACCTTCATATTTGAATCACCCATCACTATAACCCAGTCTCGTGCATCAAAACTATTAACACACTCACTTAGCTGTTCCCAAAACACTTGCCTCTCATGATCCTTCTTCTCATGCCCAGATGCATATGCACCAATAATCACACATTCTCTCCATCTACTTTCAGTTTTTCCCATATCAATCTAGAGTTTACTTTATTATACTCTACCGCATACTCCCAGCACTCCTGTTTCAGGAGTAGTGCTACTCTTTCCCTTGCTCTTGTCCTCTCACTAACCACTAACTTTACTCCCAAGACATTACCAAACTACTCATCCCCTTTACCCTTCAGCTTCGTTTCGCTCATAGCCAAATCATCAAGGTTCCTTTCATCAAACATACTACCTATCTCTTCTGGGGATAGGGGAGAAAGAATACTTCCCACGCATTCCTGACGTGTCGTAGAAGGTGACTAAATGGGGGGGGGGGGGGGGGGGGGCCCCAGCATGGAGCTAGAAACCCTCCCTTCCTTGTATTTTAACTTTCTAAAAGGGGAGACAGAAGAAGTAATCAAATGGAGAGTGCTCATCCTCCTCGAAGGTTCAGATTGGGGTGTCTAAATGTGTGTGGATGTAACCAAGATGAGAAAATTGGATATATATATATATATATATATATATATATATATATATATATATATATATATATATATATATATATATATATATATATATATATATATATATATATATATATATATATATATATATAAATATATATATATATATATATATATATGTATATATATATATATATATATATATATATATATATATATATATATATATATATATATATATATATATATATATATATATATATATATATATATATATATATATATATATATATACATATATATATATATATATATATTTATATATATATATACATAAATATATATATACATATATATATATATATATATATATATATATATATATATATATATATATATATATATATATATATATATATATATATATATATATATATATATATATATATATATATATATATATATATATATATATATATATATATATATATATTTATATATATATATACATAAATATATATATATATATATATATATATATATATATATATATATATATATATATATATATATATATATATATATATATATATATATATATATATATATATATATGTATATATATATATATATATATATATATATATATATATATATATATATATATATATATATATATATATATATATATGTATATATTCACTCTTCTTTTCTGAAAACCCATACAAATCTTCACCTTAGCCTCCACAAGATAATGATCAGACATCCCTCCAGTTGCACCTCTCAGCACATTAACATCCAAAAGTCTCTTTCGCACGCCTGTCAATTAACACGTAATCCAATAACGCTCTCTGGCCATCTCTCCTACTTACATACGTATACTTATGTATATCTCGCTTTTTAAACCAGGTATTCCCAATCATCATTCCTTTTTCAGCACATAAATCTACAAGCTCTTCACCATTTCCATTTACAACACTGAACACCCCATGTATACCAATTATTCCCTCAACTGCCACATTACTCACCTTTGCATTCAAATCACCCATCACTATAACCCGGTCTCGTGCATCAAAACCACTAACACACTCATTCAGCTGCTCCCAAAACACTTGCCTCTCTTGATCTTTCTTCTCATGCCCAGGTGCATATGCACCAATAATCACCCACCTCTCTCCATCAACTTTCAGTTTTACCCATATTAATCGAGAATTTACTTTCTTACACTCTATCACATACTCCCACAACTCCTGTTTCAGGAGTGAATGTTGGGGTGAAGAGGGTGGTGAGAGTAAGTGAGCTTGAGAAGGAGACCTGTGTGAGGAAGTACCAGGAGAGACTGAGTACAGAATGGAAAAAGGTGAGAACAATGGAAGTAAGGGGAGTGGGGGAGGAATGGGATGTATTTAGGGAATCAGTGATGGATTGCGCAAAAGATGCTTGTGGCATGAGAAGAGTGGGAGGTGGGTTGATTAGAAAGGGTGGTGAGTGGTGGGATGAAGAAGTAAGAGTATTAGTGAAAGAGAAGAGAGAGGCATTTGGACGATTTTTGCAGGGAAAAAAAATGCAATTGAGTGGGAGATGTATAAAAGAAAAAGACAGGAGGTCAAGAGAAAGGTGCAAGAGGTGAAAAAGAGGGCAAATGAGAGTTGGGGTGAGAGAGTATCATTAAAGTTTAGGGAGAATAAAAAGATGTTCTGGAAGGAGGTAAATAAAGTGCGTAAGACAAGGGAGCAAATGGGAACTTCAGTGAAGGGCGCAAATGGGGAGGTGATAACAAGTAGTGGTGATGTGAGAAGGAGATGGAGTGAGTATTTTGAAGGTTTGTTGAATGTGTTTGATGATAGAGTGGCAGATATAGGGTGTTTTGGTCGAGGTGGTGTGCAAAGTGAGAGGGTTAGGGAAAATGATTTGGTAAACAGAGAAGAGGTAGTGAAAGCTTTGCGGAAGATGAAAGCCGGCAAGGCAGCAGGTTTGGATGGTATTGCAGTGGAATTTATTAAAAAAGGGGGTGACTGTATTGTTGACTGGTTGGTAAGGTTATTTAACGTATGTATGACTCATGGTGAGGTGCCTGAGGATTGGCGGAATCGTGCATAGTGCCATTGTAAAAAGGCAAAGGGGATAAGAGTGAGTGCTCAAATTACAGAGGTATAAGTTTGTTGAGTATTCCTGGTAAATTATATGGGAGGGTATTGATTGAGAGGGTGAAGGCATGTACAGAGCATCAGATTGGGGAAGAGCAGTGTGGTTTCAGAAGTGGTAGAGGATGTGTGGATCAGGTGTTTGCTTTGAAGAATGTATGTGAGAAATACTTAGAAAAGCAAATGGATTTGTATGTAGCATTTATGGATCTGGAGAAGGCATATGATAGAGTTGATAGAGATGCTCTGTGGAAGGTATTAAGAATATATGGTGTGGGAGGAAAGTTGTTAGAAGCAGTGAAAAGTTTTTATCGAGGATGTAAGGCATGTGTACGTGTAGGAAGAGAGGAAAGTGATTGGTTCTCAGTGAATGTAGGTTTGCGGCAGGGGTGTGTGATGTCTCCATGGTTGTTTAATTTGTTTATGGATGGGGTTGTTAGGGAGGTAAATGCAAGAGTTTTGGAAAGAGGGGCAAATATGAAGTCTGTTGGGGATGAGAGAGCTTGGGAAGTGAGTCAGTTGTTGTTCGCTGATGATACAGCGCTGGTGGCTGATTCATGTGAGAAACTGCAGAAGCTGGTGACTGAGTTTGGAAAAGTGTGTGGAAGAAGAAAGTTAAGAGTAAATATGAATAAGAGCAAGGTTATTAGGTACAGTAGGGAGGTGAGTTTGAATGGAGAAAAACTGGAGGAAGTGAAGTGTTTTAGATATCTGGGAGTGGATCTGGCAGCGGATGGAACCATGGAAGCGGAAGTGGATCATAGGGTGGGGGAGGGGGCGAAAATCCTGGGGGCCTTGAAGAATGTGTGGAAGTCGAGAACATTATCTCGGAAAGCAAAAATGGGTATGTTTGAAGGAATAGTGGTTCCAACAATGTTGTATGGTTGCGAGGCGTGGGCTATGGATAGAGTTGTCCGCAGGAGGATGGATGTGCTGGAAATGAGATGTTTGAGGACAATGTGTGGTGTGAGGTGGTTTGATCGAGTAAGTAACGTAAAGGTAAGAGAGATGTGTGGAAATAAAAAGAGCGTGGTTGAGAGAGCAGAAGAGGGTGTTTTGAAGTGGTTTTGGCACATGGAGAGGATGAGTGAGGAAAGATTGACCAAGAGGATATATGTGTCGGAGGTGGAGGGAACAAGGAGAAGAGGGAGACCAAATTGGAGGTGGAAAGATGGAGTGAAAAAGATTTTGTGTGATCGGGGCCTGAACATGCAGGAGGGTGAAAGGAGGGCAAGGAATAGAGTGAATTGGAGCGATGTGGTATACCGGGGTTGACGTGCTGTCAGTGGATTGAATCAAGGCATGTGAAGCGTCTGGGGTAAACCATGGAAAGCTGTGTAGGTATGTATATTTGCGTGTGTGGACGTATGTATATACATGTGTATGGGGGGGGGGGGGGTTTGGGCCATTTCTTTCGTCTGTTTCCTTGCGCTACCTCGCAAACGCGGGAGACAGCGACAAAGTATAAAAAAAAAAAAATATATATATATATATATATATATATGTATATATATATATATATATATATATATATATATATATATATATATATATATATATATATATATATATATATATATATATATATATATATATTCTTTTCTTTCATACTATTAGCCATTTCAGGCATTAGTGAGGTAGCGTTAAGAACAAGGACTTGGCCTTTGAGGGAATAACCTCACCAGGCCCCCTTCTCTGTTCCCTTTGGAAAAATGAAAAAAAAAAAAAAAAAAAACGAGAGGGGAGGATTTCCAGCCACCCGCTCCCTCCCGTTTTAGTCGCCTTATATGACACGCAGGGAATACGTGGGAAGTATTCTTTCTCCCCTAGCCCCAGAGACAATATACACACATATATATATATATATATATATATATATATATATATATATATATATATATATATATATATATATATATATATATATATATATATATATGGTGTGGGAGGCAAGTTGTTAGAAGCAGTGAAAAGTTTTTATCGAGGATGTAAGGCATGTGTACGTGTAGGAAGAGAGGAAAGTGATTGGTTCTCAGTGAATGTAGGTTTGCGGCAGGGGTGTGTGATGTCTCCATGGTTGTTTAATTTGTTTATGGATGGGGTTGTAAGGGAGGTAAATGCAAGAGTCCTGGAAAGAGGGGCAAGTATGAAGTCTGTTGGGGATGAGAGAGCTTGGGAAGTGAGTCAGTTGTTGTTCGCTGATGATACAGCGCTGGTGGCTGATTCATGTGAGAAACTGCAGAAGCTGGTGACTGAGTTTGGTAAAGTGTGTGGAAGAAGAAAGTTGAGAGTAAATGTGAATAAGAGCAAGGTTATTAGGTACAGTAGGGGTGAGGGTCAAGTCAATTGGGAGGTGAGTTTGAATGGAGAAAAACTGGAGGAAGTGAAGTGTTTTAGATATCTGGGAGTGGATCTGTCAGCGGATGGAACCATGGAAGCGGAAGTGGATCATAGGGTGGGGGAGGGGGCGAAAATTTTGGGAGCCTTGAAAAATGTGTGGAAGTCGAGAACATTATCTCGGAAAGCAAAAATGGGTATGTTTGAGGGAATAGTGGTTCCAACAATGTTGTATGGTTGCGAGGCGTGGGCTATGGATAGAGATGTGCGCAGGAGGATGGATGTGCTGGAAATGAGATGTTTGAGGACAATGTGTGGTGTGAGGTGGTTTGATCGAGTAAGTAACGTAAGGGTAAGAGAGATGTGTGGAAATAAAAAGAGCGTGGTTGAGAGAGCAGAAGAGGGTGTTTTGAAATGGTTTGGGCACATGGAGAGAATGAGTGAGGAGAGATTGACCAAGAGGATATATGTGTCGGAGGTGGAGGGAACGAGGAGAAGAGGGAGACCAAATTGGAGGTGGAAAGATGGAGTGAAAAAGATTTTGTGTGATCGGGGCCTGAACATGCAGGAGGGTGAAAGGAGGGCAAGAAATAGAGTGAATTGGAGTCATGTGGTATACAGGGGTTGACGTGCTGTCAGTGGATTGAAGCAAGGCATGTGAAGCGTCTGGGGTAAACCATGGAAAGCTGTGTAGGTATGTATATTTGCGTGTGTGGACGTGTGTATGTACATGTGTATGGGGGGGGGGGGGGTTGGGCCATTTCTTTCGTCTGTTTCCTTGCGCTACCTCGCAAACGCGGGAGACAGCGACAAAGTATAAAAAAAAAAAAAAAAAAAAAAAAAAAAATATATATATATATATATATATATATATATATATATATATATATACATATATATATATATATATATATATATATATATATATATATATATATATATATATATATATTTTTTTTTTTTTGTCGCTGTCTGCCGCGTTTGCGAGGTAGCGCAAGGAAATAGACGAAAGAAATGGCCCAACCCACCCTCATACACATGTATATACATACGTCCACACACGCAAATATACATACCTACACAGCTTTCCATGGTTCACCCCAGACGCTTCACATGCCCTGATTCAATACACTGACAGCACGTCAACCCCAGTATACCACATCGATCCAATTCACTCTATTCCTTGCCGTCCTTTCACCCTCCTGCATGTTCAGGCCCCGATCACTCAAAATGTTTTTCACTCCATTTTTCCACCTCCAATTTGGTCTCCCACTTCTCCTCGTTCCCTCCACCGCCGACACATATATCCTCTTGGTCAATCTATCCGCACTCATTCTCTCCACGCGCCCAAACCATTTCAAAACACCCTCTTCTGCTCTCTCGACCACGCTCTTTTTATTTCCACACATCTCTCTTACCCTTACGTTACTTACTCGATCAAACCTCCTCACACCACACATTGTCCTCAAACATCTCATTTCCAGCACATCCATCCTCCTGCGCACAACTCTACCCATAGCCCACGCCTCGCAACCATACAACATTGTTGGAACCACTATTCCTTCAAACATACCCATTTTTGCTTTCCGAGATAATGTTCTCGACTTCCACACATTCTTCAAGGCTCCCAGGATTTTCGCCCCCTCCCCCACCCTATGATCCACTTCCGCTTCCATGGTTCCATCCGCTGCCAGATCCACTTCCAGATATCTAAAACACTTTACTTCCTCCAGTTTTTCTCCATTCAAACTTACCTCCCAATTGACTTGACCCTCAACCCTACTGTACCTAATAACCTTGCTCTTATTCACATTTACTCTTAACTTTCTTCTTTCACACACTTTACCAAACTCAGTCACCAGCTTCTGCGGTTTATCACATGAATCAGCCACCAGCGCTGTATCATCAGCGAACAACAAATGACTCACTTCCCAAGCTCTCTCATCCACAACAGACTTCATACTTGCCCCTCTTTCCAAAACTATTGCATTCACCTCCCTAACAACCCCATCCATAAACAAATTAAACAACCATAGAGACATCACACACCCCTGCCGCAAACCTACATTTACTGAGAACCAATCACTTTCCTCTCTTCCTACACGTACACATGCCTTACATCCTCGATAAAACTTTTCACTGCTTCTAACAACTTTCCTCCCACACCATATATTCTTAATACCTTCCACAGAGCATCTCTATCAACTCTATCATATGCCTTCTCCAGATCCATAAATGCTACATACAAATCCATTTGCTTTTCTAAGTATTTCTCACATACATTCTTCAAAGCAAACACCTGATCCACTTCTGAAACCACACTGCTCTTCCCCAATCTGATGCTCTGTACATGCCTTCACCCTCTCAATCAATACCCTCCCATATATTTTACCAGGAATACTCAACAAACTTATACCTCTGAAATTTGAGCACTCACTCTTATCCCCTTTGCCTTTTTACAATGGCACTATGCACGCATTCCGCCAATCCTCAGGCACCTCACCATGAGTCATACATACATTAAGTAACCTTACCAACCAGTCAATAATACAGTCACACCCTTTTTTAATAAATTCCATTGCAATACCATCCAAACCTGCTGCCTTGCCGGCTTTCATCTCCCGCAAAGCTTTTACTACCTCTTCTCTGTTTACCAAATCATTTTCCCTAACCCCTCGCTTTGCACACCACCTCGATCAAAACACCCTATATCTGCACACTCTATCATCAAACACGTTCAACAAACCTTCAAAATACTCACTCCATCTCTTTCTCAAATCACCACTACTTGTTATCAACTCCCCATTTGCGCCCTGCACTGAAGTTCCCATTTGCTCCATTGTCTTACGCACTTTATTTACCTCCTTCCAGAACATATTTATTTATATATATATATATATATATATATATATATATATATATATATATATATATATATATATATATATATATATATATATTATTTTTATTATTCTGCTTTGTCGCTGTCTCCCGCGCTTGCGAGGTAGCGCAAGGAAACATACGAAAGAAATGGCCAAACCCACCCCCATACACATGTATATACACACCCGTCCACACACGCAAATATACATGCCTATACATCTCAATGTACACATATATATACACACACAGACACATACATATATATCCATGCACACAATTCACACTGTCTGCCTTTATTCATTCCCATCACCACCTCGCCACACATGGAATACCGTCCCCCTCCCCCGTCATGTGTGCGGGGTAGCGCTAGGAAAAGACAACAAAGGCCTCATTCGTTCACACTTATTTTCTAGCTGTCATGGAATAATGCCCGAAACCACAGCTCCCTTTCCACATCCAGGCCCCACACAGCTTTCCATAGATTATCCCAGACTCTTCACATGCCCTGATTCAATCCACTGACAGCACGTCAACCCCGGTATACCACATCGATCCAATTCACTCTATTCCTTGCCTGCCTTTCACCCTCCTGCATGTTCAGGACCCGATCACTCAAAATCTTTTTCACTCCATCTTTCCACCGGAAATTTGGTCTCCCACTTCTCGTTCCCTCCACCTCCGACACATATATCCTCTTGGTCAATCTTTCCTCACTCATTCTCTCCATGTGACCAAACCATTTCAAAACACACTCTTCTGCTCTCTCAACCGCGCTCTTTTTATTTCCACACATCTCTCTTACCCTTACATTACTTACTCGATCAAACCACCTCACACCACATATTGTCCTCAAACATCTCATTTCCAGCACATCCACCCTCCTGCGCACAAGTCTATCCATAGCCCACGCCTCGCAACCATACAACATTGTTGGAACCACTATTCCTTCAAATATACCCATTTTTGCTTTCCGAGATAATGTTCTCGACTTCCATACATTCTTCAAGGCTCCCAGGATTTTCGCTCCCTCCCCTACCCTATGAATCACTTCCGCTTCCATGGTTCCATCCGCTGCCAGATCCACTCCCAGATATCTAAAACACTTTACTTCCTCCAGTTTTTCTCCATTAAAACTTAACTCCCAATTGACTTGACACTCAACCCTACTGTACCTAATAACCTTGCTCTTATTCACATTTACTCTTAACTTTCTTCTTTCACACACTTTACCAAACTCAGTCACCAGCTTCTGCAGTTTCTCACATGAATCAGCCACCAGCGCTGTATCATCAGCGAACAACAACTGACTCACTTCCCAAGCTCTCTCATCCACAACAGACTTCATACTTGCCCCTCTTTTCAAAACTCTTGCATTTACCTCCCTAACAACCCCATCCATAAACAAATTAAACAACCTTGGAGACATCACACACCTCTGCCGCAAACCTACATTTACTGAGAACCAATCACTTTCCTCTCTTCCTACACGTACACATGCCTTACATCCTCGATAAAAACTTTTCACTGCTTCTAACAACTTGCCTCTTACACCATATATTCTTAATACCTTCCACAGAGAATCTCTATCAACTCTATCATATGCCTTCTCCAGATCCATAAATGCTACATGGAAATACATTTGCTTATACATATATATATATATATATATATATATATATATATATATATATATATATATATATATATATATATATATATATATATATATATATATATATATATATATATATATATATATATATATATATATATATATATATATATATATATATATATATATATATATATATATATATATATATATATATATGTATATATATATATATATATATATATATATATATATATATATATATATATATATATATATATATATATATATATATATATATATACATGTATATATATATATATATATATATATATATATACATATATATAAATATATATATATATATCTACATATATAAATATCTTTCTTTCTTTCAAACTATTCGCCATTTCCCGCATTAGCGAGGTAGCGTTAAGAACAGAGGACTGGGCTTTGAGGGAATACCCTCACCTGGCCCAATTCTGTGTTCCTTCTTTTGGAAAATTAAAAAAAAAAAAAAAAAAAAAAAAAAAAACGAGAGAGGAGGATTTCCAGCCCCCCGCTCCCTCCCCTTTTAGTCGCCTTCTACGACACGCAGGGAATACGTGGGAAGTATTCTTTCTCCCCTATCCCCTATATATATATATATATATATATATATATATATATATATATATATATATATATATATATATATATGTATATATATTGTTCTTCTGGCATCAGGGAATTCCCTTTTTTTTTAAATTCATTGTGTGTGTTACCATTTCATATGTCATTCTTAATAACAAGAAATGGTTTACTTAGTAAAGGTACAAAAATGGATAAGAAGTTGTGTGTTTTATTTCTTAATGAAATTAAAACTTCTCTTTTGAGTATTTTTGTGGTGTCACCTTGATATTTAACTTTTTTGTGGATGGGGAATTACTTGAGGTGAGGGAAGATGGGTTGATTGTGGTGTGATAACCATGGGAGAAACAGATGGGGAGCTGTTGCAGTTTTGTTTACAGATGACACTATTTTCCGCTAAATCAGAAGAGTTGGATAGAATAGTGGACTAGGTTGATGAAATGGAGGGTGCCGAGAGTAATTGTAATAAGAATAATAGGCTAGGTTTTTTAAGATATCATATTGTGTGGAATGGTGTATGCAAGGGATACATGTAAAGACAAGTGAAGACTTTTTTGCTATGGCCACCCCCTTGATGGGTGTTCCTAAAGGGAATGGGCATCAGAGATATAGATAAGTGGATAGATCATCATATTGTCAGATCAGTACGCATGGTGAAGAACTGCAAGTTGTGGATGACTTCAAACATTTGGAAATATAGGTTGGTAAGGATGGTTGAAGGTTAGTGAGGATGGGAGTGGGAAAGCTGAAGGTAAAAAGCAGTTTTGCAAGGATGAAAAATTAATGAAATGTTGAAAGGTCTGGTGAATAGAGGAAATTTAATCATAGAGTGTGGAAGAAGCTCACATGAAGGAGTATTCATCCCAAACCTTGATATATGGCTACGAGACTGTGATATATATAGGTCAGAATAGCTTAAAACGAAGAAGAGCATAAATGGATGATTTATATTGTTGTAATTAGGAAGATAGATAGAATGAAAATGTGAAAAGATTCTGTTTTGTGAAGAAGACAGAAGAGACACATGGACTAAAGCATTTTCAGATGGTATGATTGTCCAGAATGCATGGCAGATAATAAGATGGTGAAAGAGATATTATGTTGTACAATATAAGGTACAAGGATGAAATGTAGACTATGGAAGAGGTGTATAGATGTGCTGTGATATTTTGAATAAAGATGTTACTGGAATGATTGGTATTGGGTACAGTGAAGTTTTCTGTATGGCAGGGATATGAATGGAAAATTTGGCATCCATTGGTGAATGAACCTACTCTATAAAGTAAAAAAGGAAGAAGCACTTTTATAAATTTGGAATTCCATGTTTCACTTTTACACCTTAGGCAAGGAGCTTTATTCACCTGAATTCATTATTTCCCTGAACTTCATGATGGATATCGCTATTGTGATTCCCTTTCTCAGTGAAGCCTACCAGCATGATGATATCAGGGTCATAGACATTATCCCACTTTTGAGGTATGCAGCATTATCGCTGGAGGTAGCATTAAGAACAGAGGACTGAGCCTTAGAGGGAATATCCTCACTTTGCCCCTTCTCTCTTCCTTCTTTTGGAAAATTAAAAATGGGAGGTGAGGATTTCCAACCCCCACTCCATCCCCTTTTAGTCGCCTTTTACGACCTATCCCCAAGGTTAATATATATATATATATATATATATATATATATATATATATATATATATATATATATATATATATATATATATATATATATATATATATATATACATATATATATATATATATATATATATATATATATATATATATATATATATATATATATATATATATATATATATATATATATATATATATATATATATATATATATATATATATATATATATGTATATATATATATATATATATATATATATATATATATATATATATATATATATATATATATATATATATATATATATATATATATATATATATTATCCCTAGGGATATATATATATAAATATATATAGATTGGAGAAGAGCAGTGTGGTTTCAGAAGCGGTAGAGGATATGTGGATCAGGTGTTTGCTTTGAAGAATGTATGTGACAAATACTTAGAAAAACAAATGGATTTGTATGTAGCATTTATGGGTCTGGAAAAGGCATATGATGGAGATGACAGAGATGCTCTGTGGAAGGTTTTAAGAATATATGGTGTGGGAGGCAAATTGTTAGAAGCAGTGAAAAGTTTTTATTGAGGATGTAAGGCATGTATACGTGTAGGAAGAGAGGAAAGTGATTGGTTCTCAGTGAATGTAGTTTTGCGGCAGGGGTGTGTGATGTCTCCATGGTTGTTTAATTTGTATATATATATATATATATATATATATATATATATATATATATATATATATATATATATATATATATATATATATAGGTATATGATTTTTTTGTGGATTATTTTGCGCTGTTCATGAATGCATTCTCCGTTTTGATATCAACTTTGACATATAGTTTTCTGAAGTATTCTACACCTTTTTATATAAGTTAATGAATACATAATTGTTCTATTTGCATTTCGTGTGTGCTATTTTCTTAACATGAAATTAATGCCTCACAATTCAGTCATACTATCTTAGTCCTAGATAATGATCATCTGCTATGCAATGGCATATATGTGTTCCATCTACCACTGTAAATGTTTTACTGTATATTTCCCAATCTATATCGGAATCATTCTCATTAATGATGTTATCTAAGCTTATCTTGTTAAGGGCAATTCGAAAAAGACAAATATTTGCACACTGAAATTCGGGTAGAATTTCACCAATCTCGAGAGGATGAACACTATAAGAGGCACTGAAGGCTACCTTGAAAGTGATATGGCAGTGATGACCGTAACAGACTTCCCTCTGATCATGACAGTACAGGCAGGTCTCTTATTTATAGCTAGAACTAATTGATGTTCTTATCGAGTAGAGGGTTCTTAATGACATTTAGTCAATAATCCATTATCAAGCAAAGACACTCATAGTTCATGCCCAAAGCTACTAGAAAAAGACTCACTCCACTTCTTTACCGGTGTTAAAACTCTTCCATTCAAATCGAATCATGTTATTGTACATTTCTGGTAAATGGTCCTAATCCTAATGATAACTAAAAGCAAGACATCATGGTCTAGCTCGTTTCCTCTGTCTCTGTTCAATTAAGCGTGTAATTACGTTTCATATTCAGCGAGGGCATCTCCTTATATAAGACTCATAGAGCGGAGATACCAAATATTTCATGACTCTCCTCTAATACAATTTTCTTTACCAGTTTTGTATGATAAGCTGCCTGCATTCACACAAAATATTTTGGTGACTGATTAAGAATTGTCTTGAGACGTTGTTATTGAGCAGGTATGTACATTAGCTACACAAGAGGCGCGATAGATAGCCAATGTGAATGTAAAGAGTAGCTGAGGAGCCTGCCAAAATACGCCGCATCGTGACTGATCAGGAGTAGATCCCGTGTTTCTGTAACATACATGCAGAAATACTTACACAGGTTTATGAACTTTACTCTCTTCAGTGAAAGAAGCTTAACTGATCAATTAACAAAAAAGAGCTTTTTACTGAAGAAGGCGTACCCAGTTCAAATTCAGAAGACTTCTTGAAATTAAGGTGTTGTGGCTGATCTTGAAACGCCGAACAAGTAAGCGATATTTCTCTAAAAGCACCACCGATTCCTCGTTGATACGACGTTGGTGCCCACACGATACCAACATACACGTCCTATACAACACCAGCTATACAGTATACCAGGGCACCTGGAAAGCAATGCCATTTATAGCGGGAGGTCTCCCACCCTAGAATTTCTCCATCTGACGAAAGGTAATGGAGTCCTCAATCAGCATAACCTCATTTCCTTGATCTTTACATCATCTTAAGTCTGAAAACATTATTTTTGTCAACAGAGACAACAAAGGGATATGTCTAAGAGGCTTTGCGTTTCGTCGGAATGTTTTAGAAATTCAGTGCACTTTTGTTGGGGACGAAGAAGAAGAATTAGCCTGAGGGGTTCCATCACGAGCAGAGTTACACCCATACGTCAGCAGCTCACTCCTTGACACACCCAGCAAGCTGCTTTCATTGTATTGTTGAGGCGCGTCTACCTTGCAAGGTAAAGTTTTACCTTCATCGACGACAGCAGTCAACTTCTCCTCTAAGATCCGTCTATTCTGGTAGGACCTGCTTATTAAAGGCCAAGTGATATTAGTGAAGAAGTGGGACCAAGCGCTCCTAATATAGCAGAATATTCCACCTTGGATGGGGCCTCTGAGAATTGATATAAATCGCTTTCAAACGACCGGCGTTCACTGCAAATGGACTGCTGCTTTTGCTTGGCATAATTTGTTGCTTATGGAAACTGACATACTATTGTTCTTTTGGCTCCGAAATGAAGAAGAAATAGTTAACAAATCTGAACGTTCTAAGTATCCTACAGAGCTTTAAAGAATCGTTCTTATCCAAGTTTATCAAGAAATGAGGAAATGAACCTATATGAAAAAGGTAACGAGAGAGTAGAGAAAATCTGAAGTTGAGATCTTAACTAACGCCCTAAGACATTTATCATCATATAACAATGTGTTACAATTTACCACAATATTTCTAGGTTACTCCTTCGTGCTGTTTGAATAAATTAACCTATCAAGCCTTCAGTCTTTAAGACAGGTGCCTCTAGCTTGAGATATTGCTAGAGATAACTCAGTAGGGAAAATCACAAATGAAAGTAAGTTTTATGCATTTGATATACATGAATATCTCGTCTCCATTAGATAAAACAAATGGGTAAACAAATATAAAACAACTATCTATGACTTTTTACATAAAAACCTGCTGATGTTTTCACTATAATCATAAACCACCGAAAAATTAGACACTGAGCTCTCTCAATTCACAAATATTTCAAAAGCATAATATCCTCTTTCCCTTCTGCTATCTTGGATATGGCTCATCGCGGGCTACAGAAGGGTAATAGGTGGTATTTGCGCCGGTCGTACAAACTCCATTTATAGCCTTTAAAGGTGATGGGTGTGCTATATCGAGCGGATGATACCAGTGACTGTAACCTAACCTAGATAAGCTCGTCCTGGGAAGCATATCATGTAGGTGCATCCGTCCCACATTTCAATTCTGGACACTGTAATGTTTACTTATCGCAAATATATATATATATATATATATATATATATATATATATATATATATATATATATATATATATATATATATATATATATATATATATATATATATATATATTATATATATATATATATATATATATATATATATATATATATATATATATATATATATATATATATATATATATATATATATATGTATATATATAACGCGGGGAAATGGCGAATAGTTTGATAGTTTTGATATATATATATATATATATATATATATATATTGCTTTGTCGCTGTCTCCCGCATTTGCGGGGTAGCGCAAGGAAACAGACGAAAGAAATGGCCCAACACACCCCCATACACATGTTTATACATACACGTCCACACACGCAAATATACATACCCATACATCTCAATGTACACATAAATATACACACACAGACACATACATATATACATATGCACACAATTCACACTGTCTGCCTTCATTCATTTCCATCGCCACCTCGCCACACATGGAACAACATTCCCCACCCCCATCATGTGTGCGAGGTAGCGCTAGGAAAAGACAACAAAGGCCCCATTCGTTCACACTCAGTCTCTAGCTGTCATGGAATAATGCCCGAAACCACAGCTCCCTTTCCACATCCAGGCCCCACACAACTTGCCAGGGTTTACCCCAGACGCTTCACATGCCCTGATTCAATCCATTGACAGCACGTCGACCCCGATATACCATATCTCTCCAATTCACTTCATTCTTTGCCCGCCTTTCACCCTCCTGCATGTTCAGGCCCCGATCACTCAAAATCATTTTCACTCCATCTTTCCACCTCCAATTTGGTCTCCCACTTCTCCTCGTTCCCTCTACCTCCGACACATATATCCCCTTGGTCAATCTTTCCTCACTCATTCTCTCCATGTGCCCAAACCATTTCAAAACACCCTCTTCTGCTCTCTCAACCACGCTCTTTTTATTTCCACACATCTCTCTTACCCTGACGTTACTTACTCGATCAAACCACCTCACACCACATATTGTCCTCAAACATCTCATTTCCAGCACATCCACCCTCCTGCGCACAGCTCTATCCATAGCCTAAGCCTCGCAACCATACAACATTATTGGAAACACTATTCCTTCAACCATACCCATTTTTGCTTTCCGAGATAATGTTCTCGACTTCCACACATTCTTCAAGGCTCCCAGGATTTTCGCCTCCTCCCCCATCCTATGATTCACTTCCGCTTCCATGGTTCCATCCGCTGCCTGATCCACTCCCAGATATCTAAAACACTTTACTTCCTCCAGTTTTTCTCCATTCAAACTTACCTCCCAATTGGCTTGACCCTCAACCCTACTCTACCTAATAACCTTGCTCTTATTCACATTTACTCTCAACTTTCTTCTTTCACACACTTTATCAAACTCAGTCACCAGCTTCTGCAGTGTCTCACTTGAATCAGCCACCAGCACTGTATCATCAGCGAACAACAACTGACTCACTTCCCAAGATCTCTCATCCCCAACAGACTTCATACTTGCCCCTCTTTCCAAAACTCTTGCATTCACCTCCCTAACAACCCCATCAATAAACAAATCAAATAACCATGGAGACATCACACACCCCTGCCGCAAACCTATGTTCACTGAGAACCAATCACTTTCCTCTCTTCCTACACGTACACATGCCTTACATCCCCGATAAAAACTTTTCACTGCTTCTAACAACTTGCCTCCCATACCATATATTCTTAGTACCTTCCACAGAGCATCTCTATCAACTCTATTATATGAATTCACCAGATCCATAAATGCCACAT